>NC_140464.1:1335000-1457500 GCF_051167445.1 Perissodus microlepis
GCCACGAGCGACACACTGTCAAAGAATGAGGAAGGAGAGGAAATGTTAACCAGCTCTGAAGAAACAACTTTCACTGCTGACTTTGAGCTAAAGATGTTTCTTCTGTTTCCACGCGTTAAACGAGAAGCAGCACTTTTTCCAGCCCGAGCACATCAGCTCAATAAAAAACTCTTTATTGCATTAATCTGGGCACAACGCGCTGCACTCTCTGTGTTTGCCTTATCTAGGCTGCAGTCTGGATGGAGGTGGAGTAACGTTAACAGAAGGATTAGTCCAACATGCTAAGCACAAACATGTCACAGAGTCACGCCGGCTGAACAAGAAGGAGAAATCAGGCTGAGACGCATGAAAACAGCTGAGCATGTTTGGAGAAGCTTCAGATTTATTAGCAGACTCAGGAGTTAAAGTTCAACAACAACAGAAACAGATTTTTATCTGCTGCCAGAATCCCCGACTTTCTTCTTACTGTCATTGTAAACATCAGTTTGTGATGAGAACAGCAGCAGATTTCTCATTAAAACACGAGCTGGAGCCAAAGCTGCAGTTCTTCTAACGTCCTGAGGCTTCAAACGAGTCGCTGCTCATTAAGTCTGAGCTCCGGTTCTGCTGAGTGAACACCTGTCATTCAGTCTGCACGCAGCTCGATAGCCAGGTGATGGTTCATGACTCCACGCTCTCGGCCAGATATGCCGCTCGCTCCTAGAAAAACTGACCTGCTGATAGTGAAAACTCAATTTTATTTCACAACAACAGTCGCAAAGTAAAGTAGACCCTACATACAGAGAAAAACCCAACAATCATATGACCCCCTATGAGCAAGCACTTTGGTGACAGTGGGAAGGAAAAACTCCCTTTTAACAGGAAGAAACCTCCAACCAGGCTCAGGGAGGGGCGGGGCCATCTGCTGTGATTGGTTGGGGTGAGAGAAGGAAGACAGGATAAAAGACATGCTGTGGAAGAGAGACAGAGGTTAATAACAGATATGATTCAATGCAGAGAGGTCTGTTAACACATAGTGAGTGAAGACGAAACACCCAGTGCATCATGGGAATCCCCCGGCAGCCTACGTCTATTGCAGCATAACTAAGGGAGGATTCAGGGTCACCTGGTCCAGCCCTAACTATATGCTTTAGCAAAAAGGAAAGTTTGAAGCCTAATCTTAAAAGTAGAGATAGTGTCTGTCTCCTGAATCCAAACTGGAAGCTGGTTCCACAGAAGAGGGGCCTGAAAACTGAAGGCTCTGCCTCCCATTCTACTTTTAAATACTCTAGGAACAACAAGTAGGCCTGCAGAGCGAGAGCGAAGTGCTCTAATAGGGTGATATGGTACTACAAGGTCATTAAGATAAAAAGAGCCGAGGTTTTAACAGGATGTGCATGAACTCCTGGAGGAAACAGTCACAACGTTTGGTGTTTCAGGAACAACTATACATGAAATCAAACACGTGGGACTCTCGTCTTCTTTGGGTTTTATCAAACTGAGCAGCAGCGAGTCGTGGAAGCTGTGAGCCGTTCTCTCCAGCCTGACATACCTCTGCTGGTATTTCCCCCGGCCTGGCGCCGTTCCTGCCTCTCCTCCTCCTCCCTCTGAGGCCTGCTCGGCTCTGGCTCAGTACTCCTCTGCTCCACAGAGCTGCTGGCTGGGCATCAAATCCGGGACAAAACAATGTGGTGATTACACTGAGCTTGGCACCGTCACCCTCACCACCACCGCCGCAACCACACCCTATCCCCACCCGGCCTCTGAGAGAACTTCCTGGTGTTTATTGGTTGTAGCTGCTGGCGCTGGGGAGGAGTTTGCTCTTTATAGCACCACCAGAGCCTGAAACAGAGGATGTGAAAGGGCTGGTCTCAGCGATTGGCCTCGCACTCTGAATCTAAATGTTTCTGTCTCACAGATGTTGGTTTGTATGAGATGAAGTAAGATGATCTGTGCGAGAGGACACGGTGGAAGCGTCTCCGTCGTAAATGGAGGTGGAGTCAGCAGCTGAAGTGGAGATAGGGCAGCGAGCAGGAGGATAACAAAGAGTCTGTTCACACAGAGGCTGGAGCGCTCGCCTCGGCACGCTGCCCTCAGCTGAATCATACTGGGATGACATTTATGGGAAGACCTGCAAATGATAACTGTAGCCAAGCAACCGTCTCCATAATCAGTGGAGCAAGAATTCTTATGTCAGATGAGACCAAATCACCTGCAGTCTGTAACATCCACGTGGCCCCAGCTGGTGGATTGATTTTATTCTGATTAATTACGTTTTTCTTTTTCATTGTAAACTTTATAATCTCATATAACAGAAGAGCAGAGCTGTGTTCACAGCGTCCAGCTGCCTTCAAACAACATCAATAAGCTCTCATTAACATTTACCTGCTGTGGCTCCACTGTAACATTACCTGACAGCTTGACGTAATCAGCTGACCCATCCATCCACCCCGACCTCCTCCCTGTCTCACCGAGCTCCTCGTCTGCTGTCAGAGCTGCTGCATGTGGTTCAAAGAAAACCTGAAGGCTTGTTTGTAATTTGCAGGTGTAAGAAACATTTTAAGAAAAGAAGCAAAGCAAAGCTTGGCAGTTGAAACGTTTGCATCGTGTGTCCGACGTCTGAGTGATCTGTCCGGTTTGCTCAGGTAGCTCAGTGAATTCCCCACATGCCAGCTGAGCTGATGCTTCCTCTGCGCCTGTTATGGAGCTGAAATGGCTTTTAGGAGCACAGCACTCAGTGTAATGTTACAGATATGCTTAGCAGGACGTGTTCTCAGAGGTGGTGAAGGCGGCGGTGACTGAGCCTAATCCACAGTGGAAGAGCTTGTTTTCCAGAATCCCAGCTTCAGCCTTTGTACGTTCTAAGTTCTTGCAATCATATCTTATAATGACTGTTAATGAGTTTAGAACATAGTCCCAATTAAAGAGCTCACAATCCTAATTTGGTGTCATAATCTGTTCTGACTGAATGAATGCAATCGCTCGTTTGAAGTCGGGCTACGAACAGAAAGCAGAAAATCTCCCGTAGCAAACGTCTCATTCCTTCACTGCATATTCATATCAAAAATAATCTGTCGATAGAGTGTCAGTCGTGTAATCTGAGTTTGACGGTTTATGTGCTGATGGTAAATTGGTCACACATTAACTTTCGTGCTGCCTGGTAGATACATTCTCCAAATTAGGAAGTTGATGTTTGTTGCATGAAAGGACGCCGCTGCACACAATGACCTCATCACGACTCCTTTAACAAACTGTTTTCCGGTTTAGGCCCGGAGTCCGAACAGGGCCCGTCCTCATCATTCTGCTGACTCACAGAGCGATTTAATGAGCTCCATTTAGCACCGTGGGTATTTCAGTGTTTCAGAGCTCAGGAATTCAGAGGAAGAGACCCGTGTTTCCGGCTAAACAGATGCCATGCCAGTGTGAGGCTGTGATGGAGGACTGCTGTGGGATTAAGACAAGCGTGCACCAGCTGTCTCGGTGGTGAGACCAGCAGCAGACTGTGGGGTCTCTCCGGGTCAGGGCGAGACTGATGGAGCAGAGCGGGCCTTTATTAGTTTTTCAAAAAAAGATTTCTGCCTCCATTTCTCTGGGCTCAAGATCGGTTAATACTCATAAATATGGCCATTTCTTAGAAGACGTATCACATTTTTGTTCATATGATCCAAACGTCCTAGTTCAGGGGCTGTTATGGTCCGCCTCATTACAACAGTCAGACTGTGACACATCACTGTCTGACTGACGTTTGCTGGAGAAATGGCATCGTTCACTTTCTAATCTTTGATTTACTACTTTGTCATTTTGATTTAACATCCTATAAACTTGATGTACCTTATCATACCTCTCTGTGGAAAAGCTTTGAGGTCAGAGGAGAATGGACAGACTGATAGGAAGGAAACGGAAACTCAAATAGTCTAAGGAGCTTGGAAAGAAAAGCGTCTGGACTTCTTTAGGTTGCTTGAAGACGTTTCACCTCTCATCCGAGAAGCTTCTTCAGTTCTAGATGTTCTAGACCTGGATGACTGAGAACCTTCACAGACTGAAACTCAAATAGGTACTCATTACATTCAAGGTATGTAGAAGAGCATCTCTGAACCTTGAAGCAGCAGAAGACCACACAACAGTGTCACTCCCGTCAGTGCGAGCAGGAAACTGAGGGTTCAGTTCACACACCAACAGAGGAAGATGTTTGCTGGTCTGATGAGTCACGTTCAGATGGTCAGTTTGGAATAAACATGATAGCATGGATCCATCCTGCCTGTGCTCCGGCCGCTGCTCGTGTGATGGTGTGGGGAGGTTTCAGTACCAGCTTAGTATGGTTTACACTGCCTGAGTGTTGCTGCTGGCCATGCCCATCCCTGTATGACCTCAGGCCAGCTCCAGGTCTCAAAGCTCATATCATCTTGGACTTCTTTCTAGAACTCGGCAATGAGCTCACTGTACGCAGTCACAGATCTCAGTTTAATAGAGTTCAAAGTTCCTTGGTCTCCATAAAGCCTTCCAAGTGTTTGGTTTCTTTAAGGCCACAAGCGCCTCCTAAAGACGAGGACAGGAGGAAAGTTTGGATGGTGGTAAAGCAGAGAGGCTGAGGCAGAAACCAGATCTGCTGCTTGGATGTCGATGTGTGCAACCTCAGCACTTCAAAGAGACAGACAGGTGCAACAGTACAGCCAAATAGGGAGGTCAGCCGCTAGATATATACCTGGGTATATATAGTACATACACTGTATATAGCTGTATGGATGAGCTGCTGGGTGTCAAGGAAGGGACAGGTTAGCCAAGGAGGGTTTTATTTGTCCCAGTGTTGCTGTGGAGGTGCTGCAAGTGACAGTAATGACCTCCAGATGAGTTGGTCTGTGCAGAGGTCATTACAGGGAGTCCACATGTGTCCAGGTATTTTTCATTGCTGAAATATAAGTCTTCCTTCAAGTCTGGCTGATATTACATTTCTCTGCTTCATGAAATTTTCTTTTCATGGCGGTTGTTTGGTTTTCCTGTGCGGCCCAGATTCAAAGCATCTGGGTTCGGTTCCCCGAGTCAGCAAAAACCAGCGGCAGTGAGATTTGAACAAGCAAGACAATATTTGCACATTGACGGGTTAACTGTGCTCTTACTGTGTAATAACAGTCTCTAATCCTAAAAAAACATTTTGTAATAAAGGTCTTTAAAGTTATCAAAAACCAGCCTTCGTGAAATCTGTTTAGTTTTCTCAAAAGGAAAAATTACTTTGAATTACAGAATGACGACATTCATAAACTTTCCCAAAGCAGATTCCAGACTTCAGCAGGTTTATCTCAGTTTTGACAGTCGGCGAGCTGCTCGTTCAACTGTGACGTCCACTGCTGTGAACTGTTTTCATAATCTTTCTCTTTTCAGGCTATCCCAGAACCACAACATGTCCCAGAACCACAACATGTCCCAGAACCACAACATGTCCCAGAACCAGCGAAGATATCAGAAGCTGAGCCGGAAGCAGCAGACGATCCAGAGGTCACAGAAGCAGTCAGAGCACCAGAACCTGTGGCAGAACCAATAAAAGTGCCAGAGACAAGAGCAGAGCAACCACCAGCACCAGAAGCAGTCCCTGAACCAACAAAAGAGCCAAAGTCTGTTCCAGAATCAGTCACAGTATCAGAACTTGTCTCTGAAGCTGTGTCAGGCCCAGAACCTGTTCTCGAACCAGATGAAGCACAAGAAGCAGCAGCAGTGTCTGAACCCATACCAGGCTTGGTATCAGGCCCAGAACAAGCTGCAGAACCTACCCCAGAGTCCAAACCTGTAGCAGAGCCCTTATCAGAACCAGACAGGTCCCCTGAACTCGTATCTGAACCCAAAACTGTCCCAGAACCTGTTACCGATCCAGAACCTGTGCTCGTGTCTGAAGTGGCAGCCCAGAAGCCCGCGACTGAACCTGAAGAACTGCTTGAGCAGATGCCCGGACCCAATGAAGGTCTGACAGAACCATCGCACAAGCAGGAACCAGAACCAGAGACCATCCTGGATGATGGTAAGTCTGCTAGCTGGACTGTGCATTTCTACTCTTCTGTCTCTGTTCAGAGAGGTTTTGGTCTTAGTTGACCTCGGTGGACCACATGAGTCCAAAACTGGTTTTATTTCTTGGCCAAGGACTGCCTAGTGTCTAAGTTTCCAGTAATTAAATATTAGGAGCACCCCAAGGCTCTATCCTGGGGCCTCTTCTGTTGAACATAAATTTGAAAAGCCAAACCTGTTAAAAAAAAAACGTGTTAAATAATTCAGCACAGCCTGTGAACTGATTTCTTTAGTGAAGAATGATGGTTCCTCAATTTGACTTTATTTATTTAGCGCCAAATCACGACAACCGTTGGCTCAAGGCTCCTGAACGTCTCAATGCCAACACCTCAAAAACATTTGCTTTGAACAGTGACATGTGGTGTAACATGTATGTGACAGTGACATTGGTTCAGTATATATGCTGCTAAAACAGACTAAACGTGCTGAAAGTTTGAACCCGCTGTGAACACTGAAGCTCCCACATACGTGCTCTGGATTTATGTGTCAGCTTTGTTTACACTGAAGACAATCTTTGAGCAGAAAACTGAGGCCAGCAGCTGCGCGTCACAGATAAGTCACTTCCAGGAAACATTAGGAGTGTACACAGATGCTGGGCTTACTGAAATACAACGTGTGACCTAGAGGAATATATTTAAGAACAGCTGATTTGCTGTTAATGAATCAGCAAGGAGGAAATCCGGCTACTCCCTGTGATCACTGTGACCTGCAAGTCTGGATCAGTATCCAGGTTCATGCATGATGCGTAACCGTGCTCTGTGCGGCCGGCTGTCGACGCTGGCTGAGCCAGAGCGTGGTTACTGTATCAGCCGGCGTGCGTAGAGGTGAAGCAGCCATCTGCTGCAGGAGGATGATACTTAATCTTGAACAGGCAGCAAAGCTCTTGGCGTGCAGGCTGACGGCTCGCCATATGACCTCCAAGCTGTCACACAGCAGCTGGAGCGACAGGTGCGTTTGTGTGCTCTGAGGTTATTGCTGCACAAATACAGTGGCAGAAATGATAAACCACAGACTGCAGTGATGTGACCGCTTGGACTTTGCTTCTAAGCTCTTTTAAATCTACAGTAAGAACTTTTCACCAAAACTGTGAGTCCTGCCGCTCTCGTTACTTCAAGAAAGAAAACAGAGATGCACTTTAGTTGTTAGTGACTCAGCAAATGAATGCCTGAGCTGAAGTACATTTTTTTAATAAAGAATAAAAAAAAGAAAAATCTTGTAAAATGTGCTTCAGGTCAGTATGAGCTGATGAGTTAGAGCTGACATCAGCCAGATGCTAACATGTCTGCGCTCCCTCTGCTGTTCCAGATGTGGCTGCAGCTGCTGATGTGCTGAGCTTCACCCCGGGAATGAAACAGAGTAAGATGGCAGTGCTGATGACCCAGGAGGACATGGAGGAGGAGCAGAGGTTGGTTTCCTGGCTGATAGTTTCACTGCATGCTAACACTGACCTTGGTGCTGTGTGCCGTGATCACGCTGTTCTATCCTGCACGGACGGGTCGGCTGCACAGAGCAGCCAAAGCTGATTGGCTCCTTAAAACTTTCTGACGCTCGGCGTGGAAGATTTGATGGAAGAGCTCAGGAAACAAAAAACAGCTGTGGTTTCATTTGAACTCATCAGGTTTTAATTAACCAGCTATTGTATGGATGTGGTTAGAGAGCTGTCTCTACCAGCACGTGGCTCAGTGTGGACAATGCTGTGTGTCAGTCGAATGCTGATTGGTTAAAAGTGGGCGGGAACAGGGAAGGGCGTGACGCCATGAGTGGGAGAAGCAGGAAAGGTGGAGACTTTAACCCACCGACAGTAAACGGCTGCTTCGTGTAGACTGGGCTCGGTGTGGAACCAGAACCATGGCCTCCCTTTGCACCACCTCAGGTACACCTTTGTCGTACCTGTGCTGTGCTGGGAGCAGCTCTGCCTCTTGAGGCTCTTCACACACTCCTGTGTTTCCATCCCAGCAGAATTTTAACTGAGGCAGCTAATTATTCAAATCGAGACTTTTGCCGAGGACTCGGTCCGTCCTCGCCGGAGTGAGAGAGCGCTCTGGTTCGTACATCCAGAGCAGCTTCTGTCTCCTCCGTTCGTGTCTCTTCTACACGTCCTGAGGCTGACGCTGTCTGAACGCAGTGTTATGTAATCTGCTGCTACATGCTGTCTGTGCCCGTCTGTGAGCCTGCAGCTGGACGGAGTTCCCGTTTCTTCTTTGTTGAATCACAGTTAAGTAGAGAAGCAGCCTGCGGATGAAAGTCTGGCAGATTTCACCGTTTTTATTTTCTGCTCTTGTCGGTGTGGGGAGTGCACGTCTGCAGCGCTCTGATTGGACACTGGAGCTTTGTGTGGTTTGGTGCTGCTGCTGCACTGTGTTCCTGGAGCAGGGGAGGTCTCTCTGTTCTCAGTTTGCTGAGAGAAGCCTGTGCAGAATCCTCGAGCATCTGTTAAACTCTGAATGTTTGCTTCCAGCTGCGCGGTGACCTTACCTTTGTGTTCAGTCTGACCCCAGCCTCGTCCTCCCTGAGGCAGGGTGTCAAACACCTGGAGGCCAAAACCTTCTGAGTCAGGAGAAACTCGAGAAAGGGCGAGTCCCTCCAGACTGAAGGTCGCTCCTCACTGTGGGACACAGAGGTTTGCACAAAAGATGCTAACTGACCACAAACAGTCATTTTTCTGTCCTTTTGTAATCAGCTGTCATGCATCATGTGATGGATCTACGTTAGTGCATGAGGTGTCTGCATGCAGAGAGATGGGCGTGTGTCAAAGACAGATACAGCCAGCGCTGCAGTTTGTGTGGGAGCATTTTGTTTTGCACAGGTTTGGGTCAAAGTTCATCCCTGATTGGTCTCAGTCCTGCTGCAGCAGCCTGATGCGTCCTGTACTGGGACTGTTGCGTCCTTATTCATCAGAATACATGTTGTGCATACTGGGAGGATCATCATCATGTGACACCTGTGATGTGCTGCTCTCACTTATAATTTGGTTATGACACCGCGTGCATGTGTCTGATAGCCGTGTTCAGTTACACACAGAATCGTGATCATCAGGCTTTTTTTTAAGTGACATAAAACTTTTCATTTAAGCTTCTTTTTATATCCTTCCCTCCTGGAATATCCCAGCATGCACCAACCTTTTTTTTCTGGAGAATTTGCACGTTTTTCTGGATTGTATGAGTGACGTGTCTGACAGCCTCCACCTTTATCTTTCCAGGATAGAGCTCACGTCTGATTTTACCTCTCTGTAATCAGCCTCAGCAGACTCAGTGTGCTAGGAAGGAGCTGGTAAGGAGAATATCCCCTCCCTGAACCCTCAGCCCTGCCCGTCCTTAATCACCCCTAACGCTGCAGCACAGATAGACTGACGCCGACAATCACAGTGAGAAACAGAGCTGCAAGCCGGTGGGACAAATGCAGCCAGTTAGATCAAAGCGTCCAATAAGAAGCTATAAACTGATTAACGTCTCTCCTGCAGAGCCGACAGCAGCTGCAGGTTTGATGTTGATCAAAGGAATTAAATGTGCTGGAGGAACATAATTAAAGAACGTCTGTAATAACTGCAATGATTTGATTATTTGATTCAATCTGCAAAATGACGATAAAAATAAACTCTGAGAATCACGTTCATGGAACCACAGAAGCAGTCGTGTGATTCGCTTCAGCTGCAACATCGAAAGAAAACAAAATGTTACTAAAGGAATATTAAAGCCGTGCGTGTACCGCCATTATGTTATTTCTTTCACTGTGACCGTGGAGTCTCCTCCGTGGGGAGGGTCTGTGTTTGTGTCTCCTGTGGACGTTCGGGTCCAGCTGCTGGTTGGGTCCCTGCTGACATTTAGAACATGTTTTTGTGTTTTCTGCCCACGAGTGGGCGTGTCCCAACTTTTAATCGTTTCCTGTCTCTGCAGTGAGATATTCTGCACGAGGTGCTGATGACTGATTATTGATTGGTCTATCCCTGCGGCCGATGCTCCTCCCTGTTTCACGCTCATTCCTCTGCTGTTGGTCACATGGTCTGTGTTTACACCCAGCCCGCCGCTCCAGACAGCGGCTGCTTATCCTCTTATCATTATTGTCCTTCACCGTCTGTTAACAGGAAGCTCAGCCCCGCCCCTTTAACCTCCCAGCATGCACCAGTGTACCAACTGAGTGTGACCCAGCAGGGACAAAAGGCGGCCGATGTGGGTCACATGTTCTCTGTGGGGATAAAGGAGACGCTCCACCTCCAGCTGCAGCAGGAGCGCGCTCAGTGTTGAGAGGCTTCACGAGCTTTTAATCTAAAAGAGAAGAGCGCCGGGGTCACGTGACCACGCTGGGACTGACGTGAGTTTCCCAGGCTCCAGGGTTGGACGAGCTCTGGGAGCATTTTCACAGAAGTGTGATGGGAACTCTTTGAGTCGTGTGAAGAATCCAGATTTTAAGATCAGGCTTGATGCTGCAGTCACAGCGTGGACACGTCCTCAGACTCCCCTTCATGTGATTCGGTCCTGCTGTGCGCTGCCTTCTTTACCAGCCGCTGACCTCAGACACACAGCTTTCATTATCTCCGTTACTTCAGGGCTACTGCCTGTTTATGGAGGCAGAGGTGTGACTGCGAATCATTACAATCATTCGATTTGGTTTTTATTCCTGTTTCATATTTCCTGCCATCCCGTCTCTTTGTCCTGCAAGTATCCGGTCATCTCTGATTCAGTCTCCAGCTTTCACACACACATTTTCCTGACCTGCATAAACTACTGGAACACTTGGTTGCAGAGGCCACAGTAACTCGATTTTACTGTTCATCTGCCTCACAGACGAGTGGAGCTGCAAACTTTGAGAAAAGGCCTGAGAGCAGACGCCCGTCACGGCTGCTGCCTCGTCCGGAGCAGTTTAATTTCTGGGTGTGGACTTTGATATCACTGCTGCTGTGATTCTAGCAGCGGGCTGCCAGACTTCATATCAGCCTCCTGCAGAAACTGTGCAGCGTCAGAGCAGGGTTACAATGATTCAGACGGGGTCCTGGAGGCGCTTAAACACATCCATAAAAATAGAGGGTGAATCATTTAAGCCAAACAGTTCAGCGCTTTATCCAAAGCACAGGAAACCGTGGCCCATAATTAACGGTTGCTGTTATGGAGAAAACGAGCAGCGAGGACCTTCGTGTTTGATGGCGAGTCCTCCGCCTGCGTCCGAGCTCAGTTTCTTTTTTGGACTTTTCCACTGCGCGCAGCGTGGAGCTCACCAGCGCCCTCCTCTGGTCAAACACACCACACATTTAAAAGAACCATAATAATACATCATATTAATATAATCAGCTGTCACACAGTCAAAGTCAGCCTGGACCAGGAGACTGTGGAGTTCCCCACCCCTGTCATATGGAGTATTTTATTCCACGCCGACCGTGACGAGGGGCTGCTAAAGCAGAGAGCGTTTCTAAACGTGTTAGTGACGCATGTTCAGGTGCTGTTAAAATATAATACAAGCTTTACTTTTTCTATTTTTCCACCTAAAGCTCCACATGTTCGATGTCCTTCCTGTCGCGACCCTGTGGGGATTTATGGGGATGAAGCGCGGTCGTTTCATTGCTTCAGTCGTGGTGAATGTGCAGCACTGTGGCCATCTTTATTTTGACCTGTGGGTTAGAGGTGTGGGAACTGGACGACTGTCATCAACATTTTTTCCTGTTGAATTTTCTGTATTTTGATCCAGGTGAATAAATAATTCCCGGGTGGTGTTCTGTAGCTGGAGAAACACTTGTGAGAACTTTGCTTTGTCGCTGTAGCCTGAGGCAGCAGCTGCTGTCTCACCTGTGCAGGTGAAGCGTCGCTGTGGACCGGCTGCTCATCGAGCGCTCGCCTCTGCTCGTTTATTTCTGTCTTCGCTCTGGTCTCGTCACATCTGTCAGCTTCTGTCCAGCTGTGCTGCTCGCCTGCTAACCCTGCATGCTGCCTGCTACCGCTCAGCTAACGGTGAGTGCCGCCCTTTGCTTCACCTGTCAGGAGAGCCGTTGTTAACCATGTTAGGCAACGTTTTCCATGAGTCGAACTAGTTAACCTAACTGACCTCTGACTCTGGTCGCCTCGAACAGCTGGAGTCGCTCGTGAAGGACTTTCCACTGAACTGTTAGCTCAGGCTTCCCAGTGACCGCTCAGCAACCTGCAGTCAAGGAAACGTGTGTTGTCCCCGACTGGAGGGTGACTGTTGCCTAGGTTACATCAGCCCCAAAGTGCTGCACCTAAAACCTGTGTGTGTTTTATGTTCTGGTAGCAGACCTCTGCAGTCTCCTGTGGTTCGCACTGGATCAGACTGCAAACACCAACCACAGACTGGAAACAGAACATTTGCTTTCAAAGTAAAAGTTGTGCCTTATCGCTGTAGCCAACACATTTCATGCAGCTTTTACTCTGAAGGCGAGCTCTGTCACAACAGCTCAGTGAGTCGTTGACGACTCGCTGCAAGTCGGCGACTTCTATTCAAAACTACAGGCACCAAAGCAACCTCCAGGAGGTTTTCGGTGCAGCACCGTTTACTTCTCTGCCCAAAAAACTTCAGCATCTATAAACCTGAATATTCGAGTAGAGTCAATGTTGGCGTTAGCATCTCTCAGAGCTGAGGTGACTCCAGAACAACGTCACGTTAAACTGCGCTAACCCTGTGGTGCGTGTTAGCGTCACCGGGTTTAGATTTTCAGATAGTTTGAGTCATTTTTACAAGTTTTCCTGTAGTTGTGATCTCAAACTTGTGTTTTCTTTGTGTTCTTACAGCTGATCTGTGAGGATGAGGGGCTCTGAAGAGATGAGATCAGACCCTGCAGGAAGTCCTGCCTGTTTTCTTCTCTTGTTGTTGAGTTTTGAGGTTTGAGCTGCTTGTGAAAAGCAAACGTCTTCACACCAAAGTGCCTTCAGGAGTTTCTTTACCGTCTGCTTTTCGTGTCCAGCTTTTCTGGAGCAAACAAATTAATTATGTGAGTGAATGTTAATGAAGTTAACCTCAGTATAACCTGGTTCTCACTGCTGGTTTCAAATGAAAAAAGAAAATTCGACGACAAGCTGCAATAAAACGTTCCTGCTGGCTTCAGTGTTCAGTTGTGATTTTAAATGTTAACCATGAAATAAAAGCGTGAAACATGTTGTTGATTCTTTCTGATCTTTGTTTTGTAAATTCTGGATTATTAAAAATACTTTTGCCCATTCTTGATGTTTGTTTATTCTTTCCCGTTTCCTGTTTTTGCTTCAAAGTTTAGGTGGAGCTGACAGAGACAACAGCACCATCAGGTGGTTGTTTAGAGGCAACATGAAAAACTAAAAGTGTAACCACAGACGACACAAAAAATGAAAGTCCCTCCAAATATGGCAAACCTGCATTAAGACCTCCTCTGGCTGTAAGAGGTCAGGAGGTGAGCCTGCTGATCTCTGAGCCTGTCGGGTTGATGGTCTCAGAGATCTGGAGGAGCTGGCTTTTGTTCCTCGCTCTCTCTCACTGAGAATTTAGGATCAAAAGTGATGAGTGACGAGTCTGGTTTCAAAATATCAAGATGCAGATGACTGAAATGCTCCTGTTTTATCTCAGCCTCAAGACCTAACACAGAGGAGGGGCAGACGAAATAATGTCAGCTTACAGCCACTGCTGGGAATCATCAGTGGAAACACTTTCAGAGACGTTTGCAGTGCCAGAGTCTTTGGACTGTTTCATTTAGCTGGATGTGTGTTGGAGTTAAAACTGCTGATTAATGAAGAAAATCATATTTTGATCCACATGCAGTAACATCTGAAAGATTCTGATTGGCAGCCTCATTTTTCAGCCTGACGATGATCCCATACACACTGCCAGCGCAGTGAAAGCATGTCAGCGCACAGTGGAGCACTATCAGTCATGGATGGGCCTCCCCAGAGCTGGAGCTCAGCATTCCTGAAGCAGTGCGGGGACCAACGTTCCCTCTAAGCTGCGCGCGTGCGCAGTTGTGCACTGCTGCACGGTCTCTGCACACAGAAAAAATCTAACCTGAATTGAAATTAAAATTAAAACTTTAACAACTCTGTTTTGCAGTGTTAGTCAGTGACTGGCTGCTCCCGTATGGGATTAGAACGATGCCGCCTTATCCCACAGTCCAGCCAATGATGCGATTCACATTCGTATATACGCAGCTATGACAGCGTCCTTATGTGCCGACACCGCTGTTTTAGCGAGCAAAGCGGCGTGTAGTGATGCGCGAATCATGAACGAATCGTTCAATACTCGAGAATCACTTTACTGACTCATGAATCATGATTCACAAGCCCAACTGACTCACTGACTCATCCCTGTTGCTGTTAGCAAACTAATTTCATTAGTAGAAATATATCTAGCTTATAATTAAAATTGTGAAGAAAAACACAACAAAAACATTTCTGCTCTGAACTGGAAGAAAAAACCCAGAGTAGAAGCTCACATCAAGACAATAGCTCCTCGGTTCACAGTAGCATCGCTCTGCTAACTAAGTGTAGTCAATGGTTTTGTTGTGTGTCAGAACAATGAGGCGACTGCTGAGTGTTACAGGTGTTACAGCAGTGATACATCTGCTGCTGTCAGGCCTGCAGGTATCAGGCTGTTGTTCTCCTTCATCTCATAGTGGACAGAAATTATTTTTGGAGTGGCACAAATAATTTGTGTGGCATCAGATTTGATGCAGAACAGCTGATTGTTCTGTAAATAGTTTGAAATGTTTATTTGAAAACGCCTTGACTGTGTTTTTAGGTAAACAGCTGCAAAAAACTTTGTTGTTTGCAAAACTCAGTTACTTTTTTGAAGAAGTAACTATATAATTAACTGCCCAACATTGGTCATTATTTACTGTATTTTGCAGACAGCGTTACAGACTCTCTCCCAGACCACAGACTCATAATACAAGTCAGAGCTTTATAAAAGAAAAGAAAAGAAAGAAAGTTGTGTTTTCAAAATTGGAGTTCAAGTTATTTTTACTTCCAATAGTGTTGACATGCTACAGGTCATGAACAAGATTTTTTTGCATTTTCATTGTAAGTGGGCTAAAGCAGTTAATTAAAAGTCGTCTAACATAAATGTAAATGCTGTAATTTGATTATTTTAATAAACCATGCATGGATTCGATGCTGGCGTGACCACGGTGCACACGTCTGCTGTTGCTCACTGTGGTCCAAGTGTCTGCTCAGGGAGTTTGTGTGTTCGCTCAGACACATGAACAATTAGAGGGAACATTGGTAGGGACATCCTGAGGCAGAAACATCCAAAGAAGAGCTCTGAACGTCCTTCAAGAAGCCTGGAGAAGAGATCCTCAGAGAGCTGAAGGATGAAGGTGCTCACACCAAACATTCATTGTCAAGCTCGTTGGCTGAAGACTTCAGCGCAGTACTGTCTAATGATGTGCTACGTGGTTGCTAGCTGCAGGCAGCTATGTAAGGCTCATATCAACACATTAGCAGATGGTGAGACTGTTAGCTGTTTGCAATAATCTGGTTCATTCATATTGAAATCATTCAGTGAACATCCAAACCCACTATCTGAAAACACCTGAGCGAGGATCAACAATAAAAACGATCCTGGAGGCTAAACTGTTAACCGTGTGTGTGTGTGTGTGTGTGTGTGTGTGTGTTGACATCCCAGGGTGCAACAGGAGCAGCTGGCGGCCATCTTCCAGCTGCTGAAGGCGAACCAGGAGGTGACGGAGGCCGACATAGAGGAGCAGCTGAAGCTTTACTCCCTCTGAAACACGAGAGACGCCATCGATCTGTCCACTCAGGAAGTCTATCACCATGACCGCCATCACCATGACCACCATCACCAGCATCATGTCTCCAGACTGCAGCTCGCCATCTGTCAGACTCTAGGGACATCACTTCCTGCCAAAGTAATGCTAGGCTAAATTTTAGTAGCAGTTTGAAGAACGCGCTAATGGAAGCTGGCAGGCTTCAGATTCATATTCATGGCAGACACGTGAGTGCGGCAGCGTCCTCGTGACGTTTCCCCTCAAAAAACCATTTCAGTGCTCATTAACAAACATTTTTCAAATATTTGCTGCAAATATTGTTATTTTAAAATAATATTAATGGAACATTTTTGCATGAAGATTGTCATGAAAACAACTTTTTTTCCCTCCACCGTTCATTTTTTATTTATAGTATTTTTAATTAGTTTTCATAATAATAATAATAAAAATGTCCCCAAGTGTCCCCCGAGCTGTGATTGGCCTCCTACTCAGGTCTGGCTGCTTCTTCTTCTGTCGCTGTTTTTCTGCACTGACCCCGGAGTATCTGCAGTCACAATAAAGCTGTCTGAATTCTCGCAGTTGAGTGAAGTGTTATATTTCCCCGCAGGAAACGACAGAACACGCTGGGATGATGTAAGGCCGGCTTTTGTAGTCCATCCTGTAGACAGTGTAGTTTCAGCAGTGCAGACATGATTAAGGAGTCCAGCGTAAAAGCAGTCTGCTTCTCCTTTCCTAAGTCCTTTTAAGTCTCTCCTTCACACCTTTCCTTCACTCCACGGCCTTTTCCCACTGTGTGGAAACTGATCTGGAAAAGGAGACTTGAGTTCATGTCGGGGCAGCTGGATCAACTCACAGAGAGAAACATCAGTGCCACCTAGTGGTTAATGGTGAAACTGCAGAACAACAGGCTCAGCAGCAGAGGCTTGTTTGTTTGCAGCTGCAGGCTGTGTTTCCCCCTGTGAGCAGCAGAGGGCAGCATTTCACTAAACCACACAGCTTCAGGGCTTCACCTCTGAGACTGTGAGCAGAAACACGCTGTGCTTCCTGTTCGAGCTCTCTGCTTTTTCCTCTCACCCTCCTTTACTTCATTTTTCAGCAGAGCCGTCTGCCTTTGATTCCCCAGCATCTAAGGCTACGTCTAGGCTAGGCTAGGACGCAGCCCAAGGTGACGTCCCCACAGCAGGTTAAATACCTGAGACTCTCCATGATAGAGGTGAAAAAAACACAAAGATATTTTTGTGATTCGTTTGATTCGAGTATTTTTAAGCTGTCAAGTAAGAGTTTGATATAAAAATCTCAAATTGAAGGACCAAATCCAACCCTTTGGACATTTTAAAGTGGACATGAACCACGACATGTAGAAAGGAAAATTCTCAGCATGGATCTCTGCTCTGTAAAATGGTCTGTGAAGCTGGATTTAGGAAATAAGTGTTAAAGTTAACCCGACAAGGAAAATGTCGGTCGAGTGAACCACGGGGTTGTCGAACTGAAACAGGCTCTCCTGCACGCAGTCCTCATTTATACAGTTCTCTGCAAACCCGAACATCACGGCTAACAGGAGGATATACCTGTTCCAGCACCGCCAAACATCGAAGAACCACTTACTGCTAAAGGGACTGACAGTGGAAGTGGGCACTGGCTCCTTGGTTTCTTAACATGAAACTTATCATTGCAGCACAAAAAGAGACCTCCTTAGTCTGCTCTACTCTAATGTTAGTTTCCATGTTTTCCACTGAGTTAGCAGTTCTGTCACCAGCTAGCTTACATGCATAGTAAGTCTATTAACAGCAAACAACCAACCGGTTGCTGTCACATTCTGTACTGACACAAGGTGGCGCTGAACATGTTGTACAAGCTTTAACTTATTTCACTTATTATACACCCATATCACTTTTTGTGGAGCTTAAATATTTTCCCCTCCTCTCCTGCTTGTAGCTGCTGCAGTCTGCACAGCAACCCACCAACACCAGACAGTAGAACAGACAGGAAAGCTGACGTCAGAGGGGACAGCATCCACAGCGACACTGAACACTTAAGTGTGGAGAGGTCTGTGATCAGGTGCTCCACCATAGTAACACTACAATCTCAATATCAAAGCACTGCTTCAGGTAATAAATGAAAAAATATAACATAACAGAAACAAAGCATTATATTATTTAGATTTTTATTACTTTACACAGTTTTTAAAGTGATTTAAATGCTACAAAAAGAGCAATCACAAGCTCCCAGAACAGCATCTTCAAACAGCAAAACATGGAGATAATAAATTCAATGTGCAAATTTGAAAGCTGACACTAACAGATGTTTGGCTTCTATGATTTTTCTTTTTTAAAGAGCAATTCTGGAGGATGATGTTCTGTTTCAAGTTTGTTTTCCAGTAAAGTATCCGGAGGTACCCAGTAATCTTGTGGCTCTCCCCTCCACCAACACCTGCTAATTCACTGGTGATTATTTTACTGTAAACTACTCTGCAAACCACTGAAAGTTAGATGTTTTTAAAGAGTTTAGAGAGCTCAACCAATCAGCAACCAGAATACAAACTGTACAGATGTCCCTTAGCTTGTGATAAAAGACAGAAACATCTTGTGAGGTTGAGGCACAAAACGATGATAACAGCCATTGCTCAAGACTTTCTACATTTGAAGCAATGCATGATCAAGGATTGTAACATCTAGTCATGTTGCTTAAAGCACAAATATCCCTTACAATATGAAAAGGTAAAAAAAGAAAAAGACCTGGTTGCATGAACATTACACCGACTCACTGCTGCATCATGTGGTACAAACTGGTATTAGATGAAAATACAGCCCAGGTCAAATCGTCACAGTAACGAGCCATCGTGGCCATTTCTTTCATTTTTAAAGGTTTTAATCTGTTTTTGAAACATTTTACAAAAAGCTATATCAATTAAAAACTCACTTTTTGCAGCATTTCTCGGTGAGCATTTTGGCCTTCATTGCTAAAGCTGTTGTTCCCATCGACAGTACTGAACCCCCTAAAGCTCCCAGTAAAGCTCCCGATGTAGACGTCAGCTCACCACCTCCAAGTAAATATCCCCCCACAGATCCCAAAATGATTCCCACCAATCCAGTCCTTTCCAGAAGCGCACGCCTGCCTGTTGTTTCTGCTGTTTTTGGTTTTTCGTCCTGCTCGTCCGGTTTTCCAGCCTCTTGGAGCATGTCAGGAGTGTAGAAGTAATCTTTTCCCATCGGTGTTATCTTCTTCAGCAGCTCGGTGACCTGAGCAGGACTTTTGTCTTCAATGTTAAAAGCAAAATATCTCCACTGGCACTGCTCAATGAGTTTCCTGAGGTGCTCATTCTTTTTCATGCCCACTTTTATGTTAGCTTCATACTCTTTATTTCCATTTATATCGGTGAACACCACTGTTGTGTAGGCCAATGCACGTCTGCCAAAGGTGCGCACAAAAACCTCCAGTACCTCTAATTCTTCAGAAGTGATTATATCGAACCTCAGCACCAGCAGGAACACATGAGGACCAGGACTGGCAAGATCAATGGATCGCTTGATCTCGTTCACCAGCTCATCTTCATGTTTTCCAGGTTTAAACAGACCTGGAGTATCAACAACAACCACTTTTTGACCTTCCACAGTGCTGTGGGATTTCTGTGTGCGATCTTTGGACGAATCCTTTGAGGTGAAAGTCTCTGTGTTCCCCATGATGATGTTTCCTAGAGTACTTTTACCAACCGAGGTCTTCCCAAACAGCACGATCCTCAGGTCATCTGTTGGAAGAATATTAGTATGTGAGAACTGTCCCAGTCACGATCTCTTACAGCACTGACATAAATCATAAAGCAGCTGCGAGGAAGGAAATATAAAACATGAAGGCAGGAGGAATGAACAATCAGCATTTATTAACAAGGAAACACAAAATCCTTTCAGCAGAGACACAAAACAAGATTCCCAAAAATTCAGAGTGGGAAACCACAGAGTGCAAGACGAGGGATCAGACAAACATTAAGAGAAGGCTCTGAATTGACCGACGTGACCTGAACGTGTCTATGCGGCAGCCATAATCACAGCTGGTAGGATGAATACTAAAGAAAGGTCCCTCAGTGCTTCCTTTGTTACCTCCTTTAGCAGAGGAGACACTGGAGCATCCATATACGAAGGAGATAATCCACAGTTACGCACCATCAGCAGCTGATGTGTGGTAGTCTGATGCTCATGCTTGTGTGTTCATTGTCTTATAGAGTGATTGGACGCAGGTGAAGACAATCAAACACATGATTTCAAACAAACTTTTGTCACTTTGTCATTATGAGGTGTTGTACGAGAATTTAAAGACGAAAAATCAAAACGCTGCAACATGAAAAAATGTGGAAAGCTTTGTGAATTAAGCAGATCTTTCATTGGATAAAGCTTTAGTGGAAGCAAATAAAAAAGTTTCTATTTATTTTCATGTGCATATCACAGTAAGTGGCATAAAACTGACCAAAATCATTTCTACACAGATGTAAACATGTTCAGTTACAGATCAGCTCTGATTTACTCACTTATTTTATGGATTTTCATAATTGTTCTGTTTACATTGGTTACGTTGTTCTCTCTCGTGCCATCTCATGTTTTGGAAGAACAACCTCTTTAATCTCAAATGTACCTTCTAATATCTTTGGTCTGTTTTTCAGATCCGGGACTGAGGAGCAGACTGAGAGATAAGTGGATATATGGATATGTATATAAACATATTAACTCTTACTTATAGTAGTAACTCTCACTTATTTCACATTGTCATGAAATAAAATTATACATATTATTCTGTATAGATAGAACAAAAATTATGAGTAATGAATTACCAGGCTTCTTTTTTCATGTATTACTAAAACAATAATTCAATTCAATTCAATTCAATTTTATTTATATAGCGCCAAATCACAACAAAAGTCGCCTCAAGGCGCTTCATAGATACAGAGAAAAACCCAACAATCATATGACCCCCTATCAGCAAGCACTTTGGCGACAGTGGGAAGGAAAAACTCCCTTTTAACAGGAAGAAACCTCCGGCAGAACCAGGCTCAGGGAGGGGCGGGGCCATCTGCTGCGACCGGTTGGGGTGAGAGAAGGAAGACAGGATAAAAGACATGCTGTGGAAGAGAGACAGAGGTTAATAACAGATATGATTCAATGCAGAGAGGTCTATTAATACATAGTGAGTGAGAAAGGTGACTGGAAAGGAAAAACTCAATGCATCATGGGAATCCCCCGGCAGCCTACGTCTATTGCAGCATAACTAAGGGAGGATTCAGGGTCACCTGGTCCAGCCCTAACTATATGCTTTAGCAAAAAGGAAAGTTTTAAGCCTAATCTTAAAAGTAGAGATAGTGTCTGTCTCCCGAATCCAAACTGGAAGCTGGTTCCACAGAAGAGGGGCCTGAAAACTGAAGGCTCTGCCTCCCATTCTACTTTTAAATACTCTAGGAACAACAAGTAGGCCTGAAAAGCGAGAGCGAAGTGCTCTAATAGGGTGATATGGTACTACAAGGTCATTAAGATAAGATGGGGCCTGATTATTTAAGACCTTGTATGTGAGGAGCAGGATTTTGAATTCAATTCTGGACTTAACAGGAAGCCAATGAAGGGAAGCCAAAACAGGAGAAATATGCTCTCTCCTTCTAGTCCCTGTCAGGACTCTTGCTGCAGCATTTTGGATTAGCTGAAGGCTTTTCAGTGAGTTTTTTGGACATCCTGATAATAATGAATTACAGTCGTCCAGCCTGGAAGTAATAAATGCATGAACTAGTTTTTCAGCGTCACTCTGAGACAGGATATTTCTAATTTTAGAGATGTTGCGCAAATGGAAGAAAGCAGTCTTACATATAATCACTGTGCAGCCACACTCTGTCTTTTTCACTCTATAACTAACTATAATCTTTACAACTAAATTTAATTAGATAATATTGTGTGACTGTTAGGTGTCTTCTTAATTTGGAAACGTGGATAATAACCAGAAGTGTAGCCTGAACACATACTGTAATGTCCTCTGCCTCTAACGCCTTGCTAGAGTCGACATTCAGACTAAACTCCTCTTCAAAATGACCACGCAGACAAGAGGGTTTGACTTCACTCCCTTTACTTATGCCAGTTGAAGTAGGGTAAAACTGAGAAAACAACATGAAATGCTCTTAGAAATCAAAGACAAGGACAAATACACAATAACACTACAAATGACTTGTTTAGCCAAAAGCTTTAGCGAATCCTCTCTTTACAAACATTTCTATTAAGCAAACACTGCAATCGCATTTCTTCAAGTAGATTTTGTTCATTAGTAAGGATGGAACAGAATTACATACCAACAATGCCCTCAAAGACCATCTTAAGGGAGACAATTGTTACTACAGCAGAGAACAGGAGAAGTCTTTCCCCCAAACAATAGCATGCACTTTCTGATGACATCATAGAACAGAGACAGATTTGCGCACGTGCCAGAAGGAGGCACTAAAGAGCAACTTTCTCAGGGAAAATCTATTTAAACAGAACACAGTTACATGGTGACAGAACAATCCCCGTCTGAAACCCAGCGGGTTTCACCTACTAATATGACAAGGTCAAACACATTTCAGTCATCCGGAGGAATGAGCAAGATCATCTCATTCACAGGTCGGACGTAAAGCTTTGGTTCCTCTTTCATGATGACCATTACTTGCACTTTGCGCACCCTTCCATCTTTACTGGGATACACATCAACGAAAATACCGAAGGGCCATTCGTTCCTACTGCACTGACTGTCCTTAAGAAGCACCACGCTTCCTTGCTTAAGGTTTGGCCGGTCAGATGTCCACTTTGTTCGACACTGTAGCGTTGACAAATACTGTTTCCGCCATCTGTCCCAAAATGTGTTAGACAAACTTTGGACCCTGCGCCACTGTTGCTTCAATAGGTCTTTATGTCCAAAATCTCCTTCTGGTACTGACAATGACTAGCTTACTCTGTTCAAGAATATCCCCGGTTGGGGGTGTGCTGCACTGATGCCAACCCTCACATTTTTGAGCGACACACTCCTTTCCTTTTTTGAAGCTCTGCACAATGTGAATAAGGGTACCAAGAGCCCTTATGAGGGAACTCCAGCATGAGAAGCGATTGAACCGCCCAGAGTCAAGATGTTTGAGGACTGTGACCGACAGTGTTGTGACTTGAGGCCTGATTTCTCTGTCTTGATCTGGTTCCAAAAGGTCAAACCTCTGTACCACAGGTGACGCCCCTTCAGGTCGAAACAAGAATGCCGGTCCAGAGAACCATATTGTGTTCTCAAGGCGGTCTGCTGTGATAGGCCGCGTAGCAATGTCTGCGGGATTGTCTTCTGTGCAGACATATCGCCACTGCTGTGGCATTGTACTTCGTCTGATTCTCTGGACTCGATTGCTCACGTATACATAAAACCTCCTTTTCTCATTGTAGATATATCTGAGCACCACCTTACTGTCTGTGTAGTAGGTGACTGTGTCAAATACAACGTCTATTTCAGAGATGATGACCTCAGACAGATTTACTGCCATAACTGCTGCACAAAGCTCTAACCGAGGTATAGTATGCTCTGGACGTGGGGCCAGTTTGGCTTTACTTGCAACAAATCTAGTGCAGCATCCCCCAGTAAGGTCCAAATCCTTCAGGTCTGTGGCATGATCTTCACTGGGAAAGGCCTTCATGACCTCCTTGCTGTTCGAAGCTAGCTTATGCAGCCTTGGTTAGAGCGAGCCAGCATTCTTTGAGTTCTTTTGAGCAGATCAATAGCTGCATCTGCTGTGGGCAAGGACTTTAAACCGTCATCCACGTAAAAGTCACGAGTGACAAACTGTTCTGCATCCTCACCATACTCCTTCCGGCCTTCTTGTGCTGCACGTCTAAGACAGTAAATAGCCACAGCTGGTGAAGGACTATTTCCAAAGACATGCACGTTCGTACGGAACTCCATAATCTCTTTCTCTGGGTTGTTCCGGTCTTCAGGTCGCACCATGGAACAATGAAACATCTGTTGTACATCCACAGTGAAGGCGATCTGTTCTTTCCGGAACCGAAGGAGGACTCCTACCAGGGTGTTGTTGAGGTCTGGTCCCGTTAGGAGCACTTGGTTCAGAGACAAGCCTTTGTGCTGGGCACTGGAGTCGAAGACAACTCTTATTTGAGAGGGCTTCTTGGCATGGTAAACCCCAAAACAAGCCAGGTACCAATGTTCCTCATTAGGCTTCAGAGGTGGGGCTTCTTCAGCGTGCCCATTCTGGAAGATCCTTGCCATGAACAAGACAAACTCTTCTTTCATTTTGGGCTTCCTTCTGAAAGATCGCTGCAATGATTTGAGCCGTCCGAGTGCTTGCTCGTAGTTATCCGGGAGCTTTGGTCGTGGAGATCTGAAAGGCAGGGGAGCCACCCACCTGTTTTCTTGATCCTTGTAAACCTCTTGTTCCATGATGTGGATGAACTGTCCATCCTCTATTGAAGGAGCTTCTTTGTCATCGTCCTTTGTTGTCTGGAACACATTACAGTCTAAAGTGGCCCGTTTCTCACTGGCAAGGGGATGTTTGCATGTGAGGGGAAATGAAGGGGACCCACCACTACTGTATTTCTCTTTTACAGAGTACTTGTTTGGGCATGACTGAAAGAGAGAAGGGCGTCCATTTTTCAATACGTTAGTGCAGCAAGAGCTGATAACAGTAGGTCTGTGGACATTGCCGATGCACACATCTCCCACAATAACCCAACCCAGGTCCAGCTTCTGGGCATAGGGTGCATTTTGTGGGCCATTCACTTGTCTCCTAACCTTATGAACTCTAATGATATCTCTGCCTAACAAAAGCAGAATTGAAGCTTGGGAGTCTAGCTTTGGAATGTGTTTTGCAAGGGCCTTCAAATGACTGTGATTTAATGCTGCCTCCGGTGTTGGTATTTCTGCACGGTTATTTGGGATCTCGTTGCATTCAATCAGTGGCGGCAAAGAGAGTGTGACACTGCCGTTGTTGGGTTCGATCACAAAGCCATGTTCTTGTCTGCCTTCTGTCTCTTGTGTTCGAGCACATGTCTTCAAAGTGTGTGGTGAAGGAGACCCTGAAATGTTAAATAAGTTGAAAAACTCGGTACGTGCAAGTGATCTGTTACTCTGATCATCTAATATTGCGTATACCGCAACTGCAGCATCAGGGCAACCAGTTGGGTGCACCCTGGTTAGACATATTTTTGAGCAGGAACGCTCTTCGGAATAGTTTCTGCAGACCTCAGTGCATGCTGTGGAAACATCAGCCTCATTCAGGTTGGAGTTTCCCTCCCCGCCCTGATCTGATGCGGAACGTGCTGTGTTGGTGGACCATTGAACAAATCCAGGGTGGAGGGCTGCAATGTGGCTCTTGCTCCCACACTCTGAGCAGGAGATGTCATCTTCACAATTCCTTGCCAAATGTGTGGCTCTGCAGCACCTGTAACATATTCCGCGCCTTTTTAAGAGTGCTTTCCTTTCTTCTATTGGCTTTTCTCTAAACCCACGACACCTGGGTAAGGGGTGGGGTTTATTGTGTAGCGGGCAGCGCTCTGCTGGATCATCTCTAGTGGATGACTCGCTTCCAGATCGGGTGCCAAACGATGCAGTCCTTGTACCGTTGGAAGGGGGCAGAGGATCCGGAGAGACCCTCGTTTTAAAAACTGCCACAGCTTTGTGACCTTCGGCTTTAGACGATTGCTTAGCGCTTGATAACTCACTGCTGAATGCTGTCTGTGTGAGGCCAGGGTCATTGCGCATCCATGCTTCCCGACACACAAAGTCCACAAAGAAGCCAACTGGGGGATAGGGAGCCCCGCGATCTTCTTTGTACTTAAAGCCTAGAGAAAGCCATTTTTCCTGGAGATAAAATGGCAGCTTCTGCACCACAGGGGTAACACCACGAGGAGTATCCAGATAACTAAGCCCAAGCAGGTCACCATCTTCTTTGGCAGCCTGTATTTCCGACAGCAAGTCTCCCAGCTCTCTTAGCTTACGACCGTCTCTGTTTGGAATCTTGGGAAAGTTGTCTAATCTTTTCAAAAAGGCACCCTCGATGACCTCTGGTGCACCATAGCATTCATTAAGCCTATCCCACATAGCTCTGAGTCCGTTTGCTGGTTGGTTCGCATACACGGATCGTATTCGTCTGGCATGTTCAGCTGAGTCCTTACCTAGCCATTTCACAAGAAGGTCAAGCTGTTTGCTTGGTGAGAGGTTGAGGCCTCTGATGGTATTTATAAATGATGTTTTCCAGGCTCTGTAGCATTCGGGACGGTCGTTGAAGTGAAGGAGTCCTGTAGACACCAGTTTGCGTCGAGCCATGAATCTAACAAGGTCTGACATGTTCTGCTCCATTTCTAGCGGAGTGTACAGTGGACCCCTTTCCTGGCATGTGGTCTCATGTGGGTGACTGAAGTTGTCTGGGGTTGTAATATAGGCGGTGCCAGTGTAGCCACTGTCTAGAGGCTGTTGAGCATAACTGACCGTTGGTTCTTGTTTAGGGGTGTAAGTGTCACTTTGCTCTGCTTTGCCTGGGAAATGTTCCTTTAGATTTGCTACTATGGGTGTGGTTCGTGTTTGGATGTGTGGTACTGCAACTGGCTTGGGGCTTGCTCGAGTATGTACATCAGATCCTGGCGTAAAGATCCTGGGGTAAGAGTCTATGGTCAGCGAATGCTGAGGGAGCTTCATCTCTGTGTTACCATTGGAGGTTTCTAGAATGGGCGTGGTTTGGCTGCCATGTGTGGCACCCTTCACATATTCCCTTGTGTGTGTTACTGGGTCATCAGCATGAACTGCGGGCATGGTTAACATTAGCATACAGCAGGTTTAAGATTCTCTCCCCCCTGATGGGACAGTCCACAATCTGTGTGAACGTTGGCAGTGTAGTGTCCAAGGTGACATGGTTAAGTCACCCAAGATAGAAATGAAGGCACCGGGTGCTGAGTCTGTAACCAGACTACGGGAGAGTGGAGAATGTCACAGGCAGCTGTGGGGTTAGCAGGGGGAGGAATGTAAACAGCCACCAATATCACATGGGTTCAGCAGTCCACAGTTCAATGTCCACACAACAAATTTGCTCTTTGATTGTTATGTGAGCAGGGTTACACCACTGGTCGTTAACACGAACAGCAAGCCTCCGCTCTCCTTCTGCTTTTCCTCAGTGACGGCCTGTCACACGCACCAGATCTGAGGAGCAACACGTGATCTGTAAAAATGAGGTGGCATTTGGTCGACATAGTATAATTAGAGGACAAACTGTTATGGATAAACTGTGCAGCTGCAATGAACATGGGAAAGAAATCCATTGCAGTTATGCTGAGTAAAAATCCAACAACATGTTAGCTTAATAACAGTCTGCTAATTACTGATGTCATGAGACGAGCTGATCGCAGCCCAAGAGAGTCCAACACAAACTCCACAGGGTTAGTTGGTTCCTGTTTGCAAGACCTTATTTCTCGTGCTTTACCTTTAGTTTTATGTCCCTATATCTCATGTCTCATTATCTAGATTTAGTTCACCTGTGTCTCATTACCCTTTAGTCAGTGTATAAAACGCTTCAGCTGGCTTTTGACTCTTCTTGGGGTATGTATATCAGCTCTATGCCTGCTGTTTGCATTAGGTTTGCCTTCTTTGGATTTATTTATTTATTTATTTTTTTGGACTTTATCGCATTCATGGACTTCCTTGTTTCTAAATACAGGTGTGTTTTCTGTTTATTAAATCTACCTGCAGAGTCTGCATTTGGGTCCTCAGTCCATTGACAGGACTTTCAGTGTATTTATTTACTTATAAAAGAAACATACAATCTAATTACATGGGGCCAAAGATTGAACCTGGCATTACAGATTGAACCAGCACACCTGTGACTAAAGTGCAGAGTTTCAGCTTTAGTAATAGGGTCAAAAGTAATTGGACAGTTGACAGACGAGCAGTTTCAATGCTATGAATATGACGTTTGTGGCGTGTAGGTGAGTGGACTCAAACGGAGGCTAAACTGAACCAAGCAGTTGCAAATGTCTCTTGTTTGGCATGAAACTTTCTGCTGCAATCTCTACATTGTTTTTTAAATGATTCAGCTGTTCCTTCATAAGAGGGAGCTCACATCCCTGTTTAAATAAAATAAATTCAGTAGAGCAACTTCACACTTCTGCTCACATATAAAGGAGAGAGACTGGACTGCCTGAGAATCCACTGCATGCTCCTTCAGTCTGGCTTCAGATCAGTAAATTAGCACGGTACAATAAAGAAAAACAACAACTTAAACGTGTACCTGTGGAACTCACTGCCTCTTATCAGGACCTCATCAACAAATGGAAGTTTAGAGTTTAGTTCCTGATTTTCCTTCTTCTTGCATTTGTATTTGAATGTTATTTGGAGCACCACAATGAAAAGCCTGCAATTAAAAAGAGTCATTCAGACATCATTTATCACTTAGCTTTGGTGCTTAAAAATGAAGTGCTCTGAAGCTGAGACAACCTCGAGTTTATCAGCGAGACAAGCCTAACAGTAACAACACAAACCGATAACAGTACAGGTGATTTGTCCTTTTGCATGGAATTTGATAACATCTGAATGTAATAAATGAAACTGGGTAATGTTCTCCTCTTATCGTTTTTATCATTACAAGTATTGATAAGAAAAAAGGCGAGTTCCTCAGAACTGATTTTTGTTTGTTTTATGACTGCTGTATCAGTAAGACTTTTATATCATGTGCATGACTCCTTTAACGAGCCCTTCCTCAGTTCCTCAGAAGAGACCGATAACCACTCAAGCAAATACCCGAGCACTGCCAACACGTGGAGTGTTTGTTAACCCCTTTTAAAGTGGCTCAGTATTAAAGGGAAGTTGACATCGTGAGTTCCTCTAAAGGAAATTTCAGTCTTCTTTTTCATAACACTCAATTTGTACAAGCTAAACAAAAATGGAGAAAATAACCATGAAAATAATCTTTATAAAACAGAAAAACGTAATAATCTCTCGATGTCGTAAATCAGTACATCAGTCACAGGGCACATTTTTCTCCATGTCTGCCACAGCAGGAAATGTCCTCTCTTTGTTTTTTTTGCCACATGTGGTACATTTAAAAACTCAGTGCACTCTTACTGCTTCCGCAAGAATTAAGAGGATAAGTATCAGCCAAGTGCTGCTAATCATCCCAGCAAATTCACCCCAACATCAGTGCGGTGCTCAGAGAAACTGCAACAAACCCAAGAGCTCCACGTCAGAGTCTGCAGGCCTCATTTGCAGGTTAAAGTTTAAAGTTCATGGCAATACAATTAAAAAACAGACTGAACAAAAGTCTGGCTTGTTTGGAAGGGCTGCAGGAGAAAGTTTCTACTCTCTAAAAAGAACATGGTGCTGCAGTTTAGCTTAGCAAAGGTACATCTGAACAGTCTCAGACCAAAGTGGAGATGTTTGTCCATAATGCACAGCAGAAAGCTCAGACCAGCTGTCAGGGCGGTGGTTTTGTGCATGTTTTGAGCACCTTGCATGAACAAATGTGAGGCCATCTGTCCCACAGTTAAGGCTTGGACCAAAGCTGTTTATCAACAGGACGGTGATTCTAAATACAGCAGCAAATCTGCAACAGAGCGGCTGAAAAAGAGAAGAATGAAGGTGCTGCAGTGGTTCAGAGTCCAGACTCAGCCTTAACCGTGCTGTGATGGGACGTTCAGAGAGCTGTGCATAAATAATGCTGCAAACTTCAATCAACTGAAGCGATGCTGTCGAGAACAGTGGACCAAAATTCCTCCACAGTGATGTGACAAAGTGAAAAAATCACACAAAAATCCGTCACTGCAGCTTATTGCTGCTAAAGCAAATATGGAGCAGAAAATCCTGATAATTAGTTTTTAGTAAAACCCAAATAAAATCCTAAAATGTTGGAATCCGCCTGTCAAAGAGGCCACACCCCCAATAATGCAAACTTTAACCTTAAAATCTTCAATACAATTTAAACAGGTGACTTATGGAAACATCCTTACTTAATAAAGGAAGTTCGTAGTTCAGTTCCTTGGTTGATGTTAGTCCCTTTTGTGTTGCCAGTCCTGTCTCCGTGTATCTCTGGTCTCTGTCTTCTGTCTCGTGGCTGTCTGTGTTCCCTGTCTTGTCTCGTTCATCTATAGTCCAGGTCCATGTGTCCTTCTCGTCCCTGTTCCCATGTTCTTCGCTGTGTTTCATCCCTTTGTCTCCCCAGTCCGTCCGTTGTCCCAGTGTCAAACTCACGTGTCTGAGTCTGTCCCTTGTGTGTGTGTTGTTTCCTGTCTTACTTTGTCAGATTTAGTTCTCCTCATGTGTTCCCCGTCGTGTCCTCATCATTCATCCGCTCCTGTTTGTCTGTATGTTGGTCAGCATTAGTTTTTCTGTCAGTTTGTACCAGATCAGCTCAAGTAGAGATTAGATGAAGACAAAGTTTGTGGCAATTCAGTGTTAGCTTCATTTTCCGCCCCGGAGGCTAACAGCTGTGTGCAGCTCACTGTTAACATGGACGGTTGTGCCAGTTCACTTATTCTCTCTCTGAAATGACTCCAAAGTGTGGCACAGATAAGAAGTAATGGTCAGCTGGAGCAGACCTCTGAGCCCTTCGGCTAACATCTGAATTACAGTGAAAAAACATACTTGTTACATACATGAAGCATTTGTGGTGAAATTTCAACACTCCAGCTCCGTCTGCTCCTTTCAGACTGAGCAGCCCAGTTATTGTAATTTTCGGTAAGCAGGACTCTGTTAGTCTTATAAGAAATGACATGGGCCCATTTTCAGCTAATGTACATCCCCATGTAAAAATTTGGTTTCATTTTTGATTTCACTCTCAAGCTGGACGAGCAAATAAACTCAGTTTTTTCTAAACTCAAAAATATCCTGTCATCTAAAGACCTGGAAATTGTTATTCATGCTTTCATATCATCACGTCTTGACCAGAGATGGGCAGTAACGCGTTACTTGTAACGAGTTACTGTAATCTGATTACTTTTTTCCAGTAACGAGTAATGTAAGGGATTACTATTGCAAAAAAGGTAATTAGATTACTGTTACTTTCCCATAAGCACGCTGCGTTACTGCGTTACTAAAACCGTGATTTCTTGTGAGAATGTCTCATGACAATAACCGAGTGCGACGTTCGTGACAACAGCTGTGTGCAGATCAACAATGGATCATATATCGAGTGCGGAGAGAGTATGAGCGTGCAGCGTTTAAAGCGTGGAAGTACTGACCTTACTTTGAGTTTGATTCCATAAAAAGTGACAAAAACATTAGTGTCCGTTGTGCGCGGGAAGAAAACTTCTTTTTACAGCAAAAAAAACCCCTAAACTTCCGAACAAGCATCTTCCACTGACCGCTGCACACCTGCACCAGGGTAAACCTCCGCCTACCCCACTCCTGCTTTACAGGTGAAAATAGAGCAACAGGACCGCTAGTCTGTGACTTTATTTATTTTCTGCTGTGTTTTACTTGCATCTATTTGAAAGAGTGAGTGTAAACACACAAAATATTTTATTTTATGTGCTGGAATGTGCAGAAAATTGGTTTAAATGTTAAACTAATTTATTCCAGTCAGAGAATGTTGCAGATAATTAAATTTTTGCTTGATGCATAAAGTTAAAAGATTAAAACTAATAAAACAAGTTTTAAAAAGAGACGTTTCCATTTGATTACATTTTGTATGATGGATTATGCAGAAAAAGTAGAATTGGGCTGAAAGATCTATCACTTTATCACCTATTCAGGTTGTAAATCGTGTTTTTAAAAAGTCACTAAGTAATTAATTACTTTTGAAAATAAGTAATCAGTAAAGTAACGGGATTACTTTTTTGGGGAAGTAATCAGTAATTAATTACTGATTACTTTTTTCAAGTAACTTGACCAACACTGGTCTTGACTACTGTAACTCCCTATTTAGGCATCTGTCACTCAAGCCTGTCCCGCCTGCAACTTGTACAAAATGCAGCCATAAGTCTCCTGACGGGTACCAGAAACAGAGAGACTATTACTGCGATACTCGCATCTCTACATTGGCTGTCAGTTAAATATAGAATTGATTTCAAGGTTTTATTATTTGTTTTTAAAGCTCTCCATGGTTTGGCTCCAGGTTACATTTCAGATCTTCTTAGCCCACACTGACCCACTCGAACTCTGCGCTCCTCCAGTCAGATGCTTTTATCAGTACCACGCTCCCAGTTCAGATCCAGAGGTAACAGGGCTTTCTCCATTGCCACCCCAAGACTCTGGAACATTCTTCCCCCTTTCATAAAATCCTCTTCATCCTTGGAAGTCTTCAAATCGAATCTGAAGACCTTCCTATTTTCCAAGGCTTTCGGATCTCTGACACCTCTTTTGTTTCAGCTATTCTGCTCTTTTATCTCATTGGATGATGTTTGCATGTGTAGACACATATGCATGTATTTTATGTTCACCTATGTATGCTTGCGTGTGAATGTGTACATTTTTGTATATGTATGTGCATATTTGCATGTACACATATTTTTTACAAACATGTCTCACAATGTTTTCTATAATGTTTTCATCTCATCTGTTTTAATTCTTTTCATCATACTATCCCCCTGTTCAGCACTTTGGCCGACACTTTTAAATGTGCTATATGAATTAAGATGACTTGACTTGACTGTGTCTTTGGACTTCCCTCTGGGTTGCAATAACTCGACTCCCCACCTGTCTGGAACGGGAGGTCAGCAGGGTTTCTGCTGAGCACAAGCTGCATCCACAAACATCACCTCTCGTTTAAGCTGTTTGAGGTAACAAAAGCAAATTCCAGAGAAAAGGAGGATGAAGGAAAGGACTCGCTGCTGCTCACTGTGATTTTTAATGAAGCCCGTTTGTGATTGTCATTTACGTTAAAATGACATTGTGATTGGGAGCTCACTCCCCAATCACAATGTCATGGATGCAGTGCCCTGCAGTAAACATCACTCAATATGCTGCATCTACATGTTCCTTTTCACCTTTATGAACTTTAGTTCCATTGCATACACATTGTAATGTTCCTTCCAAAAGCAATCTGATTAGTTGGATGACCTATTGCCATGTCTGAGAATAATGATGAGAGTCATGGTGAATAATCACAGATTTCAATATAATACAACGGTTTCAGGGTGGAGCCTGTACTTATTAAACCTGCAGCAATCAGGTAAGATGTCATGGTCCTGGGTGTGACCCAGTGTTGTGTGTTCTCTGTGCCTTTCTTATGTTTGGTCTCTGTGCTTCTCAGTTGCTCTGTCTCCCGTCAGCTGTATCCCCTAATCAAGTTCGTGTCTCAGTGTTACGTTTCCTGTTTTACTTTGAAGGTCTGTGTCCTACGTGAATGTATTGAGTTTCACTTCCCTTGGGTCTCGTCATGTCTGATTTCTCCCAGCTGTGCTCCCCTTCTGTGTCTCATTCCCCTTGTTATTCCCCAGTGTATTTAAGCCCTGTGTTTCTCTGTGTGTGATTTTATTTTATTCTTTCCCAGTTTAGTTTAGTTTAGTTTAGTGTTGTATGCCTTTTCCTTTGCCTGCAATAAAGCTGTGGTTTTTGAGTTCCTCCCTCGTGTCCGAGAGTCTGCATTTTGTGTCCAACTCCTGCCTGCACACAGCCGAATCTTGACAGAATGACGCGACCACTACATGGACCCAGAGGATTTACCTGGGGAGAGTGATCTCGCACGAGACCTACGCCTGGTTAAATGGATCACCCACATCTCGAATACAAGGGCGATGGTTTAGGGAATAAACGCCATAGAGGCGATCCTCGAGGGAAACCCCCACCTCCGCCAGGTCAGAAGATTTATGGACCTAATTGCCGGTCTGCATGAAACACGGGAGGCGGTGCAAGCTCGGGAATTAGCAAACCCAAGTCCACCCAGGAGCAGCTGTGTCAGTTTCACCTGCTGGAGGTTTTAGGGCCTTGCCCGCTAGATGTTGTACTACCCGGCCTGTTGGAGCCACCTCCAAAGAGGAAGCAGCGGCTGTGCCACCGACACATCACCCCACAGCCGGATGTTGGGACTTCAAAACAGCCGGCTGTGGTGAGTGAGAAGGACATTTTTTCTCTTTCAGACAATAGGACAGTTTGTTCTGGGGTTTCTAAGACTTTCTGAGCCCATATTGAGTAAGAAGGAGTGTGTTTTCTGTGTTTCTTCCGAGCCTGAAAATACTATGCCCAGCGCTGTTAATTTAAAGCCAGAGATTATTAAAGGACGTTTCTCAACCGCACCTGCTCATGTTGAGAGAAAGGTTACTCCCACAGAAATGTCTTTTTCTGGCCCTGCTCTTCTCCCATCACAGCCATCACTACAGTCATCCACTCAGGTTTCTGCTCAGTCTTTAGCTTAGTCCACTCCTGCTCAGTTGCCCTTAGCAACTCAGCCTCCTGCTCAGTCACTGTTAGCAAATCAGTTAAACATCTGGTCGTTAGCTCACCCTCCAATTCTGTTTGTCACTCCACCACCTGATCAGTTACATATTCAGTTAGGGGTCTCCATACCTTCTGGCCCTGCATTCGCTCCTGCTGGAGGCTCAGGTGAGCCAGTCCAGCACTCCGCGGCGCCCACGCCGCCATCTGCTTCATCTGCTGGGGGTTCTGGTGAGCCCGGCCAGCCATCTGTCTCTGCTGGAGGGTCCAAGGGGCCCGTTCACCTGTCTTCAGTCTTCGCTGGAGGGTCCAATGTATCCATCCAGCCTGCAGCACCACCACCTGCGGTTTCCATGCCTCATCTGGTCCTGCCTCGCATGGTCCTGTGGTCGGCTGGCGTGAGCAGCCTTCTGAACTGTGTCGCTGCCATCTTCGACGCAGCCGGCCTCCTGAACTTTGTCACCTGATTTGTTTGTTTCTGCTGGGATGTTTTACTGTCTTCATGCTGAATGGAGCTCCTGCTTCACTTTGTGAGTCACAGTTTGGTCCGTCAGTCAGCTGCAGATGATTTTATATCCATGTAGAATCAGACACTTTAAAGCTTTCAGTGAAGTTGTTTATGTTTCATTTTCTCAGTAAGGTTCAGATCTGTCAGTGTTCAACTATCCTGTGCATGTGTATGCACTCATTCCTGTTTGATGTGTCTAATTATTGAAGAATAAACTGTTCACATCAAACATTTGTGCTCAGTGGTTCAGGTGCGCTTGAAGGTTGGAGTTTATCTCACTGCCAAGCCTGGTGGGTTGACACTTACTGGGGATTTACACCAAAGCCTGACAGGACACGCTGGGAATGAATACCAAAACGATGAGTTGTTGATTGGGTTGTGTTTGTGTCTGAGAGAGGTAGAGATATCTGTCTTTCCAGAGAATAGTGGTGTGTGAGAACAAACTGCAGCCCCGAGACGGGCAGATCCTAGAACCAGGTTGAGGTGCTTCCATAGCAGCACTCTGAGCTGTGAACGATACAGGTCAGCCCGTCCAGTCTCCCAGAGGAGGACATCTGAGAGCGTTCTCCTGTGGAGAGCTCCTGGAGCTCAGAGACGATCAGGACACAAAGAGGAGAAGACGTCTGTCTTTCAGCAGGTTATCAAGAACCTACTTCTGTTTTATTACATGCGCGAGGTTATACAAAGGCAACAAGTGAAACAAGTCTGACATGTACAGGAGAATGACCTTTGACCTGAGCAGAGAGAACACAACCCCCTGGAGTCACTGAATTAACCACACCCTTATTTCTCCATCAGCCTGTTTTATACCACATCAGTGCCCATAGCAACCACTTAGCAACCACATTTCCTGTCTCCATCTCTGATCTCGGTCCATCTATGAGACGGACATGTTCCTCTGCTAACACAGGGAGACGTCTGCAGACTCGTCCCACTGTCTGTCTGCATGTTCACATGTTTGCTGCTCAAAGGCACAAGGTCAGGACTTCCTGTACAACAAGTTCAGGCACAAAATCCAAAGCAGAGCTGGTACTTAGTACAACACACAATAACAATAAAAGTCAGACATCATTTAGACTGTTTACCAAACTCCTCAGCACGAGCCTGTGGGTTCACATCAGGACAGATGTGGCTGTGATTATATGTGCTCATGCTCTGGACTACAAAACATGCTGTAACATATACTGATACAAGAGTACTTAGCATCCAACAGGTCACTGCAGCAGATCCAGAGTTGGGCTTCACCTGTTTTTATCCTGTTTCAGTTGTTTCAGACTCACAAAAGGAAACATCGTAAAGCCAAAATATTAGAAACATCATCTGAATCTGACATCTTCTAGTTTTTTATTAACATGTGGCTCATACAAAACTCAAACCTTAAAGGAGACATGAAACACTACCCATATAAAGGCTAATATACAGCACTGAGCCCTGCTCTCAGAAACTGACATAGATGTAACTCTGTGTGTTAAGCTGGGTTTAAGAAATAAGTGCTTAAACCTAAAGTTTAAAGACATGTTTATCACCATCTTCTGTCAGTACGTGAAGTCACCCGGTTGGCTGGTTTGTTGGGGCTAATAGACTTACATTAGTTCATGTTAGCTAACTAGTGACAGATTGCTAACTCAGAGGAAAATGAGGACATTAAAACTAAAAATACTTTTCATGGGATCACTTTAGTGCTGCAACAATGAGTTTATGTTAAATGTGCAGTCCACTTTCACTCTGTCTCTTTAGCAGTAAGTGGCTGTTTGCTGTTTGCTTGATGCACTCAAACGGGAAAATCCAGCTGTTAGCCGTAACGTTCGTGTTTGTAGAGCACTTTGTGAATGAGGACTGACTCTAGGAGCTGCCACACAGCCCTCAACCAACCACATGACGTAATCTTCGGTACTGACAGACGTCGGCACTAAACATGTTTGTAAAACTTTCACTTTAATCTCTTATTTCTTAAACCCAGAACTGGCCCACTTCTCATGGTTCGCTTGTGAATGATGCTGGCCGTGATGGTGCTGAACCACACCCACTGTGATCATTCTGTGGACATAGCTCTCCATTTGTGGTTGGTCACTATTACAGTTCTTTACTGAATTTGTAGATACAGTAACTTGTTGGTCTTGTTGGGTATTGGTCCACTTGGTATGTGACAAATCACTTTTAATAACACCAGCACCTTGAGGCAGCTGTTGTTGTGATTTTCAGTTCAGTTCAATTTTATTTATTTTACACCAAATGACAAAAACTGTTGTCTCAGGGTTCTTTATACTGTACAGAAAAGATCCTCACATTATACAGAGAAAACCCCAACAATCATATGACCCTCAATGAGACAGTAGGAAGGAAAAACTCCCTTTTAACAGGAAGAACTCTGCAGCAGAACCAGGCTCAGGGAGGGGCGGGGCCATCTGCTGTGATTGGTTGGGGAAGAAGGAAGGAAGACAGGATAAAGACATGCTGTGAAAGAGAGCCAGAGAGTAATAAGAACCAATGCAGAGGTGTATAAACACATGGTGAGTAAAGAAGAAACAGTCAGTGCGTGATGGGAAGCACGCAGCAGGCTACACCTATTGCAGCGTAAAAATCATGAAAACATTAACTAAAATAACTAAACCTACAACCACCATGATTTCCCCTTTATGATTTTCTAGATTTTAGATTTGGTCTGAAATCTATCTGCATCATGCCTGAATTTTAATTTTAGCAAGTACGCCTAAAAACGCTACCCCCATGAACAGCATCATACCGACTACAGCTCCAACCCCAGCTCCTGTTGTAGGCGTCAGCTCACCACCACAAATAAAATACCCTGCTGCACAGCCGACAGCCGTTCCAATCAAACCACACCGGTCATAAAAAGAGCGCCACTCTTCTTCTGGCTTTGGTTTTGTTTCCTTTCGTGTTTTCAGAGCTTCCTCAGCCTCCCGGAGCATCTTAGACGTGTAGAAAGGTTGACATTTTTCTCCCGTCATCTTGTTTATAATCTCCAGCAGCTCGGCGAGTTGAGACTCTTGTTGTTCGTCTCTAATGTTAAAAACAAAGTGTCTTTGCTGGAACTGATCGGTTAATCTTCTGAGGGATTTCAGTGTTTTCTCCATGATAGCGTCGTCGATTTTCTTCCTTTTAGTGGTGAACACCACTATAGTGTAGTCCACTGCCTGTTTACCAAACGTGTCCTGAAAAGTCTTCAGTGCGTCTAATTTCTCTTGTGAGATCTCTTTAAACCTCTCCACAAACAGGAAGACATGAGGACCAGGTTCAGCGTGTTTGATGGACCGCTTGATCTCCTCCACCACTTCCTCTCCATCATCATCTACTTTAAACAGACCTGGAGTGTCAACAACAACCACGTCTCGACCCGTGATGGTCTTTCTTTCCTTATGGCACTTCTTTGAGTCCTTATCAGAAGTGAATATTTCTCTGTTGCCCAGGATGATGCCTCCTAGAGTACTTTTACCCTGTCCACTCTGTCCATACAGGACCATCCTCAGCTCACCTGTTGGAAGAATGTCAGTGAGAATTAGCCAGTCTGTAGGAGCACTTTGTGTCTTCCTTCTATATTTTATATTCCCCTTGCTATGAGAGCTGTGTCACAAACAAATTTCTCATTCGTGGGATAAAGGTTTACTCTATTCTATTCTATTCTAGAGATAAGAAAGTTAGGCAAACTTAAAATACACTGTTAAGCACACCCTCATTCTATGGTTAGTGGACCAGGCCGCTCTGCCATTCTCCTGTGCCACCTAATCCAAGACGCCACTAGGTGCTGATCAGTTGACAGTTTCACCCAGCTCCACACCTGAATGTCCAACACACTTGATAAACATTCATTTCAACAATTAAATTCAATTTATATCATATATATTTCATATTATTATATAATATATGTTAAAGCTTTTATAATTTATATAGCCGATTGGCGGGGCCGGGCGCCTGCGGCCTGGCTGGGCCCCTTCCGGGGGGTGGGATGCCCTCAGGCCTCTGGCCTCTGGGCCTGAAGCCCGGTCCTCTCTGGCACAGCTGGCTGCCGGCAGAGCCCACGGGCACGCCACTGCAACCCCCTCTGGCCTCTGCTCCGTAGCTGCGGGGTGACCTCTCCTTTGGGGCTCTACTCAGCTCTTCCCAGGAGGGTGGCACGGTTCCCCCCCCTTTGGTGGTCCTCCTCGGGTCCTTGTACTCTGGGGCCTCTGGATATCTGGGGCCTGGATCTCCTCCATACCCACTTCATACCCTGGGGGACGGGGCTATGGCTCCCCACACTCCCTAGCAGATCATTACATGGAGAAACCTTTGGAATACAAGCATGCTGATCCACACAGGTGTGCACACGGGTGTTCACAGACGCGGACTACACCTTTCTTGGCTGCTGCCTCAAAGCACATTGTGCGCTGTCTATCTTGCGTGCTGCACAATATTGTTTATTATTTAGTATCTACTGTTATCTACTGCTGGCTAGTTTATTGTGATGGTGCTGTTTTTATTATGTTGCTCTTTGTTGTTTGCTTTCTCTTCTGTTTTTTTTCTCCATACAGGTGATCCAGGTGTTTTGTTTGTTTTTCTTTCTTCCCCCCTTTCTCACCGTCTCTTCTCCCCTCTGGTTTTCTTTCTCTCCCTCTCTTTCTTTCATTCTTTCTCCCTGTCCTATCCCCCAGTCACGTCTGTCCCGTTTGTAGCAACCGAAAATAAAATAAATTCATAATTATAATAAAGGTCAATCAAATGGACCAATATGGCAAGGCCATGATGATCCACTTGGTAAAATAAATCCACTTGGCATCTTTCTTGGCCTTAAGACAACAATTCTGACGGCTAAAGATCCAAACGGGACACAAAAAAAACAAAAATAGTACAGACTGTTTCATCCCACAGACCCATTAAACCACAGTACCCCTTATCTAAGGAAGCAACAGAAGGGATTAAGCCAGTGATAAAAGATATGGAAAAAGCAAGAATTCTAATAAAAACTAATTCTGCTACCTGTAATACTCCAATCTTCCCAGTTAAGAAAGCTAACACTGGAAAGTATCGTTTGGTACACGATCTGCGAGCAATAAATGAAATTACTGAAATGATACCACCAGTAGTAGCGAATCCTCACACTATACTGAATCAAGTCACTCCAAAAGAACAATGGTTCTCAGTGATAGATTTATCAAACGCCTTTTTCTCAGTGCCTTTACATCCAAATGCGCGACACCTGTTTGGCTTCACATTTGAGGGACAGAGATACACCTATACTAGGTTACCTCAGGGATTTCAAAACAGCCCCACTCTCTATGCTGAAGCTTTAAAGAAATCAATGATGTCCTGCCTCCCGCCAGCAGGAGGACAGTTTCTACTTTACGTAGATGATATTTTAGTGACTGGCCACACAGAGGAAGGGTGTAAACAGAATACTATGGCTGTGCTACGTCACCTGGCAGAGCAAGGCCACAAAGTGTCTCTGAATAAACTCCAATTATGGAGACCTGAAGTAACATACTTAGGCCACACCCTCTCAGGCGAAGGAAGAAAACTCCTAAACAAAAGAAAAGAAGCTATACAAAATGCACCACAGCCACAAACTAAGCAACAGATGATGAGTTTTCTCGGGTTATGTAATTACTGCAGGGCGTGGATTCCAGAATATGCGGCACAGGTACAACCACTGCAAAACCTAATTTATGGAAAAGATCTTGCTTTAAAAGATAAAATACAGTGGACACCGGAAGCAGAAGGAGCATTTAATGAACTAAAAATCATGCTCCAAACTAACGTTGTGCTTGCATTACCAGATTATGACAAAACATTCTACTTAAACGTAGACGGAACACAGGGATACATGAAGGCAGTATTGACACAATCATTTGGAGAAAAACAAAGGCCACTAGCTTTCTATTCAAGTAAACTCGATTCAGTGGCCTCAGGAATGCCAACCTGTGTACAAGCATGTGCAGCAGCTGCAGAGGCAGTGCAAAAATCTGCTGACATAGTTTTAGGACACACTCTGACTGTTAGAGTACCACATGCAGTAACTTCTATACTGCTACAAGCACATTTGCCTTTCTTAACTCACGCGAGACAACTCTCCTATGTTGGCATACTGCTTTCACAATCCCACATCAACATAGTGAGATGTGGACCTTTAAATCCTAGCACATTGTTGCCAACACCTACAGAGGGAAAAACACATTGCTGCGTGGAAAAATTAGAAGAGGAAACTAAACCACGTGCTGACATTTACAGCACACCACAAGAAGGTTTCATTGACATCTTTGTTGATGGTTCAGCATCAAAAAATGCACTAGGGCGTAACTGTGTAGGATATGCAGTAACTACATCAGACACTATAGTGGAAGCAAGAGCCTTGCCACACACGCATTCAGCTCAGAGTGCAGAACTGATTGCAGTAATCAGAGCATGTGAGATACATGAAGGAAAGGATATTAATATCCACACAGACAGCCAGTATGTATTTGCAGCAGTTCACCACTTTGCAAAAATATGGGATAACAGAGGAATGGTTACCTCCTCTGGAAACCCAGTTCAGCATGCAGATTTGCTAAAGCAACTGTTACAAACAGTACAACTGCCGCGACGTTTAGCGATTTGTAAATGTGCAGCACATCAGAAGGATGACTCTGAAATTACGAAGGGAAACAATTTTGCAGATAAAGCTGCAAAAGCAGCAGCCATAACAACTACAATTTTATTAACCACTCATGAAAATCATACCATTCCACTATCTGTACTGTAATCTACCCAGTGAAAAAAGCAGACGCAATCTCAGTTGCAAAGTGTCTATGCAATCATTTCATTCCAGCATGTGGTATTCCTACTCTGATAAGATCAGATAATGGAACCCATTTTGTAAATGACGTGATCAGCAAAGTATCTGAAGCACTAGGTTTCAGTTTGAAACATCATTGTGCCTCCCATCCACAGAGTGCAGGATTAGTGGAGAGAACAAATGGCACTATAAAACAAAGGCTCAGGAAAACAATGGAAGAAACTGGCAGACCATGGCCAGAATGTCTAGGCCTGGTCAAGATGTGGAGGAGAATAACACAAGGAAGTAACAAACTGTCCCCATTTGAAATTATACATGGGAGACCTTTTCCACTACCAGTTACTAGCGAGCCACTAGATAAATCAATCCGTGAAACCACTCTGGCGGATTGGATGACTCAATTGTTGACAAACAGAGAAGTTGTGTTGAATAATAAACTGCCGCAAGACTCCTTTTCACCTATTTCTTGCAGGTTGAAGCCAGGTGATTGGATCCTTGTTCGAGTACTCCAAAGGAAAAATTGGAGCTCGCCATGGTGGGAGGGGCCGTTTCAAGTGCTTCTGACCACTCCAACTGCCTGCTAAATAGCAGAGAGACCCTCCTGGATACATCAGAGCCACTGCAAAAAGGTTGAGGTCCCAGGAAAACCCGGCACCCCCAAGACAGCACATTAGGGAAATCTCACACTTGGTTGCTCCAATGGTGAGGGGGGAGTGCTGATTGAGCCCCCGTAGGGTAAGCTCGCACTTCAACCTCCAGCCTCTGATCAACTCTAGGGCAACCAAGTGCGAGGTGTGACGGACCTGTGTGCAACCATGGGGAGGTGGACCCTCTTGGTTACCTTGACTATGACGCTCACCCTTATAGGACCCCAGCTGACGCTAACGACAGCTGAACCAGGAGGAAGGCAGAAAAGATGGACACACGACAACTCTCACCTAAGAGACATGACGCAAGACCACATCCATCCGTGGATGAACAATGCCTGGTACCGTTATCTCCACGACAGAACAAAGGCAGAATCGGCAAATACAGACTGTTATGTCTGCTCTCATATGCCCAGCACGTCGACACACCCCACATTATATGGTGAATATATGAACAACACTCAAGCAAAGTGTGCAGCTAGCTTTGCTGGCATTGGATTCCAACACAGCCGAATCACCATAAACGATACAATCTCACATGCTGTTGGACTTAGTAACGGAACATGTGATCAACTCTTTTGGATCGATTTTAATGTGATAAATCGGAATATATCTATCAACTTCCCAGTGTTCCTGGATCAATTGCCAGGAAAGAACCACTCCATGTGTTACCAGCAAGAGAAAGGTAACAGACCCCTTGGAGACACCACAAACTGTGTCCCCAAGGTAACAGACCCCTTGGAGACACCACAAACTGTGTCCAAACTGCAGGCCACGGAGAGGGCGCACCTGTGAACATGAGTGGACCCTCTAACGGCACGTACTGGGTGCAAGGAATGGCCTGGCTATGCGGACAACGGGCATATTTCATACTGCCCCCAGACTGGACAGGAACATGTGCTCCTATACTCCTGTCAGACCACACCTTCAGGATGACTGCAGTGAACACCACTTCTACAGTACGCCGGGAAAGAAGATCAACGATTCCTAAACTCCAACCACATGACCCGATATGGGGAGGCGACGTGCCTAAGGAATTTAAATTATGGACTACTGGACAGAAAGTACTCCATTCATTGTTCCCCTGGGTGGGAGCTGGAAAAAACATGCTGAGAATTGAAACTCTGGATTACCGGTTTGGACTTTTCTTGAACGCTTCGTGTAAGATCAACGAACAGCAGAACCAGGAAATTGATGCATTACGGATTACAGCGATGCAACATCAAGTAGCTCTGGACATGATATTAGCAGAGAGAGGGGGACTTTGTGTACTCTTCAATAACACATGCTGCACTTACATACCAGACGATGTACATCAAACATGACTGACGCCCTGAATGTTTTGAGACAGATCCAGCAGGCCCAAAATCAGGACTAAGTGATACAAGTGACTGGTTTTCTTGGCTTTACACTGGCTCCTGGTTACAGGTGCTAAAAGGACGACTCATCGGAGTTGAAATATTCTTACACTTAATTTGTGTTTTTGTAACGTGTATACTGCCATGTCTAAAACTCATGATTAACCGCATAATTGTTTCCACTGTTGCTGCATACATAGCCGTGACAAATGATGATGATGACTCTGACCTGTTGGAACATGAAGACTTTGTGTGATTAATGACGATGTGACAGAAAATGTACAACATGATGTTACAAACTGATATCTCATTTAAAAGTTTTTTCTGACAACAGGAGGGAATGTCAATAGGAAATTGTACTTAGAAGTCAGTATAATCTTTTAATGATATAAGTTTGTATATGGTAGAAAACTGCATGTAATCCTTTGTGTGTAGAAGTATATAGTTGGTGGCATATTGAAAGAATGTCTCATCCTGGGAGGTCTGTAACATTCTAGGGTGTTCACCCCCACATCCTAGGAGCATAAGAGAGGTCGTATCTTCTCTTTGTTGATATATGGTATAGCAAACACACGTATATCTCTTTAAGTATAAGAGCCTTTTGTTTTAGATGGACCCTCTAGACTCCTGGCACCAGCTTTGGGGAGTCTTCACAGGGTCACATCTTGACCTCACACACACACCCACACACACACACGTACACCTCCACATTCCAATGTAAAGAACAAACGCTCACTGAAGTATAAATAAAGATCGGGGCAGTTTCTCAGCGCGAGTCTCAGTTCTGGAGGCTGCCCTTGCTAGCAAGAAGTTCTGTGTGTTTCTCTTCTCTGAGTCTTTACTGAAGAAGTGTTTAGAGTATATTTCTTAACAAAAGGAATTCTGGATTTAACAAGGAGACTTTTTAAAGCCCTAAAAGTTGATGTTTAGTTTGTTCAAAGCTCTGGAAATGCTGATTAGATCACCAAGTATTTCATACAGACAGAAATATTAATTTCACAGGCATTAAAAGTTCCAACAAATAGTTAAAAAGTGACTTTTACAGATTTACAGAAATATAATCTCCAGATTTAACTGCTTCATTATCTACGCAAAAAGCTAATCCTACTGATACTAATCTACCACAACAAAGCTGGCTAACTGCTAGCTGTCACTTTCATTCATTTAACTGTGTAAATCACAGAAAAGTATTTATTCTGTTTCCTTACCTAGAAATGTTTGCAGAGTCCTAATTTTCAGTTTTAAGACAAGCTTCGCTCGAGTAACGAGTCAAAATTCAGCGTCACGTTTAACCACAGAAGTTAAAGACATTTAAAGAATCGTAAGTGAAATGGCGGCAAAATGCAGTCACGTGTGCAGACAGATTATTCTCCCAAAGCAAGAGAAACATCATACAGGAAACAAAACCAATCACAACATCAGGACTCGTTATAAAACCTACTGAATGAAGTCAAAATATTTAAAAGAGCTTGGGATTGTTTCCTTTCTCTGAGTGTTTGTGTAAAAATCACCAGAGGAGAGCTAACTCATTTTATCATCAGCTGATCTCAGGATCATTTTGTTTTATCTGTAAAATTTGAATAAATTAATCTGCAGTTTCCTAAAACAGAGAAAGCAGATACATTTTTTCCTTATAACTTACGAAAGTAATTAAAAAACTTTAACTTTTAACTTTAACTTTAATTTTATTTCGACTTCTTCAGTTGAAAGGATCAGATGTTTGACCTCTGAAAAACTTAAGTAACTATGCCCTACATTCATGATATACATTATGTGTATTCTACATAAAGGTTACAATTTAATATAATGTAACATATAGAAGGTCATTGTTGAAGAAAAAATGTACTCTCCTTAGGAGATCTGTAAAATATTAATGTTAATAGTTTTATTAGTTGATTAACTAAGTAGAAATCCTTCATATTGAACTGGTCAGCAGCTCACACTCACTGCACTCAGTTCCACTGAAAAGTTCTCTAAAAGCAGCTTGGTGATAATCAGACTCTAAACTTAACATAAAGGAACAATCTGACATCTCTGGACTTAAAAACTCTAAATTTCAGAACGAGGCTGAAAATGAATTTCTAACAAAATAACTTCAAAGTAAAGCACAAAGAAGGAGCTGCTACTGACTTCTGTCTTTACTGTAATTTCTGTCCCAAATATCAAACTAAACACCACCATGACTCTCGGTGCATGACAGATACACTCACCCATCTTATCTGGATCTTCACTGGGAACAAGTATCCTGCAACACTGTGCTAGCTCAGTAGAGTCCATGGCTTATTCTGAGTGGTCACAATTCCATTTCACTTCTATTTTAAAGCCTGCTGCTAGTTCCCTCCCCTACAACACTGGCTGTCTAATCAGAACTGTGGTTGAAAAGAACTAATCGGAGGGCTGAACAAGAAGTGCATCAAGCAGAGTGCATCCCCATGGGTCTGCCTCCTCACCCTCTTCTCTCATGTACATCATTACATAAAGAGAACTGGAAACATTACAAGAAAACCAACATCCATGTGTTTCTCATGTATAAGCTAAAGTTTCACATAAAACATTCCAGGTGCAAATAATCCCTCAATCTCCAGGGCTGAAAAATGAAGGAGGAAAACGTGGCTCTGTGGTGGTCTTTCACAGAGCCCATGGACAGCAGTCATTGTCTACATGTTGTAACTGTTTATTAACACCAGGGGACAGTGTCACAAATGCCCGATCATCCAGACTTTTGCTTGTGTTGTTGTTTGTCCTTCAGCCACGGGGAAGAATGATGTTATAATGCAAAGAGCTAAGCTTAAGTTCTCTATTCGAGCCAAAAATGTTCCCCAATCAGCATTCGATGGACACATGGCATCATCCACAACACGTCCTCACTCCCAAAGCGTGACATATTATGCTATGTGACAAATCGTCGGGATGTTACGCTTTCGGCCACCCAACACATTTCTATGTTACGCATTGGGAATAGGAGGAAACATGAGAACCGTCTGGACTGAATCTGCACATTTACATTTATTTTATTTTTTTGGAAAACATCTAACACCATGAATGTTGTGGTTAAGGTTAGGCATAAGGTTACGGTTAGGGCTGGAATACATGGCTGGAACGTGTGTTACCGCTGGGACCGTCATTCCCAATCCGGAGCGTATCACAGGAATGCCCAAGGTTACCTTTCACATTCCCATGGCACCCCTTGGTGTGTGACAAATCGCCGGTATGTTATGCGTCAGGAATGACAACGGGCTTTCATCCATGTTGGGTTTTTGGACGACTGCATGCAGGCCCATTTGCATAGGTAGCAAACCCCTCTGTACTGGCAAATACCAACACTGGCACAGCTGTAGCGCCACAAATTCGTTGTAAAAAAATGCACAAAAATGTGTAATTCCTCTAATGTCCACTGGGGGCACGAGTCAGTCCTCATAGACTTCCAGATTAAAATGCACAGCTGTGCAGCCTGATACAGAAACTGTTCTGGTCTCTATAGAAAATGTCCCCCCTCATAACACCTGCACAGGGATACATGTTTTTATAACTCACCTGTTTTAATTGTATTGAAGTTTGTAATATTATGCAATATGCAACTAAAGAATATGTTAGTAGTCGACTAATCTGTCAGTAGTTTTTTTGATTAGTCGATTAGTCTACTATTGTTTCAATCACTCATTTCTGTTATTTTTTTTAATAATCCTTTATTTAAACAGGTAAATATCCCATTGAAATTAAAAATCTAATTTCCAAGATCTCTGCCTTCCGTGGGCACACCTTCTGTTCTAGGCTCCAGTGCATGCTGTACCTCACCGCCCACAGCAAATAAAATAATGACCCATGGAAATGATTTTGAAACTAGTGAAATGTATTTTTAACATTAATGTGACCGTCACATTAAAAATCAAATAAATCAAATAAATAATGCAAATTAAAGTGCAAGTAATTTTTTGTTTTTACATAAAAGATGATGTGCAAATAAGTTGTCATGGTCCCCGCACCTCGCCAGCTGACATCAGTCTGGCGCTATGTTTTGTTTTGTTTATTCTCCTCTCTCTCTGCTCTCTCTCTCTCTTTCTCCTGCCGGGGCAGAGCTCAGTATGGGCTCCGCCCCTGGCCCACGCACCTGGGGATGATCAGCACACCTGCCGCTGATCACGAGAATTAGAGCCCTACTTAGGATGGTGGACCTGCTCTACTCTTCGCTGGATCGTTGAGCCGTCAGCGTCAGTCGCCCTGCAAACCTGTAATTTGAACTCGTGAGTACTTCTGAACCTGGAAGCTGACTGTCTGTCTGTATGTGTGATCTCCCCTGGACCCGTTCCCTGAGCAACTGTGACTGAGCGTGGGCAAGAAGAGTGGTGGTGAAGAGAGGAGCTGTTGTTTGTGTATGGAAAGCCTCCACCCTGGACTGCTTCCCCTGTCACTCCTGGACCCCGGACCCCCGACCCTTTTCCCGAACACCTTTGTGTATATATATATTGCACTTGTGGGAATCACTGTAAATAAATCCACTCTTGTTTGAAGGAACTAGTGCTCTGCGCCTGAGTCCGCTACTCTAGCCTTGACATAAGTAACTGAAAAACAGCCCAAAGCTCTGAAAATCCCATGAAATAAACATAACATTAAACAAAAAGATAATGTGCAAATAGGTAAGTAAAAGTGGCCTCTGTCCAAGAAACCAAACAGGGCTTCAAATTAAATTTCACAAATTGTTTCCAGTGTAAAATAACTATGAAAGGTTTACAGAACATTTAATGAATGCATCTGCTCATGCTGTACAGTCAGACTTGCTCTCTTCTTTGACAGGATAATTCATCTCATTCAAATGTGTGTTCCTGCATCCCCAGCTGCCTCTGCTTCCAGTTACTTGAAGTCAGTTCCCTTTGTTTAAAATGCTTTATGAGAGGCCTCGCTGCTCCAAGTGCTTTACTGGTCACAGTGCTTTATTCAATGCCAACTGTAAAGTGTGATCAGTACAGTAGACAGACTGTATTTTTCTTGCACTATATTGGAGCCATTGTCACGAACGAATGCAATTTTTTCTTGGAGGAATCTCAAAGTTTTCCGCAGTCTGCTCAATCCAAACAGCAATATTTGGCCTACTGTGTCATTCTTCTAATGGTTGTGAGGCAGAAGCTCATCAGCGCCCAGTCATCACTTATAAAGTGATAAGTGATGCTGAGATATGTAACTGTCTGGCAACACTCTTCCAGGTGTCAGCTATCAGGGCAATCTTGTTCTCTAATCTTACCAAGAACAACTTCATAATTTACGTCCATGAGCTTTGTAAAGTGAGGTGATCAGCAACACAGGGGCACCACAAGAGACCGTCCTCTCCCCCTTCCCCTTCAGCCCCTGCACAGAGACCTCCATCTTCAGAGGTTTTCTGATGAGCCTGCGGTGGTTGGATGCATCAGTGAGGGTGATGAGATGGAGTACCGGGCTGTGGTCGACTCCTTTGTCACGTGGTGTGAGCAGAATCATCTGCAGCTCAACGTGACAAAGACCAAAGAACTGATTGTGGACTTTAGGAGGACCAGGAAACCTGTGGCCCCTGTTTCGATCCAGGGCATCGATGTGGAGGACTACAACTACCTCAGAGTACACAGAGATAACAAACTGGACTGAGAGAGAGAGTCCAGAGCTCAGCCTGACTGGGATGCTGTGTTGGGACCTTCAAAGAGTTGTGCATAAACAAATACCCACAAACCTCATTTGGATTTGGTTTTGTGAAATAAATGATGATGATCTAATAAGTTATGTGTTATCCATATGAGATTGATTTTAGATCGTTTTAAGAACCACTAAGGATCAGATCATTTTTTATCCTGACACATAAAAGTTCAGAATCAAAACACAGCCTTTGGGCATCAAGCAACAGTCGGCCGTCATCATTAAAAACTGGATCAGCAGCCTCACAAAGTACAGGTGAGTATTCATAGTAGTGAGTGGGTGTGTGGGCAGGAGCAATGACGTCATCCCAAATCTCTACTCTGCAGATTCTCACGGTAGGTCACATCTGTGGGAAATTTAAGTTTTAACTTTGGAAAAGTGTGAAGAAGTGGAGCCAGGTCATTCATCTACGATGGAACTATTGATCCAGCTGAACTATAAGCTTCAGAATTAACATCTGTAGTCTGATCGTCTTTTTTAACAGCTTTAGCACAGTCATGGTCTAAATGCCCTGTGCATACTAAAAGGAGCTCTATAAACTCTATAGAAAGGATAGAAAGGGACAAAGTAGGCCACAGCACAAAAAAATCACAGCGATCACCAACACAGCCGAAAGACAAACAGCAGCTGAAAGAGAAAAGAGACAAACGATCTTGAAAGTAGAGATAGTGTCTGTCTCCTGAATCCAAGCTGGAAGCTGGTTCCACAGAAGCTGAAGGCTCTGCCTCCCATTCTACTTTTAAATACTCTAGGAACAACAACAAAGAGCTGAGAATGCAGAATTATGTTTTAAGATAATAAGATACTTTAAGATATGACAAATATCCAGCAAGCATTTCATCTGAGTCTGTGTAATGTGGGTGATTTTAAGCAGTGGCTGAATTATCTATGCCTTCCTTCAAGAGGATGCACATGCAGACTCAGGGCAGACAGACGCGAACCTTTATTACAGCCAAAAGCAGACTCCAGAATCTCAAAGCCCATAAAATGAATAAGACACCAGGCACAGCAACAGATGCTGGGACAAAGTGGACACAGCTGGTGCAGACAAAATGAAGACAATAAAGACCAGTAACCATCAAAATAAAACAGGAAGTGAGAAATGGGAAAATGCAGACATGTGCATGAACACATAGGGGCGCTGACAGAACAGGATGCGAACACTGAGGGAACAAGAGAAACTCTAACACTAGATTTAATTATAACAGGAACTATAGACTCCAAAATACTAAGTAAAGCATAAATATCAATAAATCAAAGTATGAAGACCAAACCAAGAATCCTAAACCCACAACCAGACCCATGACATTCTGTGCCTCACTTCCTGTCCTCAGCTGCTCTGTGCTTCATGTGAAACGCCATCAGGTGTAATCACAGGTGTTCTGAGTGTCTGCGATCAGTTCCAGTAGCTGTTTGAGTGCAATGCAGCTTTTCTGCAGAGAGCCAAGTGAAACACAGTGAGCCCCTCTGGGCGTAGCCTGCATGGGCCACATGGACCGGCACATCCTGGGCTCATCTTGGAGGTGGTGGAGAGGTCGAGTGCAGTGCGTTTAGGGGTCGATCGATCTAAATATTTAAAGTATTGATACAACACTGGTACTGATGTCAGATCGTTACTAGGGTGATGGGATCAGTACTTCAGTGATTCGCCTTCTCTAAGGTCAGTACGTGGCTGCTGTTCATCACAGAATGGACACACAGACACACCTTGCTCCGCCCCCCCTCTGTGGTCATGTGACTCAGCAGCACTGAGCACAGCAGCAAACAAGCAGCAAAAGAAAAGAAGAAAAACGACGGAAAGTTTTCAGACGGACGCACACCCTCAGCACAGAGGTCAGAGGTCACTGTCACAGTCCCTCCAGAGAAGCAAAGAATTACCAGGTAGCTTCGACAGTGCTGAAAATAATGTTTCATTCATAACGGATGCCAAGTATTCAGCATGAATTATGTTTATTGACAGCTGTTACTTCTCAGACTGATTACCTGCAGACTATATCCAGACACTCAGGTAGTAAATTCAGTCCACTGGATTGTGTTCAATAAATAATTTTATTGGAAATGAAAAAACATACCTCGAACATCAAGAATGAATCTGTTACGTCTGAATATTAGAGCCATTCGTGTTTAATGTCAAGTCTATTTTATTGACGTAACAAATTTAATAAACAGACGCTGACCCAAAGCGCTTTAAAGAAAGACACGTTTACACTCAGGTCCCTAAAAACCATCGATCCATCCTCTTCCACTTATCCCGGTCAGGGTCGCGGGGGGCTAACGTAGGGCGAGAGGCGGAGCAGACCCTGGACAGGTCGCCAGCCTGATGCACGGCTAACACAAAGAGACAGACAACCAAAAACTAAAAGACAAAGTTTCAAGTTAATTTCTTCTATGAGTCATTTCTTAATCAGCTGAATGATGACAGGAGAGAAACAGATTTGTCTCAGTCATGTTTGATTTATTGATTGATTCTGCTGCTATTATCTGATTGAAGCTGCATAATTTCACACACTGATTCGTACATTAGCATCTTAACTGTGTTACATCATAGAAAGGAATGAAAAAAGAAAACAATCTTTCTTTTTTGAACACGTCCACTGAGTGGAAGCACGAAACCCATCAGGCTTTAACATTTAACATGTTTTTCAGAAAACAACGTTTTGATAGGAAAACACAGTCTGTGCTGCAGATTCTCCAGAAAACATCTGTTGTCAGGTTTCCCTGTAACTGCAGCAGAGGCGCAGAAAGAACTCAGATCTTTATGGAGAGGTAATCTTTACAATTTTACCACACAGAAGACGCAAAAGTTACAGCTGCCCCACATATATGCACACGTATATCCTGCTCTTATTGCTTTTTCTCATTATGCCTTGTTCACCATCAATAAAAGGAAAAATAAGCAGAGAAGTATTTGCATTAAATCATTTAGAATATAATGTTGCAGCTGGAAAATATGGAGTCCAAGTGAACCAGTCCAAATGTCACTTCTGCTAAAATTCAAATGATAATAATGATATAAAAACATGATTATTTGTTGTCTTGATCTCAGTGTGCAGAGGAACCGAGTCTGTCAGATCAATAACTCGCATTAAAAACATCAAATATCTTGTTTGTTTCTCTGACCGAGCTGCAGATTTAATAACAACAGGATTAATGAATCAATCATTTTTGGTTCATGAGTAAAGTCTCATTTTTCCTTCCGTCATTTCATTAACTTGCTCTTAACTCTTTGATTCTTTTGTGAATGGAGGCCAATTTTTATCCTCACTTTTTGTGTTTCTGAGCCACCTTCTCCGTGTATTTGCTGAAATAGTCTGACACCTCTCTCTGCATTTGAAACAGGAACTTGCTTAATTCGCCCCCTCCAGTTACCAACTCAATAAATTTGGTCAGTGTGTCATTCACATCATCTTTCCTTCCCTTCTTGTCTAATTCCTGCATTTTCTGGCAGAGGGCTTCCTGTGCCCTCTTGAACATTTCCTCTGTGTAACACTCCCATTGGTTGTTTTCAGCCACCTCTCTCAGCTTGTCCACTAACTTTCTCACCTGATCTTGGACTTTGTCACTATCAACATCAATATCACTCCATTTCTCTTTGTCACACCCAAATTGTGTCTCAATGAAACTCATTATTTCATTTCTATCCTTTGGTTTCAACTCTTCATCTTCGTGGGTGATCAAGGGTAAAAAGTAACGCAGCGACTCGTCACCAAAGAACTCCCTAACCAGTTTCATTCGCTCCACGTCATGTCTTTTAAAGCCGCTCTCCCACTCTTGCACGAACAGAAACACATGGGGACCAGGAGAAAAGGTGGATGCTGTAGCTCCTTTCTGCATTTCCTTTGACACTTCTGTGTTATCTGTCTTGTTGACTTGACTTGGACTGTCTTGGATCAGAGTCTTCACCAAAACCATTGTAAAGTCTTCCTGCGCAGCATTTTCTTTCAGGATGGCTTCAATTTGTGAAGTCAAGATTTCAGTCTTTCCAATGAAGACAATCCTCAGCTCCTTCGGCCCTGTTGGAGAATTTATATTGACGTAATAATTATTATTATTATTATGTAAGTTCTGTTGCAGTCACCTGGCTTTAGGAGTTCCCAACTTATACAGCGAACTGTGAAAAGTGCTGATTTCCTGTTTGTTGTATGTTTTTCACGCTTAAATGTTTCAGATCATCAAACCAATTAAAATATTAGACAAAGAAAACACAAATAAACACAAAATGCAGTTTCTAAATGAAGGTGTTAATTATTACGGCATTAACTGGCAATGAGTCTTTTACAGCTGTGGAGGAATTTTGAGCCACTCATCTTTGCAGACTTGTTGTAATTCAGTCACATTGGAGCCGCCGTTTGACTGTCATGCTACAGCATCTCAATCGGATTCATCAGATTCGGGTCAGGACTTTGACTAGGCCACACCAAAGTCTTCATTTTCTTTTCTTAAGCAGTTCAGAGGTGGACTTTTTAGTTTTACTCCAAATGTAACCGGAGATACACCTTCCAAAAAGTCTAGCTTTTGTCTCGTCAGTCCACAGAGTGTTTTCATAAAGGTTTTGGGGATCATCCAGATGTTTTCTTTGTGGCTAATGGCTCTCACTGTGGTTTGCTGGAATCCCTCTGCTTTATAAATGGCTTATAAGCTTTTCCACACTGAGCGGTCTCAGTTACTGTTTTTCATTTGTTCCTGAATTTCTTTGGATCGCGGCATAATGTCTGACTTTGTCAGGCAGGTGCTATTTGAGTAAATTCTTGATTGAGAACAGGTGTGGCAGTTATCAGGACTGGGTGTGTCTAGAGAAACTGAACTCAGCTTTCCACAAATGTGATACACCACTGTTAATTTATGTTATAACAAGGCAAGGAGGCAGTCGGGTTTTAACACAGGGCTATGTAGGTTTGGGTTTCCCCCCAAACACCCAAACAAAATAATAAACGCCTTAATTTAAAAGTTACATATTGTGTTTGCGTCTGTCATCTTTAATTTAATCTTGTTTGATGATCTGAAACATTTAAGTGTGACAGGAGAGGCGTCGCCCCCCCCCCCGTGCAGTCCAGACTGACTGGTTGACAATCAACATTCAGCCAGAGCAGAGAGGGGAGTTCATCAGGAGAACCACCAAAAGCTCTTTGTATTTGGTATGACTTTGCTCTTCTGTGTGATTGGCTGATGAACCATAACAGGACAAGCACGAGAAGCCAGTTATACCACATACTTTGTACACTGCCTGCATCGGGCGGCAGGGCTCTATGCAAACAGTCGCTGGACTGAATCAGATAGTGAGCGTGTCTTGTCTTGTTACCTGATTACTTTCACCTGTTTCTACCTTGCTGTGTCGTTTTCCCACATTGGCCTCCCACGTACTTAAAGCCTGAGTTTGAATGTGCTCATCGTTACTATTTGCTTTCCATTTCTGTCTTTTGTCTTCCTGTGAATTTTTCCCCACTTGATTTGTTGATATTGTTTACTGCCAGTTGTTTGAATTCATCGTCGCCAAAATAAAGGTTAGTTTTTATTTATTTACTATTCAAATCTACACTTAAGGTCCAAACCTTTCACTACACATGGCAAATGTTTTCGGAGCATTGAAGATTGTCACACTTTAGTTTACTGGCCTGGGAATACGATTACATTTTAAATGTAAGAGAGTCCCAAAATATTATAATTACATGTTTTTTAAATTGATAAACGTCAGAAATGAGATTTAATTTCTCCTTTAATATTGAGTAATCAAGGCTCAGTGAACCATAGTTTAATAGTGAATGTAATGTCTTAGTAAAAGCTCAAAAGATTTTAAACCATTAAGTAGAAAATTAATCAACTCAGCAGTGCAAAGAAATCAGTCTACAGCTGAACTCTTTATAATTCAGTAAATCGTCAGTTATGAGTCATTAACAGCTGTTCTATGGAAAAACAAACAAAAACATCCAATTAATTAATTTTGTCAAAACAATGTAAAATGTTGCAAATAGCAGTTTGATCAAAGCTCTTAAAAATGAACATGTAAGCTGCTGTGATACTCACACTTTTATTTATTAACAGTCACTTTATATTGGACGTTAGACCCTACAATAATATCATTTACATGGTTTTGCTTTATTTTGCTACACTGGACATTTTTGGTGTCAGTTCACGATAAAGTTATCAGACAGAAATCTCTAGACTTTTATGCACATGCATGAATGAGTAATGTAACAATGTAACAATGTAACATCAGTATAAGCCAGTAATTGTGAGCTGACGCAGCATGTGTATGTTGCTGGGAAGTTAGGTCAACAAGACAAGACTAAAATAACTAAAAGACAGCAAGCTAATGTTTGCAGGTGAAAAGGATTAACATTAAAATATATAAAAGTGTAGGATGTACTGTGATAAGTGAGAAGTTTCTGGTGGGTAATAAGACCTGAAAACAGTAACAGGAAGAGAAATGGCATTGCTCTGCTGGTTTACAACCTCAATGCAACTAAAATATATTTACCAGAACTGGACATGGTTCCTGGTCCTGGTTGATCTCAGAGGTCTTGGGAGAGTTGATGTGGTGTAGTTGTAGTTTGTACAGTTTGTTTTCAACTGCCTTTAGATCCCTCCCCCTAAAGACAGGGCATCTGTTACCTCACTGGTTTGACCAACAGCCAACCAATCAGAGACCAGAAAACAAAATCTGTGCAAGCAGCTAAGAAAAGTCCACTTTGCTTTAGATGTGAGCACATTTTAGTTCCCTTTAATTTCATATAAACAGTGTTTTATATAGAATTTACAGTATCATATGTTACTGTACCTGTTCCCATGTGGTATGGGTGATGTGGCATTCACTTACCTTTACCTGGAATGCAGCTCCCAGAGAAGACAAATCAAGGAAGCTAACAAATGGTCTGCTTTAGAGAAAATTGTCTTTGGATTTAGAGAGGAATGAACTTTCTAATCTGGTATTATCAGTCGTTAACCTCAATCTTCAGTGTCGGATGTAAATTATTGCTGCATGGAGCAGAATTAACAAAGGATGGAACTGTAGGGTGGTTTTTGTTGGTGTTTCTTGCCTGTTGGCCTTTCCATGACAGCGAGAAGATTTTGTAAGAATCATGAGAGATTATCAGCTAAACCTGCAGACAACCCAGTCCTTCTTTACCTGACATAGAAAACAGTGCCATGTACTGAGGTCGCTGTCTCATTTACACAAAAGGTTTTCTTTGACTGGGCTGACTCACATGTGGCTGTCACATCCAACTTTTCAGCACAAAAGGTCACAGGTGTGTGAACTCAAACTACGAACTTTATGAACTAGCTCTAACCAGGTGGCTGGCAGTGCCTGAACATAACCAGGTGCTTTGTGAGTGCCTACGTTTAACCAGCTTGTAAGACTGAATAAAAGAAGGCATCTTCTGTGCCACAGCAGCAAAACATGCTTTGGTTGGGTCTTGGGAAGCTTCAGGTAATTAATGTTGAAACTCATCAGAATGTCCCATCAAAAAGGTCAAATGAACAGACTATGGATCAAACTGTTAAAAATAAACTCCATACATTTGTCTTTATGTTGGAATAGAGAGGGTACTTGTTCATTCGATTCTACTTTGATATAGTACCCAGTGATATAGTGAGGTCTTTGAAATAATATTGGGACTCATTATTCAAGACCTTATATGTGAGGAGAAGAATTTTAAACCCTATTCTGGATTTAACAGGGAGCCAGTGTGGCAGAAATATGCTCTTTCTAGTCCCTTTCATGCTTTTTCATTTCAATTCAATTAGATTCAATTTGATTTCTATAAAGCCAAATCACAACAACAGTCACCTCAAGGCACTTAATACTATAGTGTAAAGAGCCAACAATCAGACAACTCCCTGTGAGCAACCACTTTGGAAGTCTTTAAGACATTCCTGCAGTTTAACTCGTTGGTGTGTGTTATCTGGCTTCATGGACAGATAGAGCTGCGTGTTAGCTTTATATTGTGGATTGTCATATACAGTATGCTTAGTTTTATAGTCGATTGCATAATGGTAGGATGTCTGATCCTTAGCAGTCTGCAAAGACTCTGTGTGCCTCCCAGAGCACTCTGGCATGCACACACGACTTGGGGTCATGAGAGAGGTCGTACCTTCTCTTACCGATTTATGGTATAGGAGGACACCTACTCTGTATGTGGTTAAGTATAGGAGCCGTTTGTTTAAGTGAACTGCTGGACTCCCTGGCGCAAGTAGGTGTGGGGAGTCTTCACAGGGTCACATCTTGATCTTATATAAGATCGAAGAATTAATTAATGGCAGGACTTCTTTGAGCAGTTTTGTAGGAATGGGGTCTAAAAGACACGTTGATGGTTTGGAGGAAGTAATTATTGAAGTTAACTCAGAAAGATCAATTGGAGAAAAAGAGTCTAAATGAATATCAATGGTACTGAAAGTAGCTGTAGATAATATTACATCTGTGGGATGATTATTGGTCATTTTTTCTCTAATGGGTAAAATTTTATTGTGAAGAAGTTCATGAAGTCATTACTAGTTAACGTTAAAGGGATGGTTGGCTCAACAGAGCTCTGACTGTTTGTCAGCCTGGCTACAGAGCTGAAGAGAAACCAGGGGTTGTAAATAGATAAAATTAGATAAATTGTTTAAGTAAGAGTAACCCTGGTACACCAACTTCATATCACTGGCCTAAAACTTAACAGAAATCCCAGTTAATCCCATTGCCTTCTGTTTGGAGCTTAAAGCTGAAACACTTTCATCTGAAAAAGTAATCCTGAAATCTGTCAAACACAAGTTTCATATATTTGCCTGTTTACAATCTAACACAAACAATGAGCGTCACACTGATTTTGCAATTTTGGATGGTCTGATTTTTCGGTGAATTTACTTTTTTGGTGTCCACTTCTGAGGAGATTCTGTAATTCTGAATGAAACTTGTTCTTTTATAGACGTGTTCAGATTTGCAGATGATCAGTTAAGAAGTGCATGTAACTAGCAGCACTTGGCTGATACTTACCCTTTTAATTCCTGTGGAAGCAGTAAGGGTGGTCTTCGTTTTTCAAATAATTGAAAGTGCCACATGTGGTAAAAAATACAGAGACGGGAGAAATGTTGTGATGACAGATGTGCTCAATGCAGAAGAATGTTGTCTGTTGCCTCCCAAGTACAATGACAAGCAGTTATAAAGGTGAGAAATAAAAATGAAAAAGGTGAATCTGAGTCAGAATGCTGTGTTAATGCCAGTGAGTATCTGCTCCAGAAGCTCCATCTTCATCATCCTCTGTCCAGTATATCCTCTCTTCCCCCTCTCCACATGAGCAAACCATCTCATCCCCGCTCCTCTGACGCTGAGCTGTCCCGCTGGACTAATTTCTAATCCTGTCCATGCTGCTCACTCCCAGTGAACTTCTGAACATCTTCAGCTTAGCTTGGCTCGCTTTTGCCTCCTGGTAGGGTCTCAAACAAAGAGCGATTAACAAACCCTATGAGTTGAAGAGCCAAAGAACATTTCAACAATTCACCCTGCCCGGGATAGGGTTACTGAGGCTCTGCCCTGGAGCCAGACCCGGGGAGGGTGCCCAAGGGCAAGTGCCTAGTGGCCAAGCCTGAGTCCACGGGGCCCGACTGGGGACAGCCCGAAAAAGGGACATGGGCCCACCCTCCTGTAGGCCCACCACCTGCAGGCGGTGTGGTAGGTGTAGGATACAATGTGTGCTGGGTGGCAGCCAGTTGTGGAGACCCTGGTGGCCCAACCCCCGGCTACCTGGACTAGCGATTTTGACATGGAAATCTGGCTGCCTGTACGTTGGAGATTTCCCCGGTGGAAAAGAAGGCTTGTTCCCTGTGCCTTCAGGTTGTGTGCACTTATGTGCCAAATGACAGTTCAGAGTACCCGGCCTTCTTGGAGTCCCTGGATGGGGTGCTTGAGGGTGCTCCACCTGGGGACTCTGTCATGTTACTGGGAGACATGAATGCTTGTGTGGGCAATGACAGAGAACTGGAAGGGTCATGACTGGGGGAAATGGCCTGCCTGATCTGAAGCAGTGTTCTGTTACTGGACTTATGTGCAAATCACAATTTTTCCATGATAAACACCATGTTGGAATATAAGGGTGTCCATAAGTGCACATGGCACCAGGACACCCTATGCCGCAGGTCAGCGGTGGATTTTGTAATCGTATCATCAGATCTGCAGCCATATGTCCTGGACACTCGGGTGAAGAGCGGTGCTGAGCTGTCACCTGATCACCATCTGGTGGTGAGTTGGATCAGGTGGTGGAGGAAGATGCTGGACAGACCTGGGGCTCCTAAATGTATAGTGAGGTTGCATTGGGAACGCCTTGCAGACACCTCCATCCACGAGATCTTCAACTCCCTCATCTGGCAGAGCTTCGACAACAGTCCAAGGGAGGCTGGGGACACATGTTCACCACCTCCATTCAGCACCTCCTTTGCTGAAGCTGCTGCACTGAGTTGTGGCTGCAAGTTGGTTAGTGCCTATTGTGGTGCCCAAGTTCCCCATTAGTCCACACTAATACGTTTTTATTTGAAAACGCATCTTTTTCTCTCCGTTTTGGCCTCCCGTCCACGCTGAGACGACATTTTCGTTCAAGGAAAATGCAGCGTTTTGAAAACGCTCTCCAAAGTGGATACATTTGAAAACGCCGTTTTCGCGTCACAGTGTAGACAGCGAACCCGGAACCTTCTCGAAAACGATGACACATTTTAGTTATGTGATGCAGTCGTGTGACCAATTAAACTAAGATAGCGGAGGGCATTACACAGCAGCTGTTTTGTTTGCTCTCAGTTTTGACAGCCCTGTTAAAGATTAATATCAGCTCCAGAGAGCTTTTCCTCAAATTCTTTAATTCTCACTCACTTTTGCAACTTTGTATCTTTGTGTTGCTCGCAGCAACAACTCCACCTCATTGTTAGCCCATTTTAAAAACTCGTTGCTTTTCCTCGACATTTTGCCGCAAAGTTTCAAAGAGCCAGAAAGTAAATAAACGGTAGACAGAAATGAGGCAGGTCGGATTGTCTTGCGTTTCACGCATGCGCAGGACTGGAACGTCAGCGTTTTCAGCCGGTTCAATATGGATGAACAACTCTGTGAAAACCATGGGCGTAACTTTGTGCTGAACATTGGGGGGGCCAAGATCTCTGTTTAATAAATAAATAAATCTGGGTAAATTAATAACTGAAATGAGTGAAGAAAATCAACAGCCTTTTATGCAAGATAACTCATAATTTTATTGGGGGGGGGGGTATATTGGCTGGGTCTGATTATTGGGGAGGGTCATAACCCCCCTAACCCGCCTGGAAATTGCACCCCTGAAAACGAATGAAAATGACAGTGTGGACGCGGAGCGTTTTCAGACGTCTACGCCGTTTTCAAATTTATACGGGCTAGTGTGGACGTAGCCTCAGAGACTGCAATAGAGAGAGGTGATAAAGGTGATAAAGGTGATAAAGGTGATAAAGGCTCCTCCACCTAATGCACAGCACATAGTGCACCAGATACAATCTTCTTTGGCTCTCGGAGGAGGCGGACGCACTTTTTCTCCTCTCCCTTATCTTCCCTGCTTATGTCCTTGTCTAGTCTCGTGGTTTTTTTGTATTTTCCCTGGAATATTCTCTCACAGTCTGTTCTCTAAAACCTAAAAGAGGAATTATGGATTGGCGCCAGCTGCAAGGCCGGAGCTGAACAAAACACCCTGATGACGACTGTGTTGAGTCTGTTCTTCCCATTCCCTACAAGGCCACCTGGGTTGGCTGGAAGACTGTTTACTTAGCCTGGCAGGGCGAAGGACACTGTCTCAGCTGAACTCTGGACACGCACACATACATATACTGATACTGATAAGCACTCACTGACGCACCACCCTCCCTACCCCGGATCCAACGCCACCTCCAACGCTTACCTCCCCTCTGATGTGGACATCGGGTCAGTTGGAGGCGCAGTCGAAAGATTGCAGCGGTCCCAGATCAGATGTACACACTGGACCTCTTTCCCATGTTGCTGTCTGTGTTTATTGTGCTGTGGTGTGTTGATATCTGTGCATTCCTGTATTATCCTTTTGTGTTACACATTTCGATGTTTTTTTCCTCGCTACCTAGCCTGACCTGTCTCCCCAATGTGATGTTTGTATTGTATGTACGGTCGGCAAGGTCTGTCATCTCGGTTGTGGGCAAAAGACCTGCAACTGACAAATAAAGGCTATCTCATCTCATCTCATCATGTCATACACGCCTTAAAATCTGCACATCTCCAACCGTCCTTTCATATCAAACATTCCTGAAAGAGTAGTTGTCAAACAGCTAACAGATCATCTGCAGAGGAATGGCTCCGCAGTGAAAGTTATAAATAAAGTTTTACAGTTTAGAGCAAAATGTCAATCTCTGTAAAATTCTATATATTTATAATTTAGCTATTTGTATACAGGGAGTGCAGAATTATTAGGCAAATGAGTATTTTGTCCACACCATCCTCTGCATGCATGTTGTCTTACTCCAAGCTGTATAGGCTCGAAAGCCTACTACCAATTAAGCATATTAGGTGATGTGTATCTCTGTAATGAGAAGGGGTGTGGTCTAATGACATCAACACCCTATATCAGGTGTGCATAATTATTAGGCAACGTCCTTTCCTTTGGCAAAATGGGTCAAAAGAAGGACTTGACAGGCTCAGAAAAGTCAAAAATAGTGAGATATCTTGCAGAGGGATGCAGCAGTCTCAAAATTGCAAAGCTTCTGAAGCGTGATCATCGAACAATCAGGCGTTTCATTCAAAATAGTCAACAGGGTCGCAAGAAGCGTGTGGAAAAACCAAGGCGCAAAATAACTGCCCATGAACTGAGAAAAGTCAAGCGTGCAGCTGCCAAGATGCCACTTGCCACCAGTTTGGCCATATTTCAGAGCTGCAACATCACTGGAGTGCCCAAAAGCACAAGGTGTGCAATACTCAGAGACATGGCCAAGGTAAGAAAGGCTGAAAGACGACCACCACTGAACAAGACACACAAGCTGAAACGTCAAGACTGGGCCAAGAAATATCTCAAGACTGGTTTTTCTAAGGTTTTATGGACTGATGAAATGAGAGTGAGTCTCGATGGGCCAGATGGATGGGCCCGTGGCTGGATTGGTAAAGGGCAGAGAGCTCCAGTCCGACTCAGACGCCAGCAAGGTGGAGGTGGAGTACTGGTTTGGGCTGGTATCATCAAAGATGAGCTTGTGGGGCCTTTTCGGGTTGAGGATGGAGTCAAGCTCAACTCCCAGTCCTACTGCCAGTTTCTGGAAGACACCTTCTTCAAGCAGTGGTACAGGAAGAAGTCTGCATCCTTCAAGAAAAACATGATTTTCATGCAGGACAATGCTCCATCACACGCGTCCAAGTACTCCACAGCGTGGCTGGCAAGAAAGGGTATAAAAGAAGAAAAACTAATGACATGGCCTCCTTGTTCACCTGATCTGAACCCCATTGAGAACCTGTGGTCCATCATCAAATGTGAGATTTACAAGGAGGGAAAACAGTACACCTCTCTGAACAGTGTCTGGGAGGCTGTGGTTGCTGCTGCACGCAATGTTGATGGTGAACAGATCAAAACACTGACAGAATCCATGGATGGCAGGCTTTTGAGTGTCCTTGCAAAGAAAGGTGGCTATATTGGTCGCTGATTTGTTTTTGTTTTGTTTTTGAATGTCAGAAACGTATATTTGTGAATGTGGAGATGTTATATTGGTTTCACTGGTGAAAATAAATCATTGAAATGGGTATATATTTGTTTTTTGTTAAGTTGCCTAATAATTATGCACAGTAATAGTCACCTGCACACACAGATATCCCCCTAAAATAGCTCAAACTAAAAACAAACTAAAAACTACTTCCAAAAACATTCAGCTTTGATATTAATGAGTTTTTTGGGTTCATTGAGAACATGGTTGTTGTTCAATAATAAAATTATTCCTCAAAAATACAACTTGCCTAATAATTCTGCACTCCCTGTATATTAGAGCTTTTTCTTCTATTTTGTAACTTTGTAATATTTTGTATTATTTCATTTAGTTCTTATTGTCTTGGAGCAACTGTGACCACATCATTTTTTTTGCGATTAATGAAGCATCCTGATTCTGATTCCATGTCTGTACTTAAAATACTTTTGGTGATAAATCACTTATAACGGTGCGTGCTCAGGGAAGCATCGCCTTATTTACTGAGGATTTCAGGCATTTCAGCAGGTCCCTCTGCCTCTGTTGTCACTTTTGATTTTTCACACTGTTTTTGTGCCTGGGCTGTACAGTTTAACAAAGACAAAGGAGGATAGTTAGAGGTAGAGTAGTGCCCCATAATGGCAAGGTCGGGGGTTCGAATCCACTGAATGGCTACCCTGAGCAAGGTACCCTACACACTGCTCCCCGGGCGCTGGATTGGTGGCTGCCCACTGCTTCGCTGAGTGAATGGGTTAAATGCAGCGAGGAATTTCCCCACGGGGATCAATAAAGTATTAAAAGAAAAAAAGACACATATGCCCCCAGCAATGGTGAACACTGTGTGCCAGGGCAGCCTGGGAGTGGCTCCTAGTCTGTGACATTGTCACACTTACCTGCATTGCCCATTTCCCTGCGTGTGGTTTAGATAATGACATGTAGGGTGTAACATGGTTTATCAGGGCCTCTGAGTTTGCAGGTCACGACTGTGCAACCTTTGTAAGAATGTTGCAGCAGCAATGTTGTGGTTTTTCTTACTTCAGGTCCCAGGAAATGTTTATGAGACATGGTGCAGGGTCCCGTTTTCTGCATCATGCGGTGCCCTGCATAGTAGAGGTGGGCAAACTGATCCAAGTATCGATACTTTGTTTCTCTTTGTTCAGTGAATTGTGTTAAATAATCTTTTTAGAAATGAAAACATATACCTCACACATGCACTATAAAAAATGTCTCAACCTCTTTGTGTTTACCGTCACATCTACTTACCCGCTATGAGCCCACAGCACATTTAAACAACAGAAGTAGACCAAAAGGTTTTAGAGGTGGGCAAAATTTACATTCCAGGTCTAAAAAAAACAGTTTCAAAATACAGAAAGAGCTGAAAGGTGTGTTTCGTTGTGTCAACAGTGATTTAGAGGTCATTCAAATGTGTGAAGAGTTTACAAATTGATGATTAATCTCATACGTGTGACACAGGAGGATACCGTGTGGGTTCAGACATGGTCTTATCTCCTCCAGCCTCACATTGATTTTAAAAACACAACTGCTCTCTGGTCTCTATGGCACATTAGCTTTGTGTAACCAAAACACGTCCGGTTCCGGCTTACTGCAATTCCTGCCCATCTGTGTTCCAATATTTCTTCCAACTTTATCCTGGAACAGATATGTGTTTGACACTCTTACAGAAAAGCAGTTCATTTACATGTTGTACTTGTACGTGATTCTAACTGTGCTTTGGATAACAGATAGCAGAAGAGCCACAACTGGCCTCAGAGAAAGACAGATTAGAGGGTCAGAGAGATGCATTCCTTCAGCTTAAACAGTGTTGCATAACTTTCGCTGCTATGCAGATGATATCCATGAAGCCAGATAGCACACACCAAACAAACTGCAGGAATGTCTTAAAGACATAAAGACCTGGATGGCCGCTAACTTTCTGCTTCTTAATTCAGATAAAACTGAGGTTATTGTACTCGGCCCTGAAAATCTTAGAAATATGGTATCTAAGCAGATTCATACTCTGGATGGCATTACCTTGGCCTCCAGTAACGCTGTGAGGAACCTTGGAGTCATTTTTGACCAGGACATGTCCTTCAACGCACATATTAAACAAATATGTAAGACTGCTTTCTTCCATTTGTGCAACATCTCTAAAATTAGAAATATCCTGTCTCAGAGTGACGCTGAAAAACTAGTTCATGCATTTATTACTTCCAGGCTGGACGACTGTGATTCATATCTTCATCACATTCACGTCGGTGTGTAGCAGGAACCTTCCCACAGCTCATGAATGTCAGCAGATTACTTTTCACACTCAGCTCTGCTAACAGACGTGAACTTTTGTACGATGATTAAATGATTATTATTTTGTTTGCTATAGTCTCAGATTATTCATATCACAAATATTGAATGTAGCTTATCTTTTTACACGTTCTGTAAAATGAACGAACACAGACATCAAAAAGGTGTTGAAATGATTCTGAAGAACGTCTCAGTTCTCCCCTGAAATTCAGATGAAAAACGGCACAGTGTTTGTTTTGTTGCAGCCGTTGTCTTTGCCCTTTTTCCAGGGAAGTGTGTTAACGTGTCAGAGTCATGTGACTGAATAAACCTACCTGTGAGAACAAAGATAACTATTTCCTGCAGAACTTTTAATAACCATCCATGTAAGACCCAAAAGGCCGACATTGTTCCGTCAGTGCTGCTGGTTTCAGTCATTGTGCAAATGTTCTGTTTACACGGTTGGAAACCTGCAGTAAAAAGTAAAGCACCACTTTTTCTCTGTGATCTTTGTTCCTCCATCAAATCAAAAGCACTCCAATTTATGTACATGAAGGCAAATTATTTCATACATGCTTCATGAACTGTCCTTGTGTGTGTACATTAAAAAGCATTTTGTGTCTGTGTTGTTGCAGACTGTTACACAGTCAGCTGATTCAAACCACACGTCTCAGTTCTGTCTTGAAATTCAGATGAAAAACAGTTTCTTCAGTTCACAGAGCATGGTAGGATTGTTTACTCCTATAGATAAAATCTTTAGTCGTTGCAAGAAAGAAATATTTTTAGGCCGTGTCTGTGCTTGCCTTTGGACTTTCAGAGAAGTGTATCAGCATACCGAACTCTACATGCAAGAACAAAGACAATTATTTCCTGCACACTTTTTCTTTCCTTTTAAGAACATCCAGCTGCTCGCACTGAACATGCAGGTTGATGCTGACGAGGCTTTCACTGTCGGAAGCTCTGGTTTGAAACATGTTTCATGTAAAAATGCAGCAGTTTGTTGAGTCTTTAATGAGCAGCAGAACAGAAATGACCTCCATGCAGCACTTTGTGTTTGGACTGTTTGAGGCAGAGCAAAGAAATCTGAGTGAGGGCTGCTTTAGAGCCTAACTGTGTGTGTCAAACCAGAATCACAAACTCTGTATTGATGCCCACAGGGAAGCTGTTTATCTGCAGCTGCTGAAGCTGCAGGATGAAAGACCCTCGGTAGGAGGAGGGAGGAAGGAGCTCCTGTGATGCTCAGAGGAGCAGTGAGCCGTCCTGACTGAGCGAGCTCCTCTCCTCACTTCTGATAACCCCCTCCTCTCTGATGGTCCAGCTCCTCCCCAGCACTGAGCCCGCCTCCTGGTTTGAGGACGTTGGACTCTGAGGAGCAGTGCAGCTGTTTGCTGAGCGTCTGCCCTCTGGTGGCCACAGGAGAAACTACACCTGCTGGTCTGTCTGGGTTTGAAACGTCTGACACAGGCTGAGGTTAATATATCTTCTGTGTCAAATAAGTCAACACAAAGATGTGTTAAAATATGTACATTTCATTTTTTTTAACGGGAGAAAAAGATGTGTATAGTTGGCATATTATCATTTATTACAATCTGAATAAACAACACTTTTCAGAATCTTCTAAATTAAAATAAATTCAATTTTAACCAAGGCTATGCAGTGGTGCCTCGCTACAACGCGGTTCACCTATCGCGGGTTGTCTTTAGAACGTAACTCTTTCTTTTCTTTCTTTCTTCCTGTTAAAAGGGAGTTTTTCCTTCCCACTGTCGCCAAAGTGCTGCTCATAGGGGGTCATATGATTGTTGGGTTTGTCTCTGTACCTTAAGCGCCTTGAGGCGACTTTTGTTGTGATTTGGCGCTATATAAATAAAATTGAATTGAATTGAATTGAACTCCCGCGATAAATGAGGGACCACTGTATTACTAAATGCCAAAACAATTTCTATTTGACAGAATCAAACAGAATTAATATCTGGCTAACTTTCTAACTCTCTAGATTATTAAATGTCAAAAAAAAAAAAAAAAAAAAAAAAACAGAAAATAGAAAATAGAAAAACAAAAAATAGTGCAGTTATCATATATATGCTCTGAAATAATCATGTCCAGAAAATACATGAATGCAATTCTTTCGAAGGTAACAGTTGTCATCTTCAACAAATTGTAAACATTCAACAAATGTGCAGTTGCATGCAAACAGAAAAACATTTTTACATTTTGGCGAATATACCATCCAAGTTATACGGTATTGTACCTTGTGTTCAAATACAGCTTATTTGTATCAAAGCTTGTCGAAAATCAGAAATGTCAGCCAGTATAAGCAGTTCATATTCGTTTGATCTTTCTGCTGCATAAAAATGGTCATGGAAGAAGTTGACGTTCAGAATCCTCACAAACATGAAGACAGACTCATTAACAGACTGTGGCAAGATATGAGTGACTTCACCAAACAAAGGCTCTTCTCTAAAGTCTCTTACAGTGTTGGGGAGTAACGGAGTACATGTACCGCCCTTACGTGTTTAAAATACAAAATATGAGCATAGCTGGACTGGCCCGGTGGGCCGATGGCGATTTTTCGTTTTTATGGGCCGATGGGGTTTTTTTTCGTTTTTTTCCGTAACGGCATAAACAGTGAAAGGTGGTGGATTGGCCAGATGAAGGGAGATGAGTAAAAATAACTCAGTTGTTTGGCTATTGCGGAGCTTCCACAGATTCAGTAACATTAAAAAGTGGTGGAGGCCAGCAGGTGCAACACGCTGGCAGGTGGATGAGGGAAAGGCAGGAGGAGCAGAGACCCGAGGCGGTGAACTGAACTTCAGGTAAGAAGTTATGACCTGCAGTCTATCTGGGTCAGATATAAACCAAGTTCAGGTGGAGTTTATTTTCCTTGTGCTGACTTTTTACAGTCAGTTACAATAACTCGTACTGCGTACTAGCTAGCATGACGGAGTTTATATACAGCTGGGTGGGTGCTGTGATGTTACTGATAGTGAACTTTATTTTATCTTATTTTATTCATAAGGTTAGTTAGTAGAGTTGCCAACCGTCCCGTAAAAAACGGAATCGTCTGGTATTCAGAGAAAATATTACGCGTTTAAGCTTGATCAGCTGTTGTTAGAATTTATTTAATATTAATTTCTAGTATCAGCTGATGTTTGCTGGAGCCACAGCTGTAAAGCTGCTGGTCATGATGTCGGTTTGGATATGTGGTGAGAGGGAAACATGAAGATGAAAGCAGGAGATGTCCTTACTGAATCATCAGAGCTGAACAGGTGATGGAGAAACAGGTTTACCTTTTAGGTGACATGGATGAGTTGAAGTTATGAACTGTTTCTGAGAGACAAACAACACCAGGATCCTTTTCTATGTAGCTGACAGCTGGTAACTGTGCAGGGGCGGGTCTAGCAAAGTGTTGCCAGGGGGCCAGGTAGGGCATTAACAGGGAGAGGGGGGCACAAAGAAATACTTTCTTATTCTCATTTAAAATGTCTCACTTTTAACAAATAATTATCTGAATCTTACAACAAATGTTTTCATCTGATGTCAAATGTATAGAAATCCATTATTGTACATAGTAATATTTTTAGGGTCCCATCATAATTTCTTCAGAAGTAGCTCAGTACTGTATATGATGCCAGTATTTTCCCACATTTTCTAGATTCTGCACCAGTACTGTGTGTAAAATGCCATCAAAAAGTCAGTTAAGTTTTATTCTTTCTCACCTGTCTTTCTGTCTCCTTTCACTTTTTAAAGGTTGCCATGTTAGAAAAAATGTTTTTGATGTGGCAAATGAAAGGTTTATGAAAATATATCTAAATCTGTCATCAGTAATCAGTAATGATCATGTCTCACCTCTTCTCTGTCTTAATTTCAGGTTTTCACCGTGTGTTCTAGATAGTTCAGGAAGTTAACTCGACCAAGCAGTCTGCTTCCAGGTACTGTTTAGGTACCAGAACAGGGAGGATGGTGCAGGTTTAAGTTTATTAGACTGATGCATATGTACCAACAAGACCGGTCTGGGTCCTTCTGCAGGTCCGTGAAGCTTCAGGTGTTTTCGGTCCAGATTACAGACAGAGGAACAGAAACAGTCATTTTATTACTTTTTTCAGTCGTGTTTGTGTTCGGCTCTTCAAAATAAAGTTTCATCTCTTTACGTTCACATGGCTCAGCGACACACTGATGATGTGACGATGTGATCAGACATGTTCCTGATGTCATTCCTGTGAAGGAGTGAAGGACTTGTCATGACGGTGTGTCACCTGCAGGTGGCGACATTGGCTCATGCTGGCCGTGCTGAGCAGAGCAGATGCTCTCACTGAGTTTTTGTTGTGCTGCTGTCACTAAACCAGATCTGCTGTTTCCTGCAGACCCTGGGAGCATTTTGGCCACCAAGCAGCTGAAAACTTCAGGTTCCTCCACCCAGGCTTCATCTCCTACGTGACACACAAGTAAAGCACCACCTGTGATGAATTATCAATCATCTGAAATCGTGCCGGTGGGAGGCTCGGGTTAAAGTAACATCTCCGCTTCTTTCTCAGTTTCCTGTCGTCGCCTCGGCTGGCTGATGTCAGGGTTCCTGAGACGTACATGCCGAACACCGGTGCTCTGATGCTGATGACTGCCTTACACACCTGTGACCAGGTAACACACACACAGAGTGGGACTTCCACTCTCTGATGATGTAATTATCTTTCACGTTGATGTTCAATAAACGTCCATAAATCGTTTCAGTGGGTTTAAGGATCATTACCTCCTCGTCCTCAAGAATGCTGCACCTTATTTTAAAAAGTTCAAACCCACATCAGGTGTCAAAGACTGAAACCTGAGGGACTTCCTGTTTGTCCTGAAGGTTTCTGCCTTCGGTTTCCTCACAAGGAAACCGATCCGATCATTACTACGACTCTGTCTGGAGGCCTCTGAACTTCTACGCCAACCACGACCCGCCGATGGAGGGCCAGCTGTGGGAGGAGCTATCGTCAGAGGATCATCATGCTGTACCAGAGGAGCGCAGACAGCTGAGGGAGGTGCAGAAGCGGCTCTGCTCCTGGTCTGGTTTTTGTGGGGACCTAAAACCTTCTCACTGTTTTATGCTTTAGTGTTTCCTAAAGAGAAACAAAAACTTTCACATTCAGGTTTTTCTTTGTTTCACCCCAGAATATATTTAGAGAAGAAAATTATGAAAAATTAAGGAGGTTCCATGATTTCTCATCTCGTCTCACCTTTCCTATTTTATTCTATTTTGTATAGTACGTTATTCTACTGTATATCGTATTCTATTCTATTTTATCTGATCCTATTCCATTGCTTTCGTCTTAATTTTTGATGCACTTAACTTGTACTGTCCATTTTCTGCTGCGACAAAATAATTTCCCACGTATGGGACTAAGAAAACTTTATCTTATCTTTCCTCTTTACAAAAACGCTGATGCCTTTATGAGATTACAGAAATATTCTGTGTCTGCAGGAACCTGCAGACACAGAATATTTCTGTCACACAGAGGAAAACTATAAAGAAGGCAAACGTTGGTTTCTGCCATACTGTACTATGCATTACTATAGTAACCTCAAAGAGCCATATTATTGGTCAGATCATTAAAGATGCTCCAAAAGGCTCCTACTTGTGGTCCAGTGGTCCAGTTCAGGTAAAGCTAGCAAACAGCTGGCAGCTACATCCGCCTGTGCCGCCATCCACCTGCCAGTCATAGAGGCCACGCCCCTAATAACACAAACTTTGATACAATTTAAACAGGTGAGCTATAAATACGTTATCATTTTTAATTATCTACAGATAAACATTGTCCATTGGTATCATTTAAATATAAGAAAAAGAATAAGAATATGAAACCTTGGATAACTAAGGGTCTTGCAAATGCGTGTAAACAGAAAAATAATTTATATAGGGATTATATAACACAGAGAACTAAGAATGCGGAAATGAAATATAAAGTTTATAAAAATAAGTTGGTATTAATATTGAGGAAAGCCAAGAAAGACTACTATAATAAACTTTTTCAGGAAAACAAGAATAATATTAAGGGCATTTGGAATATTTTTAAGGAGGTATTGGGTAACAAGAACACACCCTTAGATCGGCCTAATTATTTTATTAAGAATAATCAAGTTGTCGAAGACAAGACTGAAGTAGTAAACGAATTCAATTCCTTTTTTGTAAATGTTGGACCTACTTTAGCAAATTTAATTAGGAAAAATGACGATCCAGAATATGAGGAAGCCTGGAAAGGAGATAATAGAATGGTTAATTCCATATTCTTGGCCGATATTACCATAAAAGAAATAGTAGTAATTGTAGAAAATTTTAAAAATAAAAAATCTACTGACTGTGATGGTATAGACATGGTTATAATTAAAAAGACTTTAGATTGTATAAGTATTCCTCTTTGCTATATTTTTAATCTTTCGCTACAATCAGGAGTATTTCCTGATCGAATGAAAGTGGCAAAAGTGATACCCTTATATAAATCTGGAGATAAGCATAGTTTTAACAATTATAGGCCAGTGTCTCTTTTGTCACAGTTTTCAAAAGTTCTTGAAAAACTCTTTGCGCAAAGACTTGATAGTTTTATTGAAAAATATCAACTAATAAATGAAAATCAATTTGGATTTCGTAAAAATAGATCAACGGCATTAGCATTGTTGACTTTCATTGACGATATTTCATCTGCAACCCATAATAATAAATATACAGTGGGGGTATTTGTTGATTTAAAAAAAGCTTTTGACACGTTACAACATTCTATTTTGATTTCTAAATTATATAACTATGGTGTGAGAGGAGTGGCATTGAATTGGTTAAGGAGTTATTTAGAAAATAGGTTGCAATATGTACATTATCTCGGTAACACCTCTGAAAGATTGAAGATTGTATGTGGCGTTCCTCAAGGTTCTATTTTGGGACCTAAACTTTTTAATTTATATATTAATGATATCTGTGATGTATCAAAAAGGTTAAATTCTATTTTATTTGCAGATGACACAAATTTTTATTGCTCTGGAGAGAATTTGAAAGATTGGTTGAAATTATGACTTCTGAGATGTTAAGATTAAAAAAATGGTTTGATGTAAATAAATGATCTTTGAATCTGACAAAAACGAAATTCATGATATTTGGCAATCGTGTAAAGGAGGATGAAGTCATTATGTCCATTGATGGAGAATTGATTGAAAGAGTTACTGAATTTCGTTTTTTGGGTGTAATAGTAGATGAAAATTTGACGTGGAAATCTCATATTGAGTATATTAGAAAGAAGATGGTTAAAAGCATTTATATTTTGGGAAATGTAAGAGATTTATTAGATTATAAAACAATGCACATTTTATATTTTTCATTGTTTTTCTCATATTTTAGTTACTGTTTTGAAGTTTGGGGGAATACATATGAGAATACTATAAAACCTCTAAACTTATTACAGAAGAAAGTGATACGAATGATTCATAATGTTAAATATAGAGAACATACAAATAAATTATTTATAAAATCAAAATTATTAAAATTAGGAGATTTAGTGAAATTACGGACACTATTAATTATGCTTAAGGCTAAAAATAATATTTTGCCCTTTAAGTTACAAAGAGTATTTTTATTGTGTTCAGGGGGAGAAGACAGCAGAAGGAAATTTTATTTTAAGCATCAGTTAGCTAGGACCACACAAAGATTAATGAGTCCAACGGTTAGGGGTATACGACTGTGGAACTCTCTTCATTATAATTTAAAGAATTGTATAAGTTTACATTGTTTTAAAAAGTGTTACATGCTTAAAACGATAACTCAATATGAAGAATGCGAATGAAATTGGAGTTCATTGAAAAAGGATCCATTATAATTTTTTGTTTTATTTATTTTAATTTTATTTTTCTCCTTGTTACTATGTGGAGTGGTATATTCTGATTGTAAATTTGTTGTTTGGTTTGGGTTAGGACCGGAGAGAAATGTTAATGTTAGTTTGTTCCCTGATTTTTGGTGCCCACTTGTAATATAAGTTGGATTGTAGATAGGGGGCAGGGTTTAATAAGAATATTTTCTTCTTCCTGCTCCTTTTCACACATGGTTGTAGTGCTTTATTGATAGAAAGTGTGGTTGGTTGGTTTGAACTGTTGTACCAAGTGTGAAATAAATAAATAAATGAGAAATGAGAAAATGAGGATAACGTGTTTATTTCTGCTGTAAACTTTTGACATGGGAGTCTATGGGAACTGACTCACTGCTGCAGCTTTTGGTGCTCTTTTTTATTTTACTTTTTTCTAATAGTTATATAAATATTTTCAGCCTTGTTTAGCTCCTCCTATTTTCAGTGTCAGATATAAACGTGGAGCAGGTGAAGGAAAGATGAAAGTGAAGAATAAATGCTGGACTCTGTAACGGAGTGATGATGAAGTTCATAACACGATCAAACAGAAAACAAATCCTTCACTGTTTCTGTGAAGTGAGGAGATTAAAGGCTAGGAGGGTCTCAAGTTTTCCTCAGTGTACCGAAGCAGAGGCAGAACCCAACAGGAAAAAGATGACTTTGGTTTTCAAAATAAAAGAGTCAAGCTTTATATGTAATATTTTTCTTTTGTGTGGGTCAGTCTGTGTTTGTCCAGGGCCCTATTTCAGGAAGCCGGTTTAGAAAACTCAGAGTGAAAAATGATACTCAGGGTTGAGTAACCCCGAACTGTCCAACTCGGAATATTCGGTTTCAGAAAGGCTGATAACAATTATTTCAATCAACGCGGAGTTGCGTCAACCCCAAGTTAAGCGCGCACGAGGATACATAAAGCCCTGATTAGTGGAGCACAGATTAAGCGAGTCACCATGGAGACGGAGGGAAAGAAGGCGCGGTCAATGTATTTTACAGCGCTTGAGGCCGAAATTCTGATGGCAGCATATGCCGATAACATGCACATTTTGCGGAAAAAAAGTAACACAGCCTCAGCTGCAAAAGAAAGGGAGCATGCATGGCAAAACATAGCCGACAGAGTCAATGCGTGAGTGTTAATTTAAACATTAATCTAGGGATTTCCACCCATTTAACACGTTATTTTATTATATTTTATTTTATTTTGTATTTTATACATTTTATTTTGTGATGTGATGTGAGCGCAGGTGCAACCCAACAGGCCCCAAACGTTCCTGGCAGCAAGTAAAAATGAAATATAAAAATATAGTCCAAACAGGTGAGGTGTAATTGTATTATGAGCCATGGTGCTTGGTCTGTTTGTCCTATGTAAATCAATTGCAGTTAGAGGCTACATTCATTGTCCTTCTGTAAGCACTTATTGAAATTATCTGAGCACATTACAAGTACATATTTGCTTACTCTGTATGCTCAAATGTGAGCCGTTATAGCCAACAGAAAAAAAGCGGAGGCCCGAAAAACAGGTGGGGGTCCTCCACCACCACCACTCACAGAGGCTGAGCAGTTGGCCCTCAGCCAAAACAGTGGGCGCCCTGTGGCTGAAGGCATCTCTGCGGGGACATCCTCTGAGGCAATAACCCCGCAAGACACAAGTGCCTACATAAGAGGTAAATTCAAAATGATACATGATGTGCATACATCCTTTCTTCACAGTCACCTTTGCAGTGCTACTCATTCATTTGATAAACTCTTTACCATAATGAATTATTTTGTAGTGAAGTTATTTTCCTACTGATTTTGCCTTCCCTCAGTCTTGGTTGTCTTTGAGAGCATAATGACAATGAGGTGTACGGTGATTGGTATGTCTGTTAATTGCCAGTTGGGCCCTTGTAAGTTATGAGTGACCTGTATGAACCCCATATTCTTTCAGTTGATGGTGATGGTGTACTGCATCTGGTGCAGCCTCCTGTTGAGCCAGACCAACATGCAGTTGTGAGTACTCGTAATACTCCACAGACTACATGTGTCAACAGTAGAACAGCAATGTTGTTAATTTCTTTACTACAGGAAAATAATGACGAAACAGTGACAGCTGTTACAGAGGAGGAAGCAACAGAGACACTTTATGAGGTTTACATCTTACAATGGGAAATATAACAATTGAATAAAATGTGGTACTATAATACAACCATGGACTTTGTATGTCTCTAACAGAGTGATGATGGAAATGAAGAGGAAGAGGGTCCAGCCACTTCTCCAACAAACCTTTCCTCAGTAAGATGTTCAGCACTGATTTACAACCAACCTAAGTAGGCATGTACTATGAATGTCAATGCTATTTTCTGTGTTTCAATAGCTCCCTGTAAAGCAGCTGTACAAGACCTATTTGGTCAAGAAAATAAAAAAATGTGACTTGGAAATGAAACACTTCAAGCAGCAGATCCAAAAGACCAAGATTGAGATTTTACTGCTGGAACATCAGTTCAGGGTGGGTGAAGTGGTCAGAGATGGACGAATTATTTCAGTGTTTGAACAACATAATAATATACTTATTAATACTTTGTGTACAGGAAATACAGGCGACCAATAAAGCCAGTTGAACAAAAAATCTGTGTATTCGTCTTGTAACATGTTGAGGTGACGGGTCACAGGAAATGGTTGTGACATATGGTGTCTCTGACTACTCTTCCATCTTGTATGTCCGTGGGAGGGTCAGGATGTTCATGGTTTGGATCACTGCTGATGTCTGGTTCAGAAGGACAGTGCTCTCCTCTAATTGTGGCAATGTTGTGAAGAATCACACATGCCACAATAATGTCACATGCCCTTTCTGGGGTGACCCTGAGTCTTTGAAGGCACTGGAACCGGGCCTTGAGCATTCCGATAGTCATTTCAACTCTGGCCCGTGTCCTGCAATGAGCCAGATTATATCGCTGCTGTGGGCCCGGTTCAGGGTCAGGGTAAGGGGTAAGCAAATAGGGTAAACATGGATACCCCCTATCACCAAGCAAGTAGCCAGTGAACTCTCCTAAGACAGAAGGATACACTTCAGTTCAAATGTCCCTGTAGCAATTGGTCTTTATATATTTCAAAGTATTTTCAACTCACCATGTCCAAATTTGGTGCTCAGTGTACATTCACGAAAAATTTGTGAGTCATGAACAGAGCCTGGCCACTTGGCTTCCACATTTGTGATAATGTTGGCAGCATCACATATGATCTTCACAGTGCAGAGAACACAAATTAGCATCCATTACTATAATGAAATAATTTGTTAGTTTGAAATGCTACAGGGAACTATGTACCTGTACATTGATGCTGTGGAAAGACTTCCTGTTCACATAGTCCCCTTCATTTACTGAGGGTGCAATGATTGGAATGTGGGTGCCATCTATACAGCCAATCACGCCTGGGAACCCTGAAAATAGCTGCAACATGTAATTAGGTTTTGTTCATCCTGATACCTGCAATTTTGTGGAATCCCTCTTTGATGAATCTTGTGGGTCTGTGACCGGGGAACACCACAAACGAGTGCAGGAGACGTTTCAGTGCAACTGTAACATTCCTGACGGCCCGACAGACGGTAGCCTTGGAAACGTGCTCAGCGTCACCAATATTGTACAGAAAGCTCCCGTTTGAAAAAAAAAACGGAGTGCAGTACAAATAATATGTAATGAACTGAGAGCATGTCCGCGATGTGTCACATGAGCAATATATGGCCTGAGGATGTTATCCAAATAAATTATGGATTGTGCTGAGAAACGGTAACGTTCACACAGGAAATCATCAGGGAATGATAATATGTCCAAACGCGCTCTAATCACTCTCTCCCGGCGGAGAGCTCTGCGGAGAATTTGGGCTCCAACATCTACTGGCTCTTCAAGGAAGGGGCACGCCATGTCTGACACTTCCTACAGTCAGGTTTCCGACAAAGAGGCGGGGACAGTCAGGGTTAGTTGCAGTAAACCTGCTAGGGGGCAGGTTAGCTTCACGGAGTGTGTCGTCATGGTGACTCACTCAGGCTTCATCTGAACTCGCTTTGTGAAACCGAAGACCCAGAGTTTTCGTTCACTCAGGGTGTACTTACTCAGAGTTTGCACTAAACCGGCTTCCTGAAATAGGGCCCTGGACTTTGAACACAATAATGAATCTGCAGCCAAGTCTAATATTACAGCTGCAATAAGGAATATTAAAGCTTAAAAATGTACCTGCTGAGAATTTTCTCATTAGCTAATCTTTAATGTGAAAGCATAAAAAACAGAATAATCCCTCATATAACTTTCTTGAACGTATTCAGATTGATTGTTTTTGTTGGACATGCAGTCCAAACTCTGAATACCTATGAAATAACACAAAGAATCAGCTGGAAACTAAACATTTGGCTTGGAAAGACAGTTCTGGCAGCAGTTTAATCAGATCATTGAAATTAAAATTTGTCCTGTTATAAACGTTTCTGTTGGGAAATGTTGGGATTGTGACAAATACAGGCCTACATTTAATTACTCAATAATTTTTAGTCTGAACCCGAAAATACACAAAATTCCATACAGGCTTTGACTGAGTGAACTCAGCTGCCGAAACACTAACAAAACAGCTTAAATAGCTTAAATGAAGTGGAACAGCTCTGAGAAATAAAATAGAATATGAGTCTTAACAATAACAATAAATAAAGACAGTAGTAAAACTATTTAAAAATGTATAATAATACTAATAATGATTCTACTACTAATAATAATAATAAGAAGAAGAAGAACAATAATAATAATAACAACAATAATAATAATAACAACAATAATAACAATAATAATAATAATAATACCCAAAATTGGGAAATTACCACCTCAAAGCAGCTAAAACTAGAAATAAATATAAAAAAAGATCTTAGAAAGGTAAACTTTTTTTTTACATGAACTACCTGAAAATACATAAAACCTCATCAATAAATCAAAATGTTAAAAAAAAACAAAAAACTAAAATTATAATTTAACAATTTAAAACCATTTTCAGGTTTATTTTGAAAATCTTGTGCGGAAGTTTGGCGCTGCATTTACGGAAACTTGACACCGTCGAGAGATTCGGGAGAATCCAGCGGAGAGAATGTGGCATTTAGGGAGAGGAGGGAAGACAAGATGAGCGACGGCAGCCGGAGGGCCGTGTGAAGTACCAAAGTCCGAAATCTGGATGAAAGTCTCGTGGGGGGGTTTTCCTGCGTGGGGGTGAAACTTTCATCTGACGCTCTTGGAAGTTTATAAAAACGCGTGGAAACGGGATTTTCCTGGAATACTAATGCGCGGATAAACGTTACTTTGGAATCTTCCTGAACACCGACGCCGTGTCCGTTAAATGTCGGGGATTAAAAAGTTTCTGCGTGTTTACTGAAGAGGCGGTAAGTCTCGAGTCCACTTATTGTGAAATGATGTTTCTTTTAAAGCTGTAAATGCGGTAAAAGTGACCCGTTAGGTAACTTGGGTACAAAGGTCGGCGGTGTGTTTACATGCCAGCTCCTCGCCACACGTCCCCTTCACGCTGTGGACATTTACAGGAGTTTATTGTTAATCTGCCGAGTTAATGTTATATTAATACAAACTTTCTAATGTGTGGAAACTGGTCTCCAGTTCGGCTCGTGTTTACATCAGCAGGGATCTCTTTAATTCTCTAAAGTCGGTGATAGATGTGGACAACAGGGCTCGCTTTATTACTCAATCGTGAGTTTGTGAAACATTACAGAGCAGTGTTGATAATATGTACGTGTCTGAGTTGAACAGCACCTCGAAGGGAATCAGGGGACGTCTCATGAATATGTTCTGCGTACTTTATGATGATGCTTTTATAGAAAGAGCACTTTTAAATGGAGTCTGCGTGTTAAACGTTCAAGCTCCGCGCAGTCGATCCTGCAGCAGCACAGCTTCACTGCAGACTAATAACTGTCAAGTGATTCGTGTTTGCGGTAATAAAATGATTTATTTAGCTCCACCGTGGAGTCCCCGCAGTGTCTCAGAGAAATTTATGTGCGTTGTTCCTCTTGTCATGAGTGCAGCGAGGATACCAAACGCCTGAGGGAGGTGGAAGAAAGGGGGGACGTGATGGGTGTAAATGGGAATGACAGCTCTGCTTAGGCCCTGTGCTCCTCTGTGGCAGCCTGGTTATGTAAGAGGGGAGCAGGGAGCTCAGTGGTGTGTCAGGACTGGCTGCAAACACTCCCCAAAACACTCTTTCTGTTTATGTGGCAACAGAGTTTGCGAGGCCAGGCTGGTGTTTCAGGCAGAGCTGGGGACCGACCCGCTCTGCCAGCCTCCTCCTCCTCCTCCTCCCCCTCCCGTGTGTCTGAGGCTGCGAGGCCACTGGCCTGGAAGAGTTTAAGTAGAGCTCAGATGAAGTCACGTCCACAGTGAGTGCCCAGAGGGGAGCAGCGAGCCGGCCCACTCGTCACACACTCGCAGTCAGGTGACTTTGTGAAAAATGAGTTTGGTGTGTTTACACAGCAGAGGCAGCCGGCGAGTGTGTGTGTGTGGGTTTGCTGAGCTGTAATTAAACCGAGCTCTCATGTGGCAGCAGGTTAAACTCTCACTCAGCCCGAGCTCGCAGCTCACCTGGACAGGTAAGTCCCCCTGTAGGACACGGCGCTGCAGATGCAAAAGATTCAGGAAATGTTTATTTCTGACATATGACAGAATACATGTGTGTGAATGAGAGGGAGAGACAGGTGAAAGGTGAACATGGAGGGAGCAGAGGTCCTGGGTGAGCTCAAACACCAGGGGTCAACCATCGGAGGAGAGTGCAGGCAGGTGGAGAGGAGGGACAGAAGGGGAGGAGCAAGAGGGGAAAGAAGGTTTAAAGATGGTTTGGAGACGGAGGAGGCTGAGCTGAAGATGTTGGACAGCAGGGACAGGGTCATAAATGAGGCCATCAGAGGGGCAGCTCAGAGTGAGGGAGGCTGAGACGGTCTGAGCGTGTGCAGAGGAGGAGAAAAGGAGGACCTCAGAGGAGAGGATGCTGCGATACGAGGAGCTGATTGGATGTGGCGAAGAAGAAGAAGCAGGCTGTCCTCGTGCTCTGGTTTCACAACAGATGTTTGCAGGAGTGGCTGAGGTCTGTTTCTTTGCAAAAGTGTGAGTGATTCCATCATGTGCGCTTTGTGATGTGAGGAGGAACGTGCGCACGCAGCCAGGGTAGTGTTGATGGTGTTCATGCCCTGAGGCCGCAGCAGCGTTAAAGCAAATCAGTGCACAGGCTCAGGAGCACAGCAGGGACCGCCCACCAACAAAAACCAGTGAAACAGCCGGAACCCCCAGCATCGTCCCCGGGTCCGAGCTCGTTAGTGATGGACTGCACTGTCCCTCAGTCTGACCAATCAATGGAGGGACAGCGGGGACAAAGTTTTCCTTGTGCACTTAATAAACAGTGTAATGTGTGGTCACAGTAAAAGTGATAGGTGTGTTCACATGTTAGTGGTGCAGCGCTGCAGTGTCTGGTGATGTCACCAGGTCTTCCCACCATCACGCTCCTGATGCTGGCGCCCTCGTGAGCGCACCTGTGCTGTGTTTGGCCTGAGAGCTGCAGCGCTGTAGCCTGAGCTCAGATCGATCGGTCGTGCAGCTGTCAGATTTTTCACACTGCTTCCTGTGCGACGCCTCTGAGGCATGAACTGGTCTGTTTTTCTCGTTTCAGGCTTCCACACAGCCCCCCACCCCCCCGCCGACCCTGGAAATAACAACTCTCTGAAATAAAGAGAGCGGGAAACTAAGCTGCAGAGATCTTTCTCTCCTTTTATCTCTCCTGGTGCTCAGAGGAAACCTCACTGAGGAGTTTTTATCTTCACTTTGCTTCCTGGCTGTCAGCTGAGCGTCACAGGGAGGAAGTGGAGGTCTCACCTGAGGCAGGTGCACGTCTCCGGTGCTCAGCATGAGGCCCTGAGGAGGCAGCGGGATTTACTGTAAAGCTGGTTGGATTTTAAGGAGGAGGAGGAGGGAGCATGGGGAAGGAGCAGGACCTCCTGCAGGCGGTGAAGAGTGGAGACCTGCTGTCCACCCAGAAGCTGCTGTCCAAGCTGAAGACCAACAGGAACAGTAAGTACGCCTGAGCCTATTATTCAAAACAGGAACTCAGAAAACAAATCAAATGTCTGAGCTGCTCGTGTAAGTGGGGCGAGGTCAAACTGATCTAAGGTCAGACGCATCCCAACATTGACCCGTCGCACCATCAAAGTGTAAAAGGGAGCTCCTGTTTCTGTTAACATGGGACGTGTTTAAACATGTTTCTGTCCTGCTGTGACTAAACTCAGAGTTTATGGCGTTCTGATTTTGTTACACACTTTGAATGAACGTGGGAATGCTTTTTTCTCTGCACTCGTGGCTCGGCCATATTATACCGTTCACGGTAATACCGCTACAGTGTTAGGCAATGATAAGAAAATAAAATATCGCGATAGAATATGGGTAAAACACGCATGCGCAGTGCCTTTGTTTTCATACGCACATGGCGGCGACGGAGAATGAGGAGGGAGAAAGCGGATCGTTGAGTGAAACAGATGAACCAGAACTGGTTTGTAAAAATGCTGCAACTTCAGTGATGTGGAACTGGTTTAGCTTTCATCCGTCAGATACACAACAAAGCACATTTTTTGTAGAACATGCAAGCGGGCGTCGTCATTGCCGTATTTGTTGGACTACGGTGCTCGTAACTCTGGGAGTAATCTGGGTCCTAAAGTCCGTCTGGTTCAGGTCCCAAAGTCAAACGAACACTGCAGCATCATTGAGAGTTAAACTGTCTAAATTCTTTCATCTGTAATAAAATGATCAGTGTTGCTGGTTTACCAGGTGTAACAATGAAGTTTAACATCCAGGCATCCATGAAAACAGAATTTATTACACTTAACGGAGTTAGAAGTTAGCAGGAAGCTAGCGGAAGTTAGCTCGCTAGTTTCGCTAGTTACCTAAACATGATATAGCATGTTCTGACAGAGATTTCTGAAGCATTCAAACGTACAGCTCTGCTGTCACTTCCAACATAAAGAAGACAGGAAACTAAACAGCAGTGACGTTTGTAGGGCTACTGAAGTTGGGCTAGCTGGTATATAATGATGTGCTACATGATCGCTAGCTACACAGCTATGTTAGCATAACATAAACAGTGAAGCTGGAGGATGAACGCTAACTTTTTTCCACTGGATAAAAGTTAACGTGAAGGTTCCTGATGGTTAGAGACAAATGTAAACGGACCAAACTTCAGTCAGGAGAACAACTGAGATAATCCATCCACAATACGAGGTTAGTCATTAATATACTGCAACAACACGGGAACAGAGCAGCTGTGATAGAATACAGCATTAATGAATCAATGGTACAGAAGTGGAGGAAAGAATGAGTTGAATAAAGTTTGATTTATCTGACTGCTTTGTTTTGCTTAATGTGTCTTATAATCTCGTGCACCCTGTGGTCCGAAAAATACGTATTTGACTTTTTTATTTGGCACACTGCAGTTTAATGTTGCAAAGCTCTTTTTAACTTCAGTGGATATTATACATGGTTAACTCAGGATGTGTCAGCCCATTTCCATTGGAAATGCCTTTTGGTTAAACTTTCAGCAAGGAATTTGCATTTGCACTGTTAAATGTTTATATAGCTTTAATGCACATAAAAAACAGCTGCTTGTTTAAGTAAAATAAATGGATGGTTTTTTTGCGCTAGTAAAGTTGTGGAGTTGTATTTTGTCTCGCATCAATTATATCATCAGTTATATCATTTTCGCAAAGTTTCAAATATATATCGTGATAAATATTTTTGCCCATATCGCCCTGCTCTACTGGTGGCCTTTCTCAGTAACAAACGTAAAGAAACTGAATCACGGCATCGGCTGGTGTTGTGTCATAAAGCTGCCGACTGTGGAGGGTCGTCACAGGGCTCAGAGAGGCTCCTGCTGCTGTCACACAGACTGAAAGTCTCCGGACGGTGATGCCGGCGTTTCCTCTAACAGCAGCTAAAGCAGCAGCTCAGATGTGGAGGAAGCACTTTTGCGTCTGTTCTCTGCCTCCGTGAATATTTAAAGCGTCGGGTTTTTGGGGTTTGAAGTGTTTTCATGTCAGTGGAAAGTGTGAAACCAGAGCTGACCCAGATACCTGCCGTGGGTTCGGCTTTCTCTCATCAGACGCTCCTCAACGCTGGCTTCGCTGAGAAACTGAAGAAAATGACTTAAACTGACTTAAGGATCCGCAGTGCATCGCACAAACGTGTGCGCTGTGGGCCGTAGCACACGTTTATTCTCCACAAACGTGTAAACTGTGCTGCCTTCACAGTGTGGAGCATCTGCAGGCTTTTGCACACGTCTGTCTCCAAAATTGATTTTGGGAGCACAAGAGAGAGAACGGCGTCGCAAATCTTGGATACAACAGAAATGTTTGTTTGTAAACACGTTGATTTGGATCTGGTCCATGATGTCAGCCCTGCAGAGCACAGCGCGGAGCTTCGATGGAGACAGGTTACTCAAATCCACACAGAACTTTATGGAGCACAACTTGAATATACGAGACATAATCTGCTGCTAAGTTTGGCCTCTTATATCAAACACCTTTGTGAATATTTCAGCCATTTTTCAGATAAAAACCTGAAACTTTCACTTTGTGTTCTTACTCTCAGAATAACTCAGACTGTAATCACAAGTGTGTGTGTGCGTGATGAGCCTAGTGGTCGAGAAACAGGAGACAGGAAGGGTAACTGGTTAGCAGCAAGTGAACTTTCAGAATAAGAGTGCAGGGGTGGATCAGCATCGCCATAAGACAGGATGTTCCAAAGAAGTCAAACATTTGTTTAGTGTGTGAGTTAAAGGAGGCACGTGGCTCAAACCAGTGCTGTGTTCGTGTCAGCTGTGTGTGTCTGGTGTTGTTTGCCGCCACAATCACAGTGTCGCGTCATTTCACAGTAACAGGTAATCATGTAGCGTCTCTGAGGGGCGGCGAGTGGTGGTTCCCCAGCTCCCTCAGGGAATTCCCGCGCTCTGTCACATGACCCCCACCAATTGTTCTCGCCTCGGCGCGCCCGATCCATCACCTGAGCACATCACGCCACCGCTCCTTAAACTGCTGTCTCACAGAGAGGTCAGAGGTCAGATGTCCACTCGCCTCCGTTTTTCGCATTTGTCTGATTTTCAAGTGACCCGGACTCGTCCTCCTGACATCTGGCGCTCTGATGTCACCCCCGACTGTTATCACCCAAATCACAAGGAGCTCCCAGATGGTGGCCGGCCAGGATTAAGAGGATTTATACTGCTGGTTGGAGGGGGGGGCTCTGTTTATCTGATGCTGAAGAATCTGGTTCTCAGAGCTCTGATGTTTACAGTCAGCACACTGACTCTGCACTGCTCTGTTGCTCAGATTAGACCAAGACTAATCCCATAAACTCAGCTCAGGCTTTGTGCGTCGCAGGTCCATCGTTAGTTTGGTGTTTCTGCAGGTTTTGGACTCAGGCAGCTGTTGGATCATTTCACAGCATTATTCACTGTGGGGAAAGTTCCCTTTGTATTAATTGTAAAAATAGACAGCGTTCACCGTTTCTTATGTTTTGGAGTCGACCCAGTAAACGATCGGGAGCATCGCCCCGTCTGTGCTTTGAGACGGAGCAGAGGAAAAGCCAGAGTCCCTCTCAGTGACCGGAGCTCAGGGGGTTTCGTCTCAGTTATAAAAGCAGACGTGAGTCATGGTCTCTGCGAGGCTGTGTGGCAGCTTAATGACTCTTTGTAAATAATGTGAAATTAGTCATCGGGAAGCATACAATGCAACGCTGCAGCGGAGCTTTTCCTTCTGGGAAAATCCCGGTTCCCCTGATACAGGTCTGTCCTGAGACCTGTGAACGGCCCAGAGAGCGTTTGGCTCCAGAAGAAGGCCAGGTTAGAGCCGAGCGCTCTCGGGTGTGAGGTCCGGGTAAAGCGTGTTTCGTACAGAAGGGTGTAGCGTGCCGGGCTGTGGTGTTCACATGGTCACGTGTGCGTGCAGAAAGACTGAGCAGCTCGCTGCTGTGAGGTCACATCGGTGCAGCAGGTGGATTTTTTCACGTTATCTTCCCTGCACTCGTGCTCCACGCAGACTTTTCATCTTCTTCTACATTTGCTTCCTGCTGAGCGTCTGTGACTTTCCCCCACAGAGATCACAGCTCTCATCTTAAAGAACTTTCACTGTTTCATTTTGTGCTGCCTGATGAAATCTGATCTGTTTCAATTCTTCGTCCTGAGTCTGAGAGGACTTTAGACCTTTGAACACAGGAAGACCTCCTCGTCTCACAGTATCAGTGTTCTTCTGACTGAACCCGATGTCGCGTAAAGCCGTCGGAAACACAATGGCGAGACAGGGAGCGCGGGGGCTCGTCAGCGCCCACATGCTGCCTCTGTCGTGTTTTATTCAGGGGTTTGGGTTCAAACTCAGCTCAGCCAATCACGCTGTTCGCTGCTGGCAGATCTCCCGTCCTCTTCTGGACTACTTTCACGCTGCTGCTCCTTCAGTTTCCTCCTTTAAAGACGTCTCCTTCTGCTTTCTCCCGTCTGTTCTGGTCTTTATCGAGCGTTTCAGAGCTTTTTAAAAGCACCTCATCAACTTTCTCCCGTCTGCGCTGATGTGTGGAGGAGCTGGAGGCAGGAACAGACTGATGGAAGACGACGAAAACTTGAATGACAGAGGAGGAAGGATCTAAACAGGAAAGAGCTCTCTCCAAAAATCCCTTTCTCTCTCTGGTGCACAGCTCAGCTGGAGCTGCACTAACGTTGAGTTCAGACGGTGTCCATCAGATCTCATTACGGTGTCTCTGAGCCGTGAAACAGAAGCCTTTATGTCGTCTCCTAACCTCACAGACGCACGTTTGTTGTTTGTTTCTATAAATTTGGCAAAAATTGACCCAAACGCGTCGAGCCTGTAGCAGGAAGCGTCAGGTCGGACCGGATTCTCACTGCCGTTAACGCCTGTAAACCTCAGAGACACCCGGGTCTCACAGTCACGATGATCCTCGCTTTTCCTGCTGACGAGTGGGAATAAATGAGTTGCGGGTTGTTTGAAGCGGGAAATATTTCAGGGCTTCACACGGTCGCGCTGATCCAGCTTTCCTTTGCACGCTGCTCAGAGGCGAAGGTTGGCACATACAGCAGGCTGTTTGTTCAGCCAGGCGCTCGAACGAACACCAGACTTTTAAAGTGAAGGGTTAATGAGCGGGAATTTTTCACTCTCCTCCACAGCGATTTGAGGGGAAGTGTTAAAAGCTTTCAGACAGTGCGTGAAATTCTTGCTCTGTGTTTGAGCTGCTGTTGTTTGCCTGCAAAACAGGCCGATCGTACCTCTGAAAAGGGGAACAAAGCTCCTGTGTTTGGGGCCGAGGGGCCCCTCAGGACCCCTGGCTGTCAGGGGTTTTAGTCCTAATGGGAAGAAACATGGAGAAGCCTTACTAAGGTTTTATTTTTCTTTAAACTGAAAGCCTTGCTCAGAGTAGAAGTCAACATAACTGAGAAACAGGAGGCAGCTCAGCAGGCCTCAGGGGTGGGGAAATCCTGCTCACCGGGACGTTTCCCGGAGCCTGCTCGTCATTTCTGCTGGAAATCGTCAGCTTGACCAGCGATTTTGTGGCGGCCGTTTCAGAATCCACAAATCTGCATTGCACTCAGAGCACTTGGGCAACATAGACGTGCTTCACCAAAGGACCGAGTCCTAAACCTGGAAACACGTCACCTGATGAAATGGCTGATCCACACCTGAATCCAGTCCAGAACCAGGAGCTGAACCCTGCCAGCCTGTCTCACAGTGCTTTAGGTCGAACATGAAATAGATCTGCACACTTTAAGATAAAGATAATAATTTGAATATCTGGCTTCACTCTGTATCTCCTGCTTATTAAAAGCTGTAACTGTTGCAAAGCAAATTTAAAAAATGTAATAACTTCAAATCTGAATTAAAAGCTAATTAAACAGAATCAACAGTCAGCTGCTCGGTGAGTCGTCCGTGTGCTGATGAAAATAGATATTGTGATGCTGAATCATTTGGCTGACTGGAAGAATGTAAATACAGAATATTAGAGGACCTGAAACGGAGCCCTGCGGAACACCACAGCTGTTCATACATGTGCTGCGTCCCATCTAAAGATAAAGAGATAAAGACGTGATCATATCAGTAAACACTGATGTGGTTGATATCTAAGGCCTGTAAGTGAGTTTTCTTTGCTGCCTCGTGGTTGGTCAGTTACAGATATTCGCCACTCAGTCCAGAGAGCATCTTTTAATCAGCGGGTCTCTCCTCCGTCAGCCCACCAGAGCAGCCGGGACTCGTTTCCTGAGTGAAACACTTTAACTCGGCTCCTTGCTTTTCGCATAAACACCTTCTCCACAGTAATGAGACCGGTGTCTTCCAAAATAACCCGCCTCTGAGCGCGCTCGCAGCAGCGGGGCAGGAAGCTGTAATGGTTCTGTCTTCACTTTTTATAGAGGCTTTGAAATGGAAACGAGACCATAATGAATTTGGTCTGAGGCTACGTCCTGCGCAGCGGGCTGCTGGAGCTTTTCTTTATTTGCTGTTACGTAACAGATGTTCTGCACTGCGCTCTCTGCTCGGCCGCTTTCCTCTTTTGTGAGTTTCAAGCTCGATTCTTTTCTTTATGTCCGTGCAGCTCAGGGGTCACTGCAGGATGGCACGCACGTTTCCAAGTGTTCCTTGTCCTCTCAGCTTCAGTGCTGTAAAGACGTCACGCGTCACGGAGGCTCTTCGAGGTCGCAGTGTTTCTGCAGGGTGTGAGGGGCAAAGCACAACAACACAAACACTGCTCTCACCTGTTCTGAGCGGCCACCTGTCCCATAAGCCTTAAAATGCACTTCGTGAATTATCCAACATCGTGTGTCTGCATCACGTGACGTGAAACACCGTGGTGGATCCTTTGCATGATGTTACAGCTTTTGTTTTTAGACAGACTCTTCTGCACTCAAACGGATTTGCGTGCAGGTTTTCACAGCAGCCCTGTGAGATGTCTGAAAACACAGCAAGCATATGAATTTCCTCCTAATTAAAAGCATAAAACTAGGCCACTGAGAAGGGCACATCTTCTGAGGGTCAGTGCCTTATTTTGCAATTTTAAAGCGAGTGAGTGGGATAAACACCTACATTTTTGAAGGTGGCCTCCTCAGTCCCGCTGCTCCGCCTCTCCATCAGGAGTCATGAAATGGTATTTAGTGTCTTCTTTTGTTATTATCTTACTAAATTTTTTGTGCATCTGTGGCTCCAGTCTGCTCATTAACAACTGCCTTTTTTGGGGCTGTGGTGCAGCAGCTTTGCATGAGTCACAGTTCAAAATAATCCTTCTTTATCTTATCCTTGGCCTTTGTGCAGCCTTTAAGTTCATCCTGTGTTTAAACACGAGCTGTTTTGGCTCCTCCCCCTTTAAGGACTTCCTCTTTTTAAAGATTGGCCGACTTCTGGAAGCCTGCTGACAAGAACCAGCCATGGAGTGAGTTTCAAGCGCTGGAGTTAAAGTCGGCTGGACTTCTTGAGCTCTTAAGATTACCGTAACCTGGGTGATGAAGAGCCTACAGGCAGCTCAGGAAACGAGTGTTGGTGTCTGAGTCGTTGTTTCCACACGTCCTTGTTCCTGAAGGATTTCCTGAAGATCAGTTTTCAGCGCTCTAAAACAAACATAAACAGCCTGGCTGCTTTAGCTCCGCCCCCTGGCTTCTGCTGCTACAGTGGAGGGTGTCAGTGAGGTCAGAGGGGGTGATAAATACACAGATCCACAGGTTGTTTTCTGCTCTTAGACGTTAAGAGGTCAGACAGATGAATCTTATATGATCAGCCCAGGCAGAGATATGACGTTTAAACCCTCCGTGTACAAGGGGCAGCCAATCAGAAGAAAGCTGGCTTAAAGGGGAGGAGCTAGAATGTTTTTTTTTTCTGATTGTATAAAATAAAGAAGGATGATTTTGAAGTGAGTAGATCCCGAGGACCCTACAGGTGCTAACAACGTTCCTGGTGAAATGGCAGATCGGTGCTGAGGAGCTCCCACCTGAAACCAGCTGTGATCTGTAGCTTGCTTTGAGCCGGGCCTCTGGCAGTAAACCGTTCCTTCTCAGAGGGAAAAGTTCAAAGTGTCGGTTCGTCGGACTCTCATTCTCTGCCGTTAGCGAGACTGTCCTGCGTCTGACTTATGAGTTCTGATCTGCCTCTGACTTTGTTTGAGGAACCGTTCCCACCACTGAGCACGAGAGGAATTCACTGCACTCTAATTTAGGTCAGGATTGTGGTGAGATGCTAAAAAACGAGGCTTTATTTTCCCTCCGAAGCGCTGGCCTGCGCACGTCTGTCCAGATCTGCTCGCTCTGACACTTTAACGGTGATAAAAGGCTCAGAGATGAGTGCGGTTTGAGGCCGTCGGCCCAGCGTGACGTCCCGCTCACAGCTGCGGATTACGAGCTCCAAGTTTTACTCAGTTTTCTGCTTCTCCAGCACCCACTCCCACCCGCCCCCTCAGCCCCTGTGTTGTATCTGTGCCAGCTATTGTCCGTGTTGCAGAGCAGCGTTTGAATGCAGAGGGGAGAATAGAGACGCTGATGTCATGGCGCTGGTATGCAAAGCCCACGGCAGTACCTTCGATCTGCTCGCTGAGGCTGGAATTTGAGTCTGGTGAAAACCAGCCGCACACGGAGCGTTTCCTGAAGTCTTCAGCCAAAGAGAGGGAGGCGAGGGAGACCGGCGAGGGAGACCGGCGAGGGAGACCGGCGAGGCCTCGCGGCGCTGCCAGCAGATGCTCGCTCCTGCAGAGAGAAGAGGATGAAGCGCAGTCACACCTTTATGTTGATTAGGCTTTCTCACCTCTGCTGTGGTTCAGGTTCAGGCTTCTCAGGTCACAGCTGTTTCCTTCTCCTGGATTAGCTGGTCATCAGACCGGACTGTTTCCACGTCCGTTAGCTGTCTTCAGCTTTCAGTTTCAGGGTTTGGATAATAATCCTTTGAACATTAAATATCTGCCATCTCAGCAGGCTGGTGCTTATGATACAGGATGTGCAGATGTACACATCGTTTCAGAGGCTGGTAATTCAGCTCTGTGACACTCATACACTTCCCCTCACTTACAGGAAGTCAGAAGCTCAGAGAGTTAAGGTTTACAAAACTTGTTTAAATAATTCAATTCATTATCGGCGATCGTGGCTCGAGTGTTGTGAGTTCGCCTTGTAATCAGAAGGTCGTTGTGTCCTTGGGCAAGACGCTTCACCCGCTGCCTACTGGTGGTGGTCAGAGGGCCCGGTGGCGCCAGTGTCCGGCAGCCTCGCCTCTGTCAGTGCGCCCAGGGTGGCTGTGGCTACAATGTAGCTGCCATCACCAGTGTGTGAATGTGAGGATGACTGGATGTGTAAAGCTTAGGGACTAGTAAAGCACTGTACAAATACAGGCCATTTACCATTAGCCTTAAAATGTAACATTCATTCACCTCACTGTTAATCATCTACTTGTCATTCCTCCTAAACTCATGGAAATCACATTAGAGCACTAAAGGAAGGCTGCCACGCCCGCTGACCCGACCCCTAACCCCTCAAGACTTTACTCAGACATTAAACCCTCATTCAGTGTTCTCATATTTGTTTTTGTCACCTCATTGATCAATCACAAGTATAAGAATAAAGTAATCTCTGTGGCCTAAACTGTGAATGTCAGTTTATGTAAGTGGAGGCTTGATCGGCCACACAGGAATGCCTGGTCACATGTAGCAGGCTGGAGGAGGTGGTGTACGAGGGAGGAGGAGGTCCTGGTGCTGCGACTGTCCTGATTGAAGGAGGTTTTTGTCAGCGAGGAAAAGAGGAACGGGCGTGGAGCTGAGCTCATATCCCCCCCGAACAATATGTGCCGAGTCCTGAGCCTCTTTCTTGTTTGAGGTTGGGATAGGAAGAGGAACACACACCACGCCCCACCCTGAACCACTTTACTGGGAAAACAATACTGGAAAGACCGGACAGAAGATCGACGGCTTCTGTCTGTCAGAGCATTTTTAGCTGAAATAAACAGTTCTGAGAGGGAGCGTTTAAGCCAGTTAGGCTTACAGTTACATTAGATGTAACAGTCGGGACAACCAGTAACAGTCCTGCATGTTCTGTCACCAGTAAAACATGGATAACGTTTTACTGGTGAATACTAATAAAATCCTGGCGGTGCTGTTTAGCACTGCCAGGCTGCATCATTTATGGGATTGTTTCGCAAAAAAGTAATCTATTACACATCACATTACTTAAAAGTAATGCAGGACATTACTTCATTACACTGCCGTGAGAGTAACTAGTTACATTATTACCTTGTTACTGTATAAAAGGAGCTGAAAGGTGTTTCTCATAATTAGCAGTTAACTATAAAACCTGAGGCTGCACAGATCCCTGAGGACACACAATCTGTACTTCAGTGTTAATGAAAGATGAACAGCAGCCGGAGGAAAGTAAAGGCCTGGCTGCTCGTCACTGTTCAGGCTCTGGCTGCTGGGCTGGAGTCTGCATACACTTAGCTCGATAGTCACTTTGGTTCTCAGCTAGCTCAGTGTTAGCTTCGTGTTAGCACGCTGTCGGTGCAGATGTTTGCAAACAGCGATGTAATGCTGCTTCTGTGCTGGATTCAATTTGAACTTTAACATCATGATCTTGTTCTTGCAATAAAAACGTTTAGCTTGAGGTCAGCAGACAGTGTGATGTTTTTGTTAAAGTGAGCGCATACTCGAGTAATCTCAGCTGCCTCGTGATTAATGCCACCCGGCCCCGTTGGTTTGGCACTCACCAGTGTGTGTTTAAAGCCTGCAGGCTGGCTGTAATTAAGCTGTTCTTACACGAACAGGTTGAAGGAAAGAGTTGTGCTCCGGCACGTCCGAGCCGTTCATTCATCAGCAGCTCTCAGCCCAAATTTCCCTCTGAGGTTTGAGTCTAAACGTGCCTCCTCTGGGACGGCGAGTGTGTCATTAACACGCTGCTGTAATTGAGTGGATGGCTGGTGTTTGACTCAGTGTGCAGATGAGCCCCAGGACTCCTCTGCACATCCAGTCGACTCTCTGTGGTGGCCGCGCTTGGTGCTGCTCCAGGACGTTGTCATTGCAGACCACCACCCACGGCGGGGTCCCTACTGACCTGGTTGTTTTCTGGCTCTCTCCTTCTGGTGGTCTTACACCCCCCCTCCCCCCACTGTGCTGTGGCTACTTGTAGGTCCCAGGTTATGTGGCTGTGGGGGGCTGAAGCAATGGAGCTCTGGAGCCCTGTGACCCTGGCTGGGCTCCAGACATTTTCATACTGTATCCCACATGTCATGTAAGAAGTGAAAGTGTATGTAATACCGAGCTGATCTAGGAAAAGCAAAAGCATTCAGATCATAGTTCTGGTTGTAAAAGCTTCCTGACAGGATAAAAACACCAGCTGCTGCTATAATGTGAATATTTACTGTTGGCCCACTCCATTAGCTCCACCAGGCCGGGCCCTGCTGCCAGCCGCTCTGGACGGCGCTCAGGCCTGAAGAGTCCTGATCACGTCTCCACAGCAGAGTGTGAAAGAGGCGGCTGTCAGCGCACTCAGGAAACCATCTCAGCGTCCTCATTAGGCTCTGTTGACTCTGGCCTCTTGGCAAATAGCAACCGAAACACACTTCTAACCACTCAGTGTGGAAAAAACGAAAGTTCAGGAACCTGCAGACGGTCAGAAATGCAGATTCTCCCCGTTTGATCTGAGCTTCACAGAGCTCGTAATGTGATGTCTCCCTCTCTCATTTAAAACGTCTTTAACAGCTTTAAGCTCAGTGAGAGTTTTGCTCTGCGCAGGCTGCATCTGTCAGAGTTACATCACAAATCACTGGAAGCCTCACCGTTTCTAAGATGCCTGTTTCCAAACAGCAAGTCTGGATGAGTTTCTCTCATGAAATCATACTTTCTGTCAGAGCTGAGTGCCACGGGGCCCCGTGGTTGTTAATCAGGCTCATTATTGTGACCCTTCATCGTGGTTGGCTATCAGCTGACCCGAGCCCCGTCCACAGAGCGGCCTGACCTGCGCACGTTTGTGTTTTCAGATTTCTTCACGTGAACACAAACGCTCGGTTCAGACGATAAACGCTGAAACCTTTTGCGTGTCATAATGACCCAGCAGAGCGCCGAAAGTCAAGCCTCAGGCTTTGCTTCAGTCTCCTCTCCGACCTTAAGACCGAACTGTGACCATCTCACAGGTGTGTTTGCACCGGGACGCGTTCAGGGACGCGTTCAGGGACGCGTTCAGGGACGCGTCCCTGGACGCGTTCAGGGACGCGTTCAGGGACGCGTTCAGGGACGCGTTCAGGGACGCTCTCCTTGTTCCTGCTTCAGTTTTTAAGCTGATTAGTTGTAAAATTTCTCTGACAGGATGGACACAACAGATCCCAGCTTCTGTTTCTGTGTCTCCGAGTTTGCAGGCGCTCGTTTCTGTCAGCCCGGCCTCAGAACAAAGTCCTTCCCTGCTTCTCCTCCATCAGTCAGCGTGCGTGACGGGCCTGTTTGTGCATGCAGAGGATGCATACATCAGCTGACGGAGGCCTTCTCTGTGTGGATACTGGAGCTTCTCATAACTCTGAGGTTCCTCTCTGCTTCTGCTGTGGAGGATCCGAGTCTGCCCTTTTTCACCTCTTTGGTTGATGAAGAGTAATCGAATTATTAGAAAACATCTTCGCGTGTTGTGTTTAAAAAAACAGAGTAAATTTGATGTTTAAGGCGGTAGGTCGTGTCGGGTTTCACCTGCCGTCAGACAGGAAGTGACACAAAGTGACAAAAGTCAAGCATCAGCAACCAGGACTGACAAATAACAGCAAGCCTGGAGCAGCAGAAAGCCGTCCTGTAACCTCCACAGTGGCACAGAGCAGTAAAAGCGCTCCTGTGAACTGCTGGTGACGTCACCGTGACGTGTGAGGCGTCCAGCTGTTTGACTGCAGGAGCAGACTGTGCTTTGTACTGATCTGCTGTCTCTGATCAGACCTGCAAATATGTCAGAGACATCGAGCTCCCATCGGCCGGGTTATCCTGAGCTCCTGAGCCTAAAACCAGCCCGACTTTCCCGCCTGAATCTTCATCGTGGGAGGTTTCCTGAAGCCGCTCGTATCGGCTGCTCCCCTCAGATGCAAGTTCAGGTTGACATTTGAGTTTCCTTTTCCTTTCAAAATAAAGGACGTGGCTGTGTTCCTCACTGGAACCAATGCTCACAGGTACGTCGATGGACCGTGGGCTCGTGCGCCCTTCGTTTGTCTGCTCAGGCTTGCCTGAAGAGCGTGCGTGACGGTTTTGTTGTGTGTTTGGAGCCTGTGTGGCAGACCCGTGTGTTTACATTCCCGCCGAGCCCGCAGAGCGTCAGCAGGAAGGCTGAGGCGGGAAGGCGAGTGAGGAAGGAGGCCGTCTTATCAGCTGTGCTGCCAGCGGGACGTCGCTGTTATCAGGCGGCCGATAGAGCGGCTCCAGCCCGCAGATGCAAATGCCTCGTGGTGAGACTTGCTCCGTGGAACCGGAAGTGATGAAGAATTTATTGGAACTTTGTCATGAAGTTGGAGAAAAGTTTGTGCTGCGAGGAGCTGAAGCTCCTTCGATGGGGAGTATCAGACTCAGGACAAGTGGACGACGTGTTTCACTGCTTCACCTGCTGACAGGAAGTGACGTCGCTCTCCTCCAGACTTCATTCACCATAAGCTTCACTCTGCTGTGTTGATTGGTTAGTTTGTCTGTGCTGTGTGACTTTGTGAGTTAGGTCCCGTCACAGTGTCAGTGTCTCCCGTCACGGCGTCTCCCGTCACGGCGTCTCCGCTGTGGTTTCCTGTCAGGGTAAAAAAACAGTTTTTGTTCACTTTGTGTGCTTGTTGTTTCCTCACATCAGCAGACGTCCTGAACTGTTGTCACACTGCAGGTTAAACACACGCTCACGTAAACATCAGACTTTTGTGTCACTGGCACAGGGCCCTGAAGAGGGCAGAGTTTCATTTGGGGCGGAGCCTCGGAGCTTTAATTCAATTCAATTCAGTTTTATTTATATAGCGCCAAATCACAACAACAGTCCCCTCGAGGCGTTTTTATATTGTACGGTAGATCGTACAATAATAGATTCAGAGAAAACCCAACGACCATACGACCTTTACAGCATCAAACTATAACAAGAGGTCACTTTGAAAATATGGACGACTTTCAAAGTGTGTGTGTGTGTGTGTGTGTGTGTGTGTGGACTGCAGGGTCTGGACTGTAAATTAAGAGAGTCTGAGGAAGTTTCCTCGCTCAGTGATTTTGTTGTTTCCTTCAGGGCGGGGTCCGCTGCTCGCTCCCGCCCTGTGGAACAATAGTGTTGGGACAGGAAGTGAGGAAGGGCCACGGCTTTGTCCCTGAGAGCCGAGCCTCCGTCAGCACAACACCACCCCCTCCTCTTCCTCCCACACAGAGTCACGGTCAGGTTACAGCCCGATGCCTCCGCAGCACACACACACACACACACACACACACACACACACACACACACACACACACACACACACACACACACACACCCAGGATAATGAAAATCCACATCAGTGTCACAGGTGTGTTGTTCAAATACGTTTAAACTTTATTGCTGTCTGAGGAAGGACAACCTGCTGAAAGCAACAAAAACTTCTGATAAACATGGACAAGTCTGGATTTCCTCCATCAGGTGCCTTCACTGTTTTTAAGCTCCGGGCTTTTAGCTTCTTTAAAGACTGTGTTTTACTCTGAAAGGACAGAAGGGCTGATTACTTCCTTTCTGAGCTTCATGAGCTGCACTAAATCAAAGATGATATTTTTGCATCTTTGTGTTTTTGAGCAGCTGTGTATGATCCACAGTTGAAAACAATCCTTCTTTATTTAAATGAGGCCTGAGCTCAGCTCATGCTGTGTCTGAAACAAGCTGCTTACGTCAACCAGTGCGTCTCTTTTGTCCAGGGTTCAGAGACATTTTGGTCCTTACTGATTAACTGTTTGAACCAAAGCAGGAGAAACTGAACTGAAGCTCACAGTAAATGCATTCTTTATGAAAATAGTCAGGCTGTTACGCTTCCTTTTCTGGACTTCACAAAGCTTTATTGGAGCAGATCCAGCAGACAAAAACTAGACTGTTATTCTTACGTTTAATATCTAACATATGCTCGCCGTGTTTGTCTAAAGCTACAGCAGATAAAACCAGTCTGTGATTGCAGTCCTGCTGGGCTCCCAGTCCAACCGTAAGGGAAGTTCTCTGAGCCGAGGACGGAGCGCGGGCACGAGCCTCCCCCGTGTCCTCGTCGCTTCAGACCTCCGATAAGACGTAAGGACGTCTTCATCTTCACCGCGTTGTCCTCATTCAGTCAGCAGATGAGAGGCAGACTCGTCCCGCTGCTGCTTTGGACAAACACTCGCAGAGCTTCCTGTGTTCCCGTGCCAGGCTCTCTGAAGGCCAGGAGGAGGAGGAGTGAGGAAGAGGTGCTGGTTGGTGCCCGTGTTTCCGGCCGAGCTTCATCAAACAAAACGTCTCTGTGAAGGACTCGCACTCACACACGTCACAAAACGTCATAAAACGAGACAGACTTACAGGAAGTGAGGGTCACGTCGTGTCCCGTGAAACGAAAGGGACCCGAACACGGAGAGGTCAAAGTTCACCCTGTCTGACTGAAGCATTACAATGCCGTACTTATTACAGTGTGAGCGTCTCCAGCTGTTTCACAGTTGCGTAATCAGAGATGACGCAGAGTGAATGTGTGATGTTTGTCGATAGTTGATGATGGTTTGAGCTCCTCGGAGTCACAGAGTGGACCGTGAGCTCCTCTGAGCACCAAACTGTTCTGGAGTCAGCGTGAGGCCGTACGACCCACACTGACGAAGTCACACAGAAACATCTCTGACCGAGAACCCGAGGTCGCTCCTTAAAAAGCAGGTGGACCCGCTGAAGCTGTCAGACTGCGATCAGCTGACGAGGCTGAGCGCGTGCTGTTGGCCTCGCTGGCTGGTATCTGCAGTCATGTGACCTGCTGAACCACATGAAGGCGCTGGTGTTTGAACTGCACGCTGTAATCTGCAGGAGTTTCACTTTGTGCCTCTGAGTCTGTTGTGGTGTTTGGAGGAGGGCCAGCACGCCGCCGCCGGCCTCCACGCGGCTCCGCGGCGCCCCGTCTTTTAGGGCTTTGTTTTACACGCAGCTGGGAAACAAAAAGATGTGAGCCGCAGCCTGCAGACGTCTAATCATAGACACTCGCAGCGGGCGGCTAATTTTAGCTTCAATTTTTTTCTTTTACAACAGATCTACTTTCAGAATCCACTTCACCATCCCAACCCAGACCGCTGAAATCTGCAGACTCCTGCAGAAAACCTCCTGCTCCTCCTCTCCGTGCATTCTTGTGGCGGCTGATCCGCAGGACGCCGACGTTTCAGCTGAAATTATAAAAAGCAGAAGCCTGCAGCCTTTGCTGGGACCCGGCCACGCCTTGCTCCACAAACATAAAGTTAAAAATAACTCTGGACAAATGTGCAGCAGATGATGAAGAAGCTGCCGGGGGTCGGTGTGGATGTCAAACCTGCCTCGTTAACGTCTGATCACGTTGTCAGAGGGTGTGTGTGTGTGTGTGTGTTTACAGAGGAGTTTATGTTCTAATTTGTCATTAATTTTCTTCTTAATTTAATCAGTAATAAAGACCAATGTCACTCCTATTTCAAGCCCAGAGATTAAACGCACACTGCTGTGTGTCCCACCGGAGCTTCTAGTAAAACATCCTGCGCACAGATCGTTTGGAGTCCTGGAGAGATGCTGGCGGGAAGCTTCCCTGCTGACTGAAGCCAATCAGAGAACCAGTGTGTGGCGTGGGTGTGGTCTCTGGCCAGCTGCAGAGGAGGGGTGACGCAGTGAGCTCCCGGGGCGGCGCAGGGGCGGGGTGAACAGGTGTGCTGGGATCTGACAGTGATTGTGTCTCTTTATATGTTGGCAGTGACAGTCGGAGGAGAAGGGCGGACGTGACAGCAGAGAGAGAGCTGGAGTGTCTGTGTCCCTGTAAACCACAGTGTTAAATAAAAGTTCTGCTGTCGTCAAATTCGCTCCGGCTTATGTTTCTTGGGTCCAACGTTACACAGGGGAAGCAGGTCTGCGGCCGCTCGTCTTTAGAGTTGCGTTGCTGCATCAACACGTCAGTGAAACAGCAGTAAGTCGGACTGCTATCAGTCTGCAGTCGATTGGAGTTAAGTTGGCAACTATGTGAAGTTTGCTGATAGACGTGAAACAGACTCCTCCTTGAATAGTGACGTAGTTGCTGCAGTGTACTGCAGAAAGACACAAAGGCTTTAAACAGTATAACCCGAGCACAGCCGCTCAGTCTCTGTTGGAGACGCTCGTGGGCAGAGACTGACTGAGAGTGACTGCAGGGAGTCAGTCAGACTCAACTGTTTGGTGGTTGTTAGGTTGCCTCCAACCTGGCGAGGTGGGTCAAGGTTGAGAGTTGCACGCCGGTGGTCACAGCTGTGGCTGTGACTCAATGCTTTCACTTTAACCTCCTAGGACCTGCGTCCACATATGTGGACATCACATTTTGGGTTATTTAGACCAAAATACTCAATTTTGCTCTACAAGGGCCTGATGTCCACTTACGAGGACGTTATGCTGCTACTGTTCTATCACAATTTTAAACGAATATCCTCATAAGTGGATCTCATTTTTCTTAAAAACAAAAATTATGTAAAAAAAAATCTGGTAATTCTTTGTTTTTACATTCATCAGGTCGCAATCAGCCCAAATATCAAAGAGAAATTAAAAATGCTGCTGTGGAAGAGTTCGGGTCTCAGGAGGTTAAACCGCCTAAATTTACTTTTTACTTTTAATCGTCTTGATCGTTGAATCATTTCCAGTCATTTTCCTGCAGAAGGGATTTTTGGTCCCCGCCCCATCGCCGCGCGTTAGAAGCCGACTGTTGGTGCACGCAGAGCTCGGGAGCAGCAGGCTGGTCCGCAGCCTCGGCTGTGGTCTGGTTCCCTGAGTCATCGGGACGATATGATCTTCAGAAACATATTTCACAGAACCGATCCTCACCACTCCAGGGCCTGCTGCTGTCAAACTCAGAACGTTTATGTAAAAATGAAGCGATCACATTATTGATGTGATTATAGAATTATGGCGTTTCGTTCCGCCGTGACGTCCAGCCTTTCTCTGAGAGAGAGGGTGGAGTAGAGTGGTCCCGCTTCACGTGGTGAAACGCAGCGGCGGCGACTTCCTCCCTGCGTTCAGCCCGTTCCTGCATCTCCGCTCATGCTGATTTATTCCTGTTCATTCTGAAATCCAGGTCATTATCAAAGCAGCGCTGTGGTCCCGGAGGGCGAGCCTGCCGCGTTGCCCCGAGATCCTCATTACTTCAAACGCTGCTGTTGTTGTTGGTGAGGGGGTGAGGGGGGTTTTAAGGGCGGTGGCAGCAGACTCACGGTGGAGGTGGTGTCTGTGAAGCCCCTGCAGGCTGACCTTTGACCCCTGACAGTAAACGCTGCAGCTCCTTTGATCGCTGTGTTTACAGGTTTTGACGTAAGAAGTCAGAAGATGTTAAACTGGTTTCCATGAGCTCCTGAACCTGCGCAGAGCTCTGACTGCTGATAGCTCAGCAGGAGAGAGACGCTCTGACTTCCTGTTGCTGACCGTGGCGTTACGATGACGCGCTGATTAGACGCCACCATACCAAACAGAGCCCGGACCGTCGAGGAACCCCCTCGCTTCAAGAAGGACGGCATTCCAGCGAGCAGCAGTGAAAACGAGGCTGCGAGACGAGGACGGGAACGAGTCTGTGGTGTCGCCCCCGGCGGCGAGGAACTTTTCTGGCAGCAGATCAAAGAGGCGCCGAGCTTCATCTCTCAGTGTCTGAGCAGCAAACCTGCTGAGGAGGTCAGGGCCGGGCCAGAGGCTAATGAAGCGTGCTCGGGAGGACGATTTACGATCGGGTGTCCCTGTCTGCTGCAGGAAGCTTCTCCTCCCATCGGCTCTGATTGGATTTCCTCCGGTGGAAGAGAGTCTCTGACACCTCGTCATCCCGCAGCAGTCAGACGTGGACGTTATCACCGACTCATGAGCTTCCATCAGACGCCTCTGACCGCCGCTGGAAAGAAAAGTTCTAACGATGGATCGCGTGAGCTCATACAGGACGGCACTGTGGTTAGTTCGGACCCTGCAGGCTGTCAGCAGGACAGCAGTAAGACACACACAGGAAGGTCAAAGGTCAAATTAGCCTGTCACACAGCCACAAACACATCAATATTACCCATAATGCATCTGCCATTATACTGCGTTCAAAACTGTAAAGACAGCGGTGGAGGAGTTTGTGAGGAAGTGAAACGGCCGTTTGGTTCATGAATGTGAAAAACCTCTCGTTTTCAGATTTGTAGCATCACAGACAGAAGCTCCGCCCATCTGTGTGTTTAAAGCTTCTGTCTGCAAAGGGCAGCCAATCAGAACAAGGTTAGCTTGAAGCAGTGGTTCTCCTTCTCCTGCAGCTGGTTTATAACAGCTGGTCTGTTTGTCAGAAACAGACACGCTGTTGCTGTCAGTTTAAATCCTACATTACCCACGATCCTTTAGCTCAGCGTTATTCTCGGTTTCAGTCTTTAAGTCAATGAGCTTCGTGTACGTTTGACTTTTTAACCACGTGTTCCAGCCGTCCTCCCGTCCAGCGAGCGGATCGTTCAGGTGAAGCTGGACGGGGGGACGTCTCACATGACCACGATCGGGCGCTCATCTTCTGTGTGTTCTTGTGTTTCAGAGCTGCTGGGCTCCACTAAGAGGCTGAATGTGAACTACCAGGACTCAGATGGGTGAGTGATGAAGTCAACACTATAAAAAGACGTTTTCTGGGCCCGCTCCGCCCAGCGAGGGAGCTTTTTTTACTCTCTGCTCCCCGAGCTCCTATAAAAAGTTTCCACTCTGAATCTGCTGAGTGGACGGAGCACAAACTTTGTGTAAAGCTTCTTTGTTTTGGTTCTTTAGCGTGTGGGTTTGAGACCTTCATCGGCCGCTTAAACACTAGCAGCCTGGAAGGAGACGAGGAGACTTTAATCTGTCCTCGTCGAGTCCCCGAGGTTGTTTCCTCCCTCCTCAATCTGACGAGCATGTCTTTATGTCCTCTCTGTGCACCCTGGAGGTCAAATAATAATAGAGCAGGAAAAACAAATAAAACATTCAATTATGCTGTTTGACTAATTTATTGTAGAAATGGAGTTAATTAGACTGCGATGTGCAGGTCAAATATCAACACCAGATTTCTCTGCGGTGTATCAGGTGTGACGTCTGCCTGTGGCCCATGAATCAGGAAGTGTCAGCTGGGTCGAGCTTCATAAAACACACGTTTGACTCTTTTCAGCTTTAAGTCGACACAAAGGCTCACAGACCGTCTGGAGACCACCGCGCCACCTTCAAGTGTCCGGCTCCTTTTGTAGGCTCCACAGAGGGCCGGAGGAGGAGGGATGGTGGAAGCGGGGTCAAAGGTCAGGGGGGAGAGCGGTGACCATTAAGATAGGAGTGTTTACAAAGAGCCTGGATGACTTAATACAGCGCTGACAGCAGAGGTCAGGAAAGGTTAAAGAGAGAGGAGACAAGTGGGCTCCTTAAGGACGGACGCTGGGAAATAGTGTGTGTGTGTGTGTGTCTGTGTGCGTGTGTCTGCGTGTGTCTGTGTGTGCGTGTGTGTGTGTCTGTGTCTGTGTGTGTGTGTGTGTGTGCACTCGCTGCCCTCGCCAGAACGCTGCCTGAACAGAAGCTGGCGGTTTCCTCCTCTGAGCTCTGATTGGCTTTCAGCACTGAGCGCCCGCCTTCTCCAGGTGAGGAGAGAAAGTGCCCCGTGAAGGACTTTGGCCAGGTCGGCCATTCATCACTCACATCGTTTGTCTTTGCTGGCGTGTGTGTGTGTGTGTGTGTGTGTGTGTGTGTGTGAGAGAAAAACACACACACACAGTAGGAGGCCTCTCTGCGTCCCTGTGAGACAAATTAGTATGTGAGTCTGCTCTGAGGTCTCCGGCAGCCCGTTGGCTCCATGTTTGGATGTGTTTCCATGGAGAGCGGCGCTGGAATGGCTCCCCGCGATGACGGCAGATCGGGCCTTTTGTTCGGGAGGCGGCCCGAGCTGCCAGCGGCTGTAGTTTCTGTGCCGTGGACGTGTGTTAGAAACGATGAAGCCTCCACAGTTTCGCTTCCTGTTCCTCGGACTCTCACGCAGCTTCAACACTCCCCGAGCGTTGAAGCTCCGTGTCAGTTTGGTCGGTGACGACTGGAAGATGATCTCTTTGATTCTTCAGACTCAGGCTGCGTCCACACGCTGCCGTCTGAGCGCGCACTGCTTCCTTCAGCGTTCTCTGTCGTTGGGACGTTTTTCCTGTGAACGACTCCTTTGACTTTCTTTGTCGCTCTTCAGTCTGTCGAGCGAAAGAGGAAAACGAGACGAGGCGCTGATGCTCGAGGTCATGAACACAAATCTACAGATTTCAGTAACGCCACAGATGGTGGTCGTCCCGCCCCTGACATCAAGCAGCCAATCACCAACCAAAACTGTTGTATGGTGCACGAGAGGTCCAAAGGAAATCAGGTATTTGCTGCTGGTCGTCTCCAGCAGACAGACGGCAGTCGGAGGAAGATTTAGAGCTCTGTGATTGGTCGGGCCTCTGCAGGAATGTGACACTATCAGCAGGAATGTCAGCTGTAGCTTTCCCTCTCTGTCCAAGTGTGTGTGTGTGTGTGTGTGTGTGTGTTGTATTTAATACCACTGCAGTGCATTCCAGTCTGTAGGATGACACCAGCAGAGAGGGAGGGGTCAGGGTCTCTCTGTTCCTGTGGCCCTCCTGCTCGGTGAGAGGAGGTGATGAGAGGGGAGGTCAGGGAGGCCCTCGCTCTGCCACAGGGAGCGCAGTAAAGAACTGTGTTTACTTTACGTTTTATGGGAAAAATAGAAAACAAAAGCATCAAATATCATCAACATCAATATTGAACGTTACTGATCTGAACTTTCAGGTTGGTGTTACTGAAACACCTCAGAGTTATCATCTATCTATTTATCATACATCTGTATTTATTTATGAAAATGTTATTCTGATGAGGTCCAGAGAAAGTTTACGCCTCACACAGATGTGATGCTGGAGTCTGACGTCATGTTGCTTCGTCCGCGTACGTTTGAGCCTCTATAAAAAGGCGACTTGGTTAAAAAAAACGTTTTTCGTGATTTAATAAAGATTCGGTTTGAATCGAATTAAAAGTCTGGACTTCAACGCGTCTGGATACGTGAAGCCCACGGAGGCGGCGTTCCAGATGTTTGTGGACGTAAAGTGAGGAGGAGCCATTTCAGCGTGTGAAACATTCGTTTCCCAAAGCGGCGCCCAGCTCCATGTTCACTGGTAAGAAAGGAGTGACCTCCTCCTCGCCCTGCTCGCCCTTTAATCCTCTGCTAATAACGACGTGTCTGCAGCTCGTTAGCAGCCTTCAGCCCGTTCAGGCGAGTGATGTCCACGGCACACCGACACGCTCGACCCTCGCTCCTGACTCCTCCTCCTCCTCCTGCTCTCTGCTGCCTCTCTCAGCGATCCATCCATTACTGTTGGAGTTGCCCTCGGCGCCGTCTCCTACCCACATGAATGCCATCGCTCGCATTACGCAACAGATAGAAAGGAGAGCAGCGCTGCACTCAAAGCGTCCTCTCTTCTTCGGGTCTTTCTCGGCTCGCTGCAGAGCGCCTGTAATGTTTCTGCTGCTGTCTTTACACAGGACGCGTGGCCCCGAGCGTCGGCCTCTGCTGAGCGCCTCACATGTGGGGGAGGATGCTTCGACGTGCGCCGCTCGTGACTTCATCACAAAGTCAGAAAGCAGTCGCAGAGTTTCCTCGTCTTCACGTTCAGCCTGGGCTTTTTAAAGGCGTTTGTTGTAAACAGATGTGAACACAGCGAGTTGCTCTGTTCTCACAAAGAGATCTTTCATCTTTAAAGTTAAAACAGCAGTAAGACCGTCTGCGGTCAGTCAGGCTCCGTCTGTTTGTCAAAATAGGGTCCATGTCATTACGGAGAAATTCACAGAAATTCATTTTAACTATTAATATTCAGACCGAGCCTCGCGGATGTGAGCAGAATGATGCAGGAGTCCCACAGACGAGCAGCTCTGATCAGCACTGTCTGTCCGCGACGGTCGGGGGGCTGGCCGGGTCCCACCGGGTCGCCGCCGCAGTCGCCCGCAGGTCGAGGGCGTTGCGTGTGTTCGTTTGGTCGCAGTTGGAATGTGAAAGAAGCCGATCGGAGCCGTGACGTTCCAGAAAGGTGGAGCTCCGTTTATTCTCGGCGTTTGTGTCTGCAACAGATTTCATTCATGAAGCGAACATGGAGCAGTTTCTGCATGAACGATAACATACGGACACGCCCACCTCGGTGACACGCCCACCTCGGTGACACGCCCACCTCGGTGACACGCCCACCTCGGTCAAGCTGGTTCATCTGCACACACAATACCATGTCAGACGTGAGCCCGGCACATCTGGACGTGCTCCCAGGTGTTGCCGTTACCTGCACCCACAGGTCTGTCTGACTCACAATAGTCGGCCTCCGCCCTTCTCTCCATGCGTGCGGCGGCGAGTCCAGGCACCGCGGAGCGTTTGTTCAGCCTTTTGTTTGGCTCCCAGACACACCCCGATCGCAGAACGGAGTCTGGATGCAGGATTTCAAATCACCACAGAATCTCGTTGTTGTGAGGAAGAAGAGCAGCGCTGTGGTCTCTCATTGAAGAGCAGAGCTGCTTTCAAAGGCGCTTTGATTCTGTGTGAATGAAGCCAGCGGCTGTGTGTGTCTGTGTGTGTGTCTGTGTGTGTGTCTGCGCGTGTGTGTGTGTGTGTGAGGCTGATGGGATCCAGCTGAGCCTCACGCTGCAAACAGGATCTGAAGCTGCTTTCAGTCTGAAACATACGCCGCTCTGTCGAGCTGTGAAAGTGACGCCTTTGTGTCGCACGCACACACACACGCAAACATGACACAGCACAGGAAGTTCATGAATAAAGCGTGAGTGTGTGTGTGTGTGTGTGTGTGTGGTTACCCCAAAGGGCGAGACACTGGGAGTGTCACTGTGTCGACTTCCTGTCTTAACCCTCATAATGTCCTCCCGATTTCCACACACCTGTGGTCCTCAGGGGTCAGAAATGTCCCCACTTCATTTGAGTTTTTTTTAAAGTATAAATTGTCAATCAATTCAGTGTTACACCTGAGTTTAACTTAAGACCAACACATTAACACAAAATTTACCCAACATTATACATTTTAGGGCCACCAGACCTTGTTTACAAAAAATACACCGTTTTTTAAGCGAAAATAAAACAAGAAAATAAAATATTTAATTGTTTAGATAATTTTGACTATCTGACTAACTACAGAGTGCTGTATGTTGAACTTTAGTGAGAAAGGTTTTTTTTGAACCATTTATAAATTTTAAATGGCAGCACATAATCACACCTGTGGTCCTCAGGGGTCAGAAATGTCCCCATCTGGTTTGATTGATACTTAATTAATATGAAGTGGATTTTCCCCCACTTTTAATTAAAACTTAATTCAAACATTTTGACACAATCTTTTTTTATTCCATTTCAAATTGAAGTCTGATAAAAACCTCATAAAAATGAATTTTTTCTTTGTTTTCAGGTAAAAAATAAGTTAAATCATCAGTTATCGTGGGGATCGTATCACAACCAGAGTCGGCTGCTTTAACAGATGATCACAGACGGGTTTATGTCAAAGTTAATTTAGAAAGCTGTTTTTAAACTACTTCAAGTTTTTTACTGGCAGCAAATAATCACATCTGTTGTCCTCTGGGCTCAAAAATGACCCCGTTTGCTTTGACTGTTTATAAAGCAATAAGTATAAAATATCATCCATCTCTGTGTTTCAAGGTTTTATTCATCTTTATTCCAACTCATTACCTGACAGTTTTCTATATTTTGGCATGGTAGGACAGCAGGGCATGGGTCTGAGTGAAGGCAAACTTTCATGAGGACAAAGGCGTGTCCATATTTGACCCAAGTGCAGGAGGAAGCTCAGGTTCATTCCTCTGCACTGGTCCCATCATGGACAGCTTTCTTTCTGCAGTTGCAGGCCAAGGGTCATATACAGTAAACAAGCTGTTACAGGTGATTGTTTTCTTTTGGAAACCTGCAATGTTGGGGACAACTCGCGTGTCCTGACTGCAGGACAGACGGTTTGCCATCGCACACGAGCATGTTCCATGTACAGCTGGACCTGCATCACATGCTGCCCATGTTTTTATCTCATAGCTCCCTGGTTTACTTGGATGTTCTGTTGGACAGAGTCCTCTGAAGGGGACTTGGTGCTCATGCAGTCACATCAGTACCAGGATCTTACATCACAGCAGGAGAAACACCCACTTGTTCCATACACCTCATGGGAGCACGTTTGTGTCGTGAACGATGATCATCTATTGTGTCTTTATCAAGAAATTATTTCCTTTTTGTGCTTCTATGATTAATCTTGTGTCACCTTTAAAACTTCTCTACCAGACTCAGGATGTCATGAACTGGCCGTAGCGACTCTACTGGATGCACAGCAGTAAGAATCAACACACCCACATATGCCTACAGCTGCATTCGATCCATTTTTCTTCCTCTCTCGTTGTCCCTCCTTGTTCGTCATTGAGTTGGCTGTAGAGCAGCTCATCTGCTAATTGGATGGTTGTTGGTTCAATCTCTGTGTGCTCTAGTCTGGAGTTCTTACCAAGGTGTCCTTGGGCAAGTTACTGAACCCCAACTTGGTCTCTGATGCATCCATTGGCCTGTGAACGTTAAAAAGCAGAATACAAGCAGAATACACTGTGTGTAATGCTTTCAGTGCTCGAGTAGAAAAGCCACTGAAGGAGTATGAGACCTGGCATCTGTGCTTGGACTGTGGTAGATCGTCTTTCTCTGAGGCACATGAGAGAGTCAGGCATCGTCTGTCACTGGGAAGGATAGAAGACCAGATCAGTGTTTCCTCACATTACTGCAAATATTCCTCTGTCTCAGCTGACTCCTCTTTCCTGCTTGATTCTTTGTCTTCATCATAATTGAAATGGAAGATGTGCAGTCCTCTGACACATCTTCTATTTCAGTTTCATATTCTGAAAATTCAAGAAACTTCAAGAAGCCCAGTCACTTTCTTTCCAAGCTCCTCAGACTACCATGTGCTGGATGCCTAAGAACCTACTTGAACATAGTTCAGATTCTTCATCACTTTCCTTCACTTCATAGCCTTCTTCCACTTCTGCAGGTGGGTGATGTGCTTTTTCAGAGAAAGGGTAGCATGTGCTCTAAATATTGACAATATTTTCTATATCTTCTAACCCTGGATCTTCCTGAACATTGATTCTCCCTCCTCATTATACTAGAGGACAATATGTGCTTTGTCCTGCTGGTCATTGCTTTGCACAACATGGTAAAAAAAAGTATGCTCATCAAAGTATGCACATCTCCAGTGCAGTGGAGGCCTGTGAGCTACTTTCTGTGTATGTATTATTGTAGGGTCGACCTTACAATATGAAGCAATTTGATGCGGCTGTTGTTGTGATTTGGCGCTGTATAAATAAAATTTCATTGAATATAGAGCACCTGCCTCCTCATTGTGCTGCCTGTTGTTGTTGTGGTTGTTATGACCTTTGTTTGACCCCACACATCAGTGATCCAAGATCAAAGATGTTTGAAAGCAGTATGTTGTGAAAATACGGCTCTTTGCAACACTTTGTACTTTGGGGTCATTTTTGTCCACGAGGACCACAGGTGTTATAAAATCCAATAAAAACCCCATAAATAAATCAAATTACTTAAAACTTATTCCAATCATGCACAGTATAGTAATGAATAACTTCTGTTATTTTCAGACCATTTGATGAATAAAAAACACATTTTTGATAGCAAAAGATTTCTTTAGAGGACAGAAATGACCCAAGGACAACACAAGGGTCAAAGTTTGGGAATATTGTCCATCATAGTTAATGTTGGAAAAATCAAACGAGTGAAAACTAGAAGGCGAGGGTTGTTTGACTTTAATGCTCTTTGTCTCTCTGTGTGACCTTCGACCCCTGCCAGGTTCTCAGCGCTGCACCACGCCGCTCTCACAGGGACGAGCGAGCTGCTGGCGGCGCTGCTCGAGGCTCAGGCCACCGTGGACATCAAGGATAGTAACGGTGAGGCGCTCGGTTACACCGCCTTGTGATCGGCTCCGCCTCCACGTGTTTTACAGCGACTCGGCTCACTCCGACGGTTTTTGTGTTGTTGGTGTCGTGCAGGAATGCGCCCGCTGCATTACGCAGCCTGGCAGGGAAAAGCCGAGTCGGTCCTGATGCTGCTGCGCTCCGGAGCCTCGGTCAACGGCGCCTCACTCGACGGCCACATCCCGCTGCACCTGGCTGCTCAGTACGGACACTACGAAGTGGTGAGTGCGAGCGCGCGGTCCTCAGTCTGAAGGTGGCACGTGTCACCGCTAGTCACATGACCTGTGGACACATCACTCAGCCTGGAATAAATGTGTTTATATGATGGCAAAAAATGAACACAGACACACACACGTGCAGACACACACATGTACAGACACACAGACACACACGTGCAGACACACACATGTACAGACACACAGACACACACGTGCAGACACACACATGTACAGACACACAGACACACGTACAGACACACACACGTGCAGACACACACGTGCAGACACACACATGTACAGACACACAGACACACACGTACAGACACACACACGTGCAGACACACACGTGCAGACACACACATGTACAGACACACAGACACACACGTACAGACACACACACGTACAGACACACACACGTGCAGACACACACACGTGCAGACACACAGACACACACGTACAGACACACACACGTGCAGACACACACACGTGCAGACACACACACGTGCAGACACACAGACACACACATGTACAGACACACACACGTACAGACACACAGACACACACATGTACAGACACACACACGTACAGACACACGTACAGACACACACACGTGCAGACACACAGACACACACGTGCAGACACACACACGTGCAGACACACAGACACACACATGTACAGACAGACACATGTACAGACACACACATGTACAGACACACGTACAGACACATGTACAGACACACACACGTGCAGACACACACACGTGCAGACACACACACGTACAGACACACACACGTGCAGACACACAGACACACACATGTACAGACACACACACGTACAGACACACAGACACACACATGTACAGACACACACACGTACAGACACACAGACACACACGTACAGACACACACACGTGCAGACACACACACGTACAGACACACACACGTGCAGACACACACACGTGCAGACACACAGACACACACATGTACAGACACACACACGTACAGACACACAGACACACACATGTACAGACACACACACGTACAGACACACGTGCAGACACACACACGTGCAGACACACAGACACACACGTGCAGACACACACACGTGCAGACACACAGACACACACATGTACAGACACACACATGTACAGACACACACATGTACAGACACACGTACAGACACATGTACAGACACACACACGTGCAGACACACACACGTGCAGACACACAGACACACACACGTGCAGACACACACATGTACAGACACACAGACACACACACGTACAGACACACACACGTACAGACACACAGACACACACATGTACAGACACACACACACGTGCAGACACACACACGTGCAGACACACAGACACACACACGTACAGACACACACACGTACAGACACACAGACACACACATGTACAGACACACAGACACACACACGTACAGACACACACACGTACAGACACACAGACACACACATGTACAGACACACAGACACACACATGTACAGACACACACATTTGCAGACACACACACGTGCAGAGAAACACACACGTGCAGACACACACACACGTGCAGACAGACACACACGTACAGACACACACACACGTGCAGACACACACACGTACAGACACACACACACACACACGTGCAGACACACACACGTACAGACACACACACGTGCAGACACACACATGTACAGACACACACACGTACAGACACACAGACACACACACGTGCAGACACACGTGCAGACACACAGACACACACACGTGCAGACACACACACGTACAGACACACAGAGACACACATGTACAGACACACACACGTGCAGACACACACATGTACAGACACACAGACACAAACATGTACAGACACACACACGTGCAGACACACACACACGTGCAGACACACAGACACAAACATGTACAGACACACAGACACACACATGTACAGACACACACACGTACAGACACACACACGTACAGACACACAGACACACACACGTGCAGACACACACACGTGCAGACACACAGACACACACACGTGCAGACACACACACGTACAGACACACACACGTGCAGACACACACACGTGCAGACACACAGACACACACATGTACAGACACACACACGTGCAGACACACACACGTACAGACACACACATGTACAGACACACACACGTGCAGACACACACATGTACAGACACACATACACACACACGTGCAGACACACAGACACACACATGTACAGACACACACACGTACAGACACACACACGTGCAGACACACAGACACACACATGTACAGACACACACACGTGCAGACACACAGACACACACATGTGCAGACACACACACGTGCAGACACACACACGTACAGACACACACATGTACAGACACACACACGTGCAGACACACACATGTACAGACACACATACACACACACGTGCAGACACACAGACACACACATGTACAGACACACATACACACACATGTACAGACGCACACACGTGCAGACACACACACGTGCAGACACAGACACACACATGTACAGACACACATACACACACACGTGCAGACACACACACGTGCAGACACAGACACACGTGCAGACACAGACACACACACGTACAGACACACACACGTACAGACACACACACGTGCAGACACACACACGTGCAGACACACACATTTGCAGACACACACACGTGCAGACACACACACGTGCAGACACACAGACACACACACGTGCAGACACACACACGTGCAGACACACAGACACACACACGTACAGACAGACACACACACATGTACAGACACACACACGTACAGACACACACATGTACAGACACACACACGTGCAGACACACACACGTGCAGACACACAGACACACACACGTACAGACACACACACGTACAGACACACAGACACACACACGTGCAGACACACAGACACACACACGTACAGACACACACACGTACAGACACACACACGTGCAGACACACACATGTACAGACACAGACACACACATGTACAGACACACACACACACATGTACAGACACACACACGTGCAGACACACACATGTGCAGACACACACACGTGCAGACACACACACGTGCAGACACACAGACACACACACGTGCAGACACACACGTGCAGACACAGACACACACATGTACAGACACACACGTGCAGACACACACGTGCAGACACACAAATGTACAGACACACAGACACACACACGTGCAGACACAGACACACACATGTACAGACACACACGTGCAGACACACAAATGTACAGACACACAGACACACACACGTGCAGACACAGACACACACGTGCAGACACACACGTACAGACACACACGTACAGACACACACGTGCAGACACACACGTACAGACACACACGTGCAGACACACACGTGCAGACACACACACGTGCAGACACACAGACACACACATGTGCAGACACACACACGTGCAGACACACACACGTGCAGACACACAGACACACACACGTGCAGACACACACATGTACAGACACACACACGTGTAGACACACACACGTGCAGACACACAGACACACACACGTGCAGACACACACACGTGCAGACACACACACGTGCAGACACACAGACACACACACGTGCAGACACACACATGTACAGACACACATACACACACACGTGCAGACACAGACACACACATGTACAGACACACACACGTACAGACACACAGACACACACACGTACAGACACACACACGTGCAGACACACACATGTACAGACACACATACACACACACGTGCAGACACACACACGTGCAGACACACACACGTGCAGACACACACATTTGCAGACACACACATTTGCAGACACACACACGTGCAGACACACACACGTGCAGACACACAGACACACACACGTGCAGACACACACATTTGCAGACACACAGACACACACACGTGCAGACACACACACGTGCAGACACACACACGTGCAGACACACAGACACACACACGTGCAGACACACAGACACACACACGTACAGACAGACACACATGTACAGACACACACACGTACAGACACACACACGTGCAGACACACACACGTGCAGACACACAGACACACACACGTGCAGACACACACACGTGCAGACACACAGACACACACATGTACAGACACACACACGTACAGACACACACACGTACAGACACACACATTTGCAGACACACACATTTGCAGACACACACATTTGCAGACACACACACGTGCAAACACACAGACACACACACGTGCAGACACACACACGTGCAAACACACAGACACACACACGTACAGACACACAGACACACACACATGCAGACACACAGACACACACATGTACAGACACACACACGTGCAGACACACACATGTACAGACACACACATGTACAGACACAGACACACACATGTACAGACACAGACACACACATGTACAGACACACACACGTGCAGACACACACACGTGCAGACACACACACACACGTACAGACACACACACGTACAGACACACACATGTGCAGACACACAAATGTACAGACACACAGACACACACACGTGCAGACACACACGTGCAGACACAGACACACACATGTACAGACACACACATGTACAGACACACATGTGTACAGACACACACACGTACAGACACACACACGTACAGACACACACACGTGCAAACACACACACGTGCAGACACACACACGTACAGACACACACACGTGCAGACACACACACACGTACAGACACACACGTGCAGACACACACGTGCAGACACAGACACACACATGTACAGACACACACACGTGCAGACACACACATGTGCAGACACACAAATGTACAGACACACAGACACACACACGTGCAGACACACACGTGCAGACACAGACACACACATGTACAGACACACACGTGTACAGACACACACGTGTACAGACACACACACGTGCAGACACACACACGTGCAGACACACACACGTACAGACACACACACATGTACAGACACACACGTGCAGACACACAGACACACACACGTGCAGACACACAGACACACACACGTTCAGACACACACACGTGCAGACACACACGTGCAGACACACACACGTGCAGACACACAGACACACACACGTACAGACACACAGACACACAGACGTGCAGACACACAGACACACACGTGCAGACACACACACGTACAGACACACAGACACACACACGTACAGACACACACACGTACAGACACACACACGTGCAGACACACACACGTGCAGACACACAGACACACACACGTGCAGACACACACACGTGCAGACACACACACGTGCAGACACACACACGTGCAGACACACAGACACACACACGTACAGACACACACACGTGCAGACACACAGACACACACACGTGCAGACACACACACGTGCAGACACACAGACACACACACGTGCAGACACACACACGTGCAGACACACAGACACACACACGTACAGACACACACACGTGCAGACACACAGACACACACACGTACAGACACACACACGTACAGACACACACACGTGCAGACACACACTCAGCTGTTTCTTCTTCAGGTGTGTGTTAATCACCGTGGCAGCAGCCTGAGGTCACTCTGTTAAACACTCTGGGTAATAAATAAATGCGACAGGAGGGAGGAGCCCGGGTTGGTGGGGATTCAGGTGGTGGTGATGGAGGAGGGAGGGGTAGATTTGGAGCGGTGAGTTTTGGTGGTGCAGCAGCCCAGATGTGAGCCTGAGGAGGAGGAGGAGGAGGAGGAGGGGTGTTTGGCTGATGAAATGAATGCAGCAGGGTTTGCGGGTTAATCCCGGGGTCAGCTCTGAGTCGTCCCGCTGTCACACACACCGCTCGGAGTTTTGAGGCCAGGATTAGCATGAATGTAGGTGAGTTTACATCGTGACCCCGACGGTGGCGTGCTAATCTGGACGTTCGAGTCTCGTTTCCGGGTCAGAACAGAGATCCTCTGAAACTTTATCCTCGTGACAGCATGGATGTGAAAGACTAAGAGCTGAGTGTTTGATGTGGAGTCAGATTCACATCGCGCCCTCTAGCAATGCTGGATTATTGATCCGTGACTTCCTGTCCTCCAGGTTTACTTCCTGTTGGACAATGAGCGCCTCGTGTTTGTAGGGTAGCGGCAGCTGTGGTAACGACGACGGCTCACGCGGAGGTCTCAGCATCGCTGACTGATAGTAGCAGAGGAGCGGAGCGCTGCTAGACGCCGCAGCGCCTCTGTGACGGCGTTTACAGAAGCTTAGCTTAGCTTAGCCTCCCTTACACCCAACAGTGACGTGCACACTCTCAGCTTCAAGTCAACAGGCCGAACAAAAGTACTGAAAGTACTGCATCAGCCATGTTCATACACAGTGCCTGATTATCAGAGGCTCAGAGTGAGCAACCAGACAAATGTCCATGTAAGGTTTGTGTTTAACGCCGGCGCTCGTGGGTGGAGATCATGTGACTGATAAACGCAGGAGCGGCTCTGAGCGAGGACCAGATAAAGAAGGATTATATTCAACTGTGAACCAGGCAAAGCTGAATAAGACTGTAACTGTGTGTGTGTGTGTGTGTGTGTGTGTGTTGCAGTCTGAGATGTTGCTGCAGCATCAGTCTAACCCGTGTCTGGTGAACAAAGCCAAGAAGACTCCTCTGGATCTGGCCTGTGAGTTTGGGCGAGTTAAGGTGAGCGCGTGTTTGATGATCATATAAATGACTTTTATTCTGCAGTCAGTCTCCTCTGTGCACTTTACACACATACTGTGAAAGTTCTTAGTTTTGGACTGAACGTCTCTGAAGTGAAAAACGGTCAAAAAAATAAAAATGTGATGGATTCAAATTAATCGGTAACAAAAAAGCAAAAGAATAAAAAGGACCAAAGACAAAAGCTGTGTCCTAAAAACGTAGGCCACATCCTGCGGAGGACCCGGCCTTCGCGGTCTACGTGGGCCGCGTCCTTCCGAGAAGACCGGAAGTGAGCGGCTGTGAAATGTGACGGTCGAGCCTTCAGATCTGCGTCACCGCTGTCTGGGTGGAGTTAATAAACTCGGCCGTCTGCTCCTTGCTGTCTAAAATATATCAGGACACTGGAGTAAACTCTCGACCGTCTCACACTTCTGTTTAATCAGTTTTCTGTTTGACGTTTATTCAGCTGTGTGGAAACTGTAACTTTAATCTCAGCCGAACCGATTTACTCACAAACAAATGAAACACTGAAAAAAGCCAAACAATAACATTTTTCAGTTATCTGAGTGACTCATATATCACGTTTAACCTGAGTAGCCAAAGACCGCGGGTGTCTGAAAACGATGAAGCTGGGAGTCCGCTGTTATCGCCCCAGCTCCAGTGACCCTCGACCTCCCGGTCAGCTATCGAGACGTCTCCGAAAACGTCGGAGCACTTTTGCAAATATGTGATATCCTGATAAACCGAGCAGATATTTGATGTTTACACAGCTACTTTCTCACCTGAAAATATGTTAAAAGTTTATTTTGTGACCCACAAAGATTAATAAGAGTAATATTAAAACTTAGTAGCGGCCGCCATTGTTGGAAACTGGAATTGGCAGGGCCGCGCTATGAATTCTGGGATATGGTGGACCATGAAGGACACACCCGACCCATCCTTCAAATCCGGGGAAAAGGAGGACGCGTTTGTCAGCGGCATTTGAAGGAGTCGATGAATTGGGACAGCCTTCGTCACCTGGCTGTGACGTAATCGGCCTTCAAATGCGGCCTTTGAAGGACGCAGCCGACGTTTTGGGACACAGCTAAAGTTTTTCCCACAGTCTGTGTGAGGAGCGCACGATCTGATTTCCTCGTGTTGGTGTTGTTCCCAGATCATCATACTAAATGTTGTTCCAGGATCAACATTGCAAGTGACCAATCAGAATGTTGTGACGTCATACTTTTGCGACTTCGGGAAAAACCGGCGTAAAACAAAAAACTGTACTTAACCTGCGAGAAACCGCCTCTGTCCGTCGATCAACGGACCCTGACCCTGACCCTGACCGTAACCCTTTAATAAACGCTGAGCAGAATTGATATTGTCCTTGCAACATTGGAATTTCATAAATGCACGAATGGCTTGGCGCGCAAAAGAATAACGTCACAACAATGTGATTGGTCACTTGCAATGTTGAACCTGGAACAACATTTTCATGATGGTCTGGGAACAACACCAACACGAGGATATCAGATCATCCGTGAGGAGCCTCCACGGTGGCAGGAAGAGGCGGAGTTCACAGTACTGCCCTTCTGTAGGCTTCCAGAAGTGGGCCAGTAAGACAGTAGAGTGCTTTTAGGAAGGGGGTCTTAAAGAGAAGATGAACTGAAGACATACGTAGCACTTTTTTGCTTTTCCAGCCGCTCTCATCAGGTGGATCGTTCTGTTTTCAGGCTGGATTTGTAGACGACCTCCTGTCAGCCATCTTTGTTCTGAGTCATGTGTTTGTGCTGTTGGAGCTTTTTTAAACGGTCTTGTGCTAACGGACGATCCAACGAGGCTGATTGGATGTTACTGAGCAGTAATCAGTTATGTGCTTTTATCAGCTAGCATTAGCCGAAAGCGTAGCGCTCCAATTTGGCCGTTGCACAAAAGCCCAGCAGCCAAAATGCTTCAAAGCCTCCATAAACCAGTGGCTCAGGAGTCCCAGTCTGCAGCAGCAGATAGCCCCGGTGCTGATGCTGGGATTTGATGAAGAGGAAAGAGAGTTCACAAAGAAGAGGAACCATGAAGAGGAGCACAGATGTGGTCCAGACAGCTGTGACAGCGGCCGACAGCAGCCCAGAGCCGACGTGTCGTACAGCAGATCCTCTCACACTCGACGTTTTCAGGATTTCATGACGCTTGTCTTTGGTCACGGGGATGCTGGAGGGTGGAGTCTGTCCCTGTGGGTTACAGACGGCGTCCCCACAAACACGGGAGCACAGACGTGCGTCGGTGAGCTTTGGCCTCAGCTGCCGCTCACGATGTCGGGACGTGTCGCCCGCAGCTGCTGCGTTTCCGTTAACCTCCGTCCGATCAGCTGGTGCTCAGCTCCCTCTCCTCAGCGATCAGCCACACCGAGCGATGCTCATCGCCGCAGGTCGGCGTCCCTCCTGATGATGTTCCTCTGATGATACGACGGATCCAAACCAGCTTCTGCTGCCACAGATTTTCTTCTTTCTTGTTTTACTCGTGTTGTCTCCTCGGTTCAGTTGAACTTCTCTGTCTCTGCAGCAGCGTTTGCTGCAGCTCAGGTGTACTCACCTGCCATTCACGAGTTTCATAACTGCTCTCCGAGGTCATTTATCAGCTCCTCATCGCTGACCTGTAGAAATCCTCATCTGAGAGAACAGAGGGAGAATACAGTTGGTACAGTACTTTCGTTAGTGCTTATTTTCACGTTCAACGCAGCAGTCCTGTATGTGAGTTTGGGGGCGGGGTCATCGGGTTCACATGAGCGCACTGCTGCCTAAAGCGTCCAGCTGCGTCTCACACTAAACATCTGGATTGTGTCACTGATGTGTTAGCTCACGCTCACCCGGAGTTCAGTTTCCCCCCGCGTGGTCGTCTGCAGGTGGAGCCGTGCTGTGGGTGTAGCGAGTGAACGAAAACATGCTGAACGTGGAAGATTTGACAACTGATGGACCGACGACGGAGCTACAACTCATTACGTAACCTGTCAGCTGTCCGCACGCACAGGCTCACGATGATGATGATGATGATGGTAGCCAGTCCAGTCATTACCAAAAAGAGTAAAGAGGTGCTACGTGTCTACCAGTCTCATCTTCAGTCTCAGCTTTCTCGACTGCCTGTTCCCGTCCAGGATCAGCCTTCATAAACCTGCTTGAAGCCCAAAACTTCAGGATTTGGAATTTGGGAACTTTAAAAACGCTCAGGAGGAGTCTGTTTTCTAGAATGGGGAGGACAGAGAGCTGACGTCAGCTGGGACGACAAACACGAGCATGTGTGGGAGATATAAACCCAAACCATCATAATTATCTAAATCAACATAGCACAGGTCGTCCATCGCCCTGCTGTCGACACGTTTCTGCATCCAGACGAGTGGAAACGAGTAATCCACGGCCTGTTGGAGCAAAAAAATACTCTGCATGTCGTCCAGTACATGAAACAAAGTCTGATGTGTTGGTGTGTGATCGGCGGGCCGGCGGAGGGAACGTGATCCCTGGTTTGACGTCATTTGTTGAATAGAAATCACTGAAACTCTGAGGAAAGAACGTCCAAGTCACACGGAGCAGGTGATCTTATAATTATGGGATGTTTGTTTGTGATCTGTGTTAATGAGCTGAATCTTCCCGAGCTTTGGCTCTGCTGTGGAAACAGGAATCATGATGCACCGTGGGAGCTTCTGACTCTGGGAAACTTCTTCTCTTTGACTCCTCCCCTCCTTGTCCCCCTCAGGTGGCCCAGCTGTTGCTGAGCAGTAACATGGTGGTGGCGCTGCTGGAGGGCGAGAGGAAGGAGCCGATGGACTCGGCCTTCACCACCCCGCTGCACCTCGCCGCTCGCAACGGGCACAAGGACGTCATACGGTGAGACGAGAGCGCTTCATAACTCTGCGTGTGTGTGTGTGTGTGTGTGTGTGTGTGTGTGTGTGTGTGTGTGTGTGTGTGTGTGTGAATACGCTGAGTGTGAAAGTGAGTGTGAGCTGCAGAGATGCTGCGATCAGAGGGCAGAGCTCCTGTGGTCTGTGGTGTAACCGCTGAGCCGGCACACTCGCACGGGGATGGTGGAGCTGGCTCTGTGTGTGTGTTTGTGTGTGTGTTTATTTCTGGGAGTCTTCTTCATGCCTCACATTCCCTGCAGAGATATGAAATCCACTACAACGTCTGTGACCCAGTTTCACAGCTTTTCATCCCGCTTACAAGTATTCCTCTGTGCGCGCGCGCGTGTGTGTGTGTGCGCGCGCGTGTGTGTGTGTGTGTGTGTGTGTGTGCGCACGTGTGTGTGTGTGTGTGTGTGCAGCTGAATCTAACAGGCAGTGTTTTAGACGTTTATTTTCACCTGCTGAATAATAAGTGAGAGAAAATGAGGCCGAGCTGTTTCACTGAATCAAGGCTCTTCTTTCCTGCGCTGTTTGTTTCAGTGTGAAACTGATAATATCACTGACACCATCATCACTAGTGCTGGGCCATATCATACCGCTCACGGTAACACCGGTATAATGTTAGCCAACGATAAGAAAATGAAGTATGGCGATAGAATATGAGTAACACGCGCATGTGCAGTGCCTTTGTTTACATACGCACACGGCGGCGACGCAGAATGAGAAGGGCGAGAGAGGATCGTTGAATGAAACGGATGAACCAGAACTGGTTTGTTAAAATGCTGCAGCTTCAGTGGTGGAACTGGATTAGCTTTCGTCCGTCAGATACACAACAAAGCACTATTTTTGGTAGAGCATGCTAGCGGGCCGTCGTTATTACCGTGTTGTTTGGAAAATACGGCACACTTAAAATCAATCCTTTGATTTTTCTGAAAGTCGACAGAGCCCCTTATAATCCCGTGAGCCTTATGTATGAACTCTGGTTGTGTTTACTGACCTGGAAACGATTTTATGTGCACGGCGCTCGAAAATCTGTCAAATGTTTCAGTACGACTTTGCTAAGCTACGAAGCCGCACCGCTTGATGGATTGTCGGAGCGTTACAGCTATCGTAGGCGGAGCCTCGCGGAGTGATACGTACTGTGCTTCAACATAATATTACCGTATTGTGTGTGTATAACCTCTTTTTAAGTGTTGTGGATGTTATACATGGTTATGCTGAGGATATGTCGGCCAGTTTCCACTGGAAACGCCTTTTGGTTAAACTGTCAGACAGGAATTTGCATAAAAACAGCTGCTTGTTTAAGTGAAAATACATTGATGGGGTTTTGCACTAATAAAGTTGTGGAGTTTTGTCTCGCGTCAGTTATATCGTCAGTTATATCGTTATTGCACATTTTCAAATGTATATCGTGACAAATATTTTTGACCATATTGCCCTAATCATCATCACTGATATCATCATCATCATCACTGATCACTGTAATACTGCAGTTCAAGGCAACAAGAGTGAAGAGAAGTGCGTCCATCCCACCTGCTGTTAGTAACAAAGCTCATTATTAGGACTCAGCTCAGTGTGTGCAGCTACAGTAACTGTGTGAAATGTGCAGACGTGTGTAGCAGGGAGGCATTCGGCCTAAACAGGGATGTGAAATTAGCCCCGGCTGTGAGTCGTTGGTCTGCTTTCAGGCTGCTGCTGAAGGCCGGCATGGACATCAACAAGACCACCAAGTCTGGAACAGCTCTGCACGAAGCGTCGCTGTACGGGAAAACTGAAGTGGTCCGACTGCTGCTGGACGTGAGTTTATTTAGAGAGTATCCTGCATCGCGTGCGTGTGTGTGTGTGTGTGTGTGTGTGTGTGTGTGTGTGTGTGTGTGTGTGTGCGCGCGTGTGTGTGTGTGTGTGTGTGTGTGTGTGTGTGTGTGTGTGTGTGTGTGTGTGTGTGTGTGTGTGTGTGTGTGTGTGTGTGCGCGCGTGTGTGTGTGTGTGTGTGTGTGTGTGTGTGTGTGTGTGTGTGTGTGTGTGTGTGTGTGCGTGTGTGTGTGTGTGTGTGTGTGTGTGTGTGAGATCTGCAGTATCTGTTTAAAACATTCGGTTGATGTCCAATGAAATTCAGATTGAGATTTGATGGATGATTAATGGATGGATGAGATGCTGTGAGTAGCAGAGCGGCTTGGTCCTGCAGCGATATCACTGAAACAGCTTCGTGTTGTGTTGTTGTCGGTGCAGGCCGGAGTGGACGTGAACATCCGAAACACCTACAACCAGACGGCGCTGGACATCGTCAACCAGTTCACCACCTCGCACGCCAGCAGGGACATCAAACAGCTGCTACGAGGTCCAATCAAACCCAGCCCGGCTTCCTCCTCGCTCCCCCCACCACGTCTGCTCTGCCTCAGCTCCAAATGCGCTTCTTAAATACGAGATCTGTGACACAAAGTGTTGCTCTGCCGTGCTTCGCTCTGATCAGACGTACCTGACCACCTGATCACAGCGGCTGCGTATAACTCTGCAGTTACATAACGTTAAACTCTTATCTGTCGTTCTCATGGCTTCAAACAGCAGATCCAGCATCAAAGTTAGCGGCGCCGTACATGCGGCGCGTGAGCGCGCTCCGTAATCCTGCAGCGTTTGAAGCTCCTGTGGGAACAGACTGAGGGAATAATGAGCGGTTGTGTTGAAGCAGTGATTGAAACTCGGACGGAGACTTTCCCGTCTCGTTTACCGCTGCCGAGCGGAGAGATGAATAATTGGTCCGCGCTCGGCCGGCACGCGCCGCAGATGAATTATTGATGTGAGCTGTTAGCGCCTGCGTCAGCAGCCGCTCGTGTGTGGTGCAGAGTCGGGCTGACAGTCCATCGAATGTGTTTCAGCTTCTATAGAAAACGTTTGCTTATCTTGTTATTCTCTGCGTGCGCTGTCCTCCTCTCTCTCCGTCTTTGTGGAAGTGCTGAAAGTCACAACGTGGAAGTTTCCTCCGCATTAAAATTTCAGGCCTGCTGTTGTTAGACTCTTATTCCTAACGGGGACGTGTTTTTTTACACTCCGTTTATTTCACTGAACTCAAACTGAGACTCGGCAACATTTTAGCCGAAGAAGGTACGGCGTCGGCTAACATCACGTGAGACGTGTCGTTCCTTCTCAGTTCACGGTGTTTGTCGCCACAGTCGGGCTGCAGAAGCATCCTTGTTCTTGTTGTGTCTCACAGTCCAAACACACGCTACATAATAAAACTCTGAGCGTTTCACGGCCAAACAAAAGTAAAATGAATTTCACCGAAAACTAAAGACTGAACATAAAACAGCTCAGAGATACAAAAGAATGATGCTGCTTATTCACTCAGACTTCCTGTGTAACAGGAGTGATAAATGACACATGTGGATATTTACACTGTTATATCCTGACATATTCTGCCAAGCTAATGAGTCATTTCCACGTTTGTAATCAGGAGAAAATGAATCAGCGTTTGTGTGTGAAGGTGTTTGGGATAACTATCGAGCTCATACAAAGATGCTTACAGCAAACTGCACACCTCGACTGAAGCAGCACAGCTGAAGTCGTTTTAGCGCTGACATTAGCCGTAACTAACTTAGCTAAAATAAGCTCATTTTGCATACGTTTCTTTTTGTAAATAAGATTTTTAGTTTTTAATAATTAGTGCCTTAAAGTTCTGCTCATACATATTTGAATGCTGTTTATTAGCTGTGAAA
>NC_140464.1:1460000-1651370 GCF_051167445.1 Perissodus microlepis
CTGCTGTAGCTGCCTGGCATTACCTCGGGCCTCCTCGTGATGTCTCAAGTTGCTTCATGTTGTCGAATAATCGTTTGTACGTCTGTTCGCGCCCTCTGATGTCACCAGTGCTATCACTTCCACCATGACGCCGAGTCTGTTTGAGAGGGGAAGCTCCCAGAGAAAGCAAACAGGAAGTTGGCTTCAGACGTCGAGCTTTAGTGCTCAGTAACAGAAAGTTCAATCTTTTCAACAGTGAGGTGAAGCGTGCTCAGAGCTAAAAGGCTGTTCCTGGCTCAAAACACACTTTGAAATAATCTTAGTCTAAGAGTTTAGGAAGTTTGAGACGTGGTGGTCTGCTGATCGCAGCTGGACTTTTTAGGTTCTTGAACACGTTTCTCCTCTGACTTCACGCCTTCGGATGACAGCTGAAACATCTTCAGGAACCTGAAACAAAGTCCAGTTACGTCCAGCTTCAGCACCTCAGGCGACCCTAACCTGTACGAGTGAGAGAAACCTCCACCGCTTCAATGTATGACTGAATGAGATGGTCAGTCCTCTCTTTCAGACCTGCTACAGCTGAGACTTTACCTCACAGCACTCAAAACTAAACACAGACACATCATTTAGTCCCCTCGCTGCCCGTCACGCCAGTTGTGTGAAACCAGCCGTTAAAGAACGGTGAGGCCGGAGAGTCGTCCTGGTGTGTCGGGTCCAAACACTCTGAATGATGCGCTGTGTCGCCTGCTTCAGCCTGAACTCGCGCTCTGAGCGTCGGGCTCCCACAGGGGAGTTTACAGAGCTGCGTTTGTGAGCACGGATCAGGTGTGTTTGAGGAAATGTTGTGCATGATTCGATGCTTTTCTCTCAGTGGCGGCGGATCAGCGGGAGAATCTTTTGATCCTGACGTGATTCCGGGTCGATTGAGAAGCTTTCCAGCTGCTCGTGCAGCTCAGGTAGATGTTGCACGAGCAGCTTCCCGGTCAGACTCGTGCCTGCAGCTGTGCTCCCACGCATCCCGTCCGGCACCCCCCATCTCCCCCAGCTTCCTCCAGCCTGACGTGCGTTGATGGTGGCTGGCGGGTTTGTTCATTGTCGTGTTTTTGGTTTGCAGCTGGAGACAGAAACAGCGTCGGGAGCACCGGCAGCGTGGGCAGCACCCGCAGCGCCGGCAGCGGGCAGAGCACTGAGAGCAGCCACGCCCCCAACGGACTGCAGCACCAGGCCAGTCACCATGACAACAAGGTACAGCGGATGCACGTGGACACATAAGCACCTTTTTTGAGCCCGTTTCTCAGATTTGGAAACTTTAATCTGGGCGAGTCTCTGAATTGAATACAGAAATGTTTTGGACTGAGTCGGTTTCACTACCACAGCCCGACTGTGACCTTTGACCCCCTGAAACACACTTTTATTGATATCTGGAAAAGGATTTAGGAGTTTACATAAACAGACCTCGGTAAGCTTGGGTGTCACGAATCACGTGAAACACAGAATTAGATGAGGAGATGACATGTGACTCCTGACACGCCGAGTACATCTGATGGCTGTAGATGCTACAGACAGCTTGTGTTTTCAGTTCTGCCCTGTGAGAAGTTATCACTGCACTGTGGATGGAAACATTTCATATTTGACTTGAACTGCGTGAACGTGTCTAATAATTGCTTTTATCAGTTTACAAAAGAAGAAGAAGGGGGGAGGATTTACTGAGTAATGCTGGAAGTCGGATTCGCAACCTGGAGGCTGGAAAAGTGTTTCAGGAATCGCCCCCACACCTTGTAAAACTTACCGCTGTTATTACTAATCGCATACCGGATCTTTTCAAGGCTCAGATAATACATAAGGTCCCTCAGCCATTGAGCCTGGGTGGGCAAAGGGGCAGCCCTCCATCTTAGTAGGATTGTACGTCTAGCTACAAGGGAGGCGAAGGAGAGCGTGCAACGCTGTGACGAGGTCAACCGTGCATCAGCCTCCCCGGTGGTGCCAAAAAGCGCAACTAATGGATTAGGATCCATATGGTGTCTAAGAGTTAGGGACAAGGTTTGAAATATATCTCTCCAGGCTAGGGCACGCCCAGAACATATGGATAAGGGAAGCCTCCCCACTCCCACACTTATCACAAGAGGGGTCAACATTCGGATACGTACGAGATAGTTTGACTTTGGAGAGATGGAACCTATGCACAACTTTAAATTGTAAAAGACAGTGGCGGCACATAGGGATGTGGAGTTAATGTGAGTATTAAGTCTCGTGTATCCATAGACAATGACTGATTTAAATCTTGTTCCCAGGACGTTTTAATCCAATCTATCGAAGAAACGTTCATGCTCACCAGCCTGTCATAGATAAGAGAGATAAACCCTTTACGTGTTGGAACTAGAGTAAGGTGCATATCCCCTGGGCTTGCAGCTGGTGCTACCGGGAAGTTTGGAATCTGAGATTGAAGGAAATGTCTGATCTGCACATATCTGCAAAGATGTGTACGTGGGAGATTAAACTTTTCAGAAAGCTGAGCAAAAGATGCAAAGGTATTGTCAAAAAACAGATCATTGAAACATGTAATGCCCCTGTCGTGCCAATCTCGAAATATAGGATCAGATAATGATGGCTGAAAAAAAGGGTTAGAGAAAATTGGACTCAGAAGGGCGAAGCCTGTTAATCCAAAATGCTTATCACATTAATGATTTGAATACCTGAGAGTCAGACTCAGTAAAACCTCCTAAAATGACCTAAAGATTTGCTGAAATCTCTCATTTGTCACGATTTGCACAGATTTGCCTTTTCATTTATAGTTTTTCTTCTAAATTCTTTTATTTTGTGTGTTGATGTGAAGCTCTGTGCTGCTCGCTGACTGCGCCGCTGCTGTTTTACATGTTTTTATGTGCAGGCGGCGCCCTCTGCTGTTGATCCAGGGCAGTCTGCAGACTTTAGCAGGCCGGCCGATCATCCTGCAGGTACCTATTCAGTTCAGTTCAATTCATTATATTACAATAATACACACAGAGAAAAACCCCAAAATCATATGACCCCTATGAGCAGAAAAACTCCCTTTTAAGAGGAAGTAACCTGCGGCAGAACCAGGCTCAGGGAGGGGCGGGGCCATCTGCTGCGACTGTCTGTGTGTTGAACAGTGTTGGGGAGTAACAGAATACATGTACTGGTGTTACATATTTAAAATACAAAATATGAGTATTCCCTTATAGTTACCGTTTGAATAGGTGGTAATCAGAATACAGTTACTTTGTTGAAATAAATAGAATACTCGGCGGTCATTTCCTGTTTCATATGTTAGGCTATCCCCTCTCTATGCTTTCTCCAATTTTGGTGATTAAATGCAGTGGAGCGTAGGTGTAGGTCAGTTGGATAAGCTTCATACAGTTAAGCACAATCACTACATGACAGAAACACAAGCTTATTCTCTCTTAATAAACATAGTACACATGTATGCCTGAATAAAAACAAACAGCTGAGATGTTAGAACACTTTCAGCCTTCAGGATCTCCATGTATTAACATGCTGTTTTTAGACTTGATGGATAGCATTAACAACCTGCTAGCTGCAAATAATCATGTGCAGTTCCACATGATTATTAACAGACAAAAAGAAAACATATTACTGATACGGAAATATTTTTCTATACGAGATCGCTGCAAAAAGTGCAGCCTTACCTAATGCCCACCTTACTGTTACTCATTTTATATTAAGATTTAAAAATCTAGTTGATATTGGTATGGTGAGCAACCTTCAGCAATAGTAATAAATCACACAGCAATATGTCTGTGAAGGTGGGCGTTAAGGCGTCTGGGAAGGGAACTCAAAACTGGATTATAGATGGCAGACAGTTGGTGTCGTAAACCACCACCTCTGTTCAAAGATGGTCGCTCACAGTGGACATAGATGGCTTCTTTCACTCCTCTTTCAAACCATCTGTCCTCTCTGTCCAAAATGTGAACATTGGCATCCTCGAAAGAGTGTCCTCTATCCTTAACATGCAGATGGACTGCTGAGTCTTGCCCTGTCGAGGTGGCTCTTCTATGTTGTGCCATGCGCTTGTGAAGTGGCTGTTTGGTTTCTCCAATGTAGAGGTCTGTAGACCAGAGCCATTTGACGTTAGAACTGAAGAAGCTTCTCGGATGAGAGGTGAAACGTCTTCAAGCAACTCAAAGAAGTCCAGATGCTTTTCTTTGCAAGCTCCTTTGGTCACACAGCAATAGTACATCCATCCATCCATTTTCTTCCGCTTATCCGGGGCCGGGTCGCGGGGGCAGCAGCCCAAGCACAGAAGCCCAGACCTCCCTCTCCCCAGCCACCTCCTCAAGCTTATCCGGGGGAACACAAGGCATTCCCAGGCCAGCTGAGAGATATAATCTCTCCAGCGTGTCCTGGGACTGCCCCGGGCCTTCCTCCCGGTGGGACATGCCGGAAAACCTCGCCCAGGAGGCGCCCAGGGGGGATGTCAGATGCCTGAACCACCTCAACTGGCTCCTTACAATGTGGAGGAGCAGCGGCTCTACTCTGAGCCCCTTCCGAATGGCCGAACTTCTCACCCTATTTCTAAGGGAGAGGCCAGCCACCCTTCGGAGGAAGCTCATTTCCGCCGCTTGTATCCGCGATCTCGTTCTTTCAGTCACTACCCACAGCTCGTGACCATAGGTGAGGGTAGGTCGACCAGTAAATTGAGAGCTTCGCTTTTACACTCAGCTCCCTCTTCACCACAACAGACCAGTACAGCGTCCGCATCACTGCAGCTGCTGCACCAATCCGTCTGTCGATCTCCCGCTCCCTTATCCCATCACTCGTGAACAAGACCCCGAGATACTTAAACTCCTCCACTTGGGGCAGGAACTCGTCCCTGACCCGGAGTGGGCACTCCGGGGCAGGAACTCGTCCCTGACCCGGAGTGGGCACTCCACCCTTTTCCAGCTGAGGACCATGGCCTCAGATTTGGAGGTGCTGATTGTCATTCCCACCTCTTCACACTCAGCTGCGAACCGTTCCAAGGCAAACTGGAGGCCATCACCCGATGAAGCCAACAGGACCACATCATCTGCAAAAAGCAGAGATCCTGAGACCACCCAAGTGAAAGCCTTCCGCCACTTGGCTACGCCTAGAAATTCTGTCCATAAAAACTACGAACAGAATCGGTGACAAAGGGTAGCCCTGGCAGAGCCCATCACCCACTAGGAACAAGTCCGACTTATTGCCGGCTATGGGGACCAAGCTCTTGCAATGTCGTATAAGGACTGAATGGCCAAACACCCCATACTCCCGGAGCACTCCCCACAGGACCCCCCTGAGGGACACGGTCGAATGCCTTCTCCAAGTCCACAAAACACATGTAGACTGGTTGGGCAAACTCCCATGCGCCGAGAGGATAAAGAGCTGGTCCAGTGTTCCACAACCAGGACAAAAAACGCATTGTTCCTCCTGTATCCGAGGTTCGACTAACGGACGAACTCTCCTCTCCAGCACCCTGGCATAGACTTTCCCAGGGAGGCTGAGGAGTATGATTCCCCTGTAGTTGGAACACACCCTCCGGTCCCCTTTCTTAAAGATGGGGACCACCGCTCTGGTCTGCCAGTCCTGTGGTACTGCCCCTGATCTCCACGCAACATCACAGAGACCTGTCAACCAAGACAGCCCTACAACATCCAGAGCCTTCAGGAACTTGGGGCGGACCTCGTCCTCCCCAGGGACTCTGCCACCAAGGAGTTGTTTAAATGCCTCAGTGACCTCGCCCCCAGAGATTGGTGGGTCATCCCCTTCGTCCCCAGACTCTGCTTCCACCACGGAAGACGTGCCAGTGGGATTGAGGAGATCCTCGAAGTATTCCTTCCACCGCCTGACAATTTTCTCAGTAGAAGTCAGCAGCACTCCACCCGCACTATACACAATACAGGTAGAGCACCACTTTCCCCTCCTGAGTTGCCCGACAGTTTGCCAGAATCTCTTCGAGGCAGTCCCAAAGTCTTTTTCCATGGCCTCTCCAAACTCCTCCCACACCCGAGTTTTTGCTTCTGCCATCCCCCGCTGCATTCCGCTTGGCCTGTCAGTACCTATCAGCTGCCTCCGGAGTCCCACAGGCTAACCAAGCCCGATAGGACTCCTTCTTCAGCTTGGTGGCTCCCCTCACCTCTGGTGTCCACCATTTGGTTCGGGGATTACCACCATGACAGGCACCAACTACCTTGCGGCCGCAGCTAAGTGCAGCGGCTTCGGCAATGGAGGTGCTGAACATGGTCCATTCGGACTCAATGTCCCCAGTCTCCCTCGGAATGCTGTTGAAGCTCTGCCGGAGGTGTGAGTTGAAGATCTCGCGGACCAGGGCCTCTGCTAGACGTTCCCAGCACACCCTTACCGTACGTGTGGGCGCGCCAGGTCTGTCCAGTGTCCTCCCTCGCCACCTGATCCAACTAACCACCAGGTGGTGATCAGTTGACAGCTCAGCCCCTCTCTTTACCCGAGTGTGCAAAACATAAGGCCTCAGGTCTGGTGATAGGATTACAAAATGAATCATCTACCTGTGGACTAGAGTTTCTTGGTGCAACGTGCACTTATGAACACTCTTATGTTCGAACATGGTGTTCGTTATGGCCAAACTGGTTTGCACAGAAGTCCAGTAACAAAACACTGCTTGGGTTCCGATCCGGGAGGCCATTCCTCCCAATCACACTCTTCCAGGTCTCACTGTCGTTGCCCACGTGAGCACTGAAGTCTCCCAGTAGGACAACAGAGTCCCCAGGGGGAGCTACCTCCAGCGCCCCACCCACGGACTCCAAAAAGGCTGGGTACTCTGAACTGCCACTCGGCACATAAGCACAGATGACAGTCAGACCCGTTCCCTGACCCGAAGGAGAAGGGAACAAACCCTCTCGTCCACTGGGAGAAACCCCAACATACCAGCAGCAAGCCGAGGGGATAACAAGATACCCACCCCAGCCCGACGCCTCTCACCAGGGGCAACTCCAGACTGAGACAGAGTCCAGTCCCTTTCCAGGAGACTGGTTCCAGAGCCCAGACCATGCGTTGCGGTGAGCCCGACTGTATCTAGCTGGTACCTCTCAACCTCACGCACTAACTCGGGCTCTTTCCCCACCAGAGAGATGACATTCCATGTCCCAGTTGCCAGTCTTTGTAGCCGGGAATCGGTCCGCCAGGACCTCCGCTTTTGGCTGCCACCCGACTCACATTGCACCTGACCCCTACGGTGAGTCGTGCAGTGGTGGGCCTGCAGAAAGATGGGCCCATCTCCCTTTTTCGGACTGTGCCCGGCCGGGCCCCATGGACTAAGGCCTGGCCATCAGACGCTCGCCCTCGGGTACCCTCCCTGGGCTTGGCTCCAGGGTGGGGCCCCGGTAACCCTATCCCGGGCAGGGTGAACTGTTCCCTCGATGGTATTTTCATAGGGGTCTCCTAAATCACTCTTTGTCTGGTCCCTCACCCAGGACCAGTTTGCCATGGGAGACCCTACCAGGGGGCTAGCCACCAGACAACATAGCCCCTGGGATCCCTGGGACACACAAACCCCTCCACCGCGATAAGGTAGCGATTCGCAGAGGGGCATAATACATTCATATAGTTGTAAAAAGCATTATAATAATATTAAGTAATCCAAAGTATTCAGAATACGTTACTCTCATTGAGTAATGTAACCGAATATGTTACAAAATACATTTTGGGCCATGTAATCTGTAATCTGTAGTGGAATACATTTTAAAAGTAATCTTCCCAACACTGGTCTGAAATCACATCTGAAATTACGATAAAAGTCGTAATGCACCGTCTGTGAAGCAGAGATATATTCTGCAGCAGCATACATCGGTCCTTCTGTTCCATTTCCTGCCTTATTTTACCTCCTGTCACTTTGAGGTGCTGCAGTAAATAATATCTAAGGTGTGTTTGATCTGCGTTGATCGTCTCCTTCGTGTAGGCGGGACTCCTCGGAGGCAGACAGTGACAGTGCAGAGACCTGCAGAGCAGAGCTTCTCCCAGCAGTTTGTTCGTCCTCAGCAGCTGCTGGATGGGAAGGTAAAGAGCAGCACTTAAAAACCAACTTCATGCTGTTAGTTTTTGTTTTGCATCACAATAATTTGCACATCAGCGTGGGAAAGTTCCAGAAAGCAGGTTTAACAAACTGAGAGTTTACATAAACCTGATTCCTCTGAGCTGGCCTCTGGTTCTATTTAAAAGCTGTAACTAAAAGAAGTAGGATCTTACTTACGTGTATCACCTGATGGATTAATGTCTGTGTGTGTTTTAGGATGCAGAAGCCATCTATCAGTGGCTGAGTGAGTTCCAGCTCGAGCAGTACACCGGAAACTTCCTGAACGCTGGATATGATGTACCGACCATCAGCAGGATGACCCCTGAGGTGACCCTTCACTCCTTTATTAAAAAAGAGCTGCACAACTTCTGTTGAAGTCATCCTCCCTCAGTATCAACATAGGATGACCCAAATTTAGACCCACTGCATCAGAACCAACCCAAAGGAAAACAAACTTCATCTCCATCTAAGAGGAGCCCTGACATAAACAGGTCCCAGCACACTTGGACCTGATTCACAATGACCTGAACACACCCTGCAGGTTTTAGATCCTTGTACTCTTCTCCCATGACTTCTGCGTTTTCTTTTTACACTCATTGTGGCATTGTGATTTCACTTAAATGACAACTTCCAGAGCTGATAAAATGAGGCTAGCGCTGAACCACCAAAAGCTGCAGTTTCTCCAACACCCAGGAGGGGCAGCAGTGAGTCAGTCCCCATAGACTCCCATGTTAAAACTTTACAGCTGAAACAAACGTGTTTACAGCCTGATACACAAACTGTTTGGTTTATGTAGATGACTTCCTCCTTCATAAAATATAATAAAATTCTAGAATTCTATTAGATGTCATGAAAAAATAATTTGCCAGATCCACGCCCCTTGTTGTCCAAAGGTTTCTGATCCCGAAAAAAAGCTCACAAGCTTCAACAACCAACAGGTGACATCACAGTGGTGACAGAAATTTTTATAAATGTTAGAAAGAAAAATTAGAAGTGAAACGTTTGTAAATGTGTAAATTGCAATTCACTATTTATTCCGGTTTAAAATGATCTAAAGATCAGTGAAAGTTAAAGAGTATTTCATAATTCGAAAATATTCTTGACACAATGTAAAAACTTACAAATTACAGAACCTTTTTTTCATAGACAAACAGATTCTTCTTTGTGATTAACTGAATAATCCAGTGAAGTATTGACCCGTGTCACGCTGACTGTAAACCACTGATGTAAACTCAGTCTCAGATGCAGTCTCAGGACTATGCGGCTCTGCGTGTGGTCATTTCTCTGAGTGACTCACTGATGTTTAATGTGTGCAGGATCTCACGGCCATCGGAGTGACCAAACCAGGACACCGCAAGAAAATCTCCATTGAGATCAACAACCTGAACATCCCCGAGTGGCTGCCAGAGTACATCCCAGTAAGACTGTCCGCTGTTTCGTGCACACACTGCTGCATAATAAGCTCAATACTTTTCACCTGATCCAACTCACGTGGCCTTTTCTCACAGTCTGATCTCTGCGAGTGGCTCAGTGCCATCGGCCTCCCGCAGTACCACAAAAAACTCTCAGAAAATGGCTATGACTCCATCAGCATCGTCAAAGACCTCACCTGGGAGGATCTGCAGGAGATCGGCATCACCAAGCTGGGTGAGGACTCGCTGGATCTTTGAGTTTGTGGATTGTGTTTCTGTCTGCGTTTTGAGTCTGATAATTCAATTTGCTTCCAGGCCACCAGAAGAAGCTGATGTTGGCAGTTAAGAAGCTGTGTGACATCCAGAGAGCGATCCTTCAGGCTGAATCAGGCCAAGGCACGCTGCGACGCAAAGGTCCCGGAGCCCTTCACCTGGTCGCCATTGAGGCCGAAGCTGGCAGCGAATGCTCTTCACCTCACACCCCGAAGATGCTGACCTTCCAGGACAGCGAGCTGAGCGCCGAGCTTCAGACAGCAATGTCAAGCCACTACGGAGACTGCGAGGAAGGTTTGGCCATCAAGAATGCGGTGGGGATGTCCCAGAGCCAGGAGAGCATTGACACCCGGTCCAGAGGTTCTGGACGCTCGCAGGAGCCTCCTACAGCCTCCATCACCCCCCAGAACTGGTCCCAGGAGAGCCTGGAGGGCAGCCCCGCCAAGGAGAGGAATCTTCCTGAGGGATGGGACCAGAGGCCCCTACAGCAGCAGCCTCTGCCAAAACAGGTTCCTCTGGGTACGGCCACTGTGTTCAAGTACCCGGCCATCCCTGCAAAGCCCAAACTGCCTGGATCCCAAGGCTCCTCCCCTCACGGCTCCCCAACCCTGAAGGGGTTCAGTTACCTGCACTCTCAGTGCGGTTCCACAGACCTGAACTCGTCTCCCAGGCACCAGAACCACGCTATGACCCTGACACCACCCAACAAGCGCACCCAGAGCATCACCCGCTACGCTCTGTCAGACGGAGAGCCCGATGAGGACGATGAGGAGCTGATGCGTGCTGGAAACGTGCCATCTTACGCCACTTTAACGCGCAAGCCCGGCCGCCACCAGCTGGCTCGACTGCAGCCAAGTCCAGACAAAAATGGCAGCGTGGGACGCAGTCAGTCGTTTGCTGTCCGGGCCCGGAAAAAAGGTCCCCCTCCTCCTCCCCCAAAGAGACTGAGCTCAGTGAGCAGCACCACCAGTGGCGAGCTAAGCGACAGCAGCACGACTTCGTCCACTGGCGGCGTAGTGACTGACAGTCCGGGGAGCGTGCGCAGCATCGCAGCGTCCCTGGAAAGCGGCGCAGAGGGGAAGAGCAGCTCCACACCAGATATTGTGCGGCACGAGGCTCCATCTCCCTCCCTCAGCTCCGAGGTTGCAGGAGTAAGGAGGAGGGTGAAGAGCCAGTGTGTTTCCACCGAGAACAACGGCAGCACTAAGCAGGACCGAGGGGTCAAATCGGACTCCGAGGAAGAAGAGTCAAACGCTCATGGACTGGAACGCTCCTCGTCACCTCAAAACAGCTCCAGCGAGTGCATCCCCTTCGCCGAAGAGGGCAACCTGACCATCAAACAGAGGCCCAAAGCTCCAGGTCCGCCCAGGGCTGAGGCCGTGCTGGAGCCTCCTGATAAGCCAGCGGCCAAGAATCTGGAGGTGCTGGAGTTTAATCTGAAAGAGTCGGACACGGTGAAGCGCCGACACAAACCCAAAGACAAGGAGCAGGGAGGAGGGTCCCCCAGCAGAGAGGGAGCAGGGGCCACCGAGCCCGAGTCTGACAGCAGCAGGCCTCCATCCCTGAACCCGGAGGTCAGTCTGAGAATCAGTGAGACCAGCGTGGAGAGGCCAGCCAGTCCAGCAACCGGTTCCCCCATTAAACCTCCTCTTTCCCCAAAACCTGCTGTCGCCCCAAAACCTGTCCGGCACAGTCTGCTGGCTTCACAGGGTAAGAGACTCACACCTCACTGATACGCTGTAACATTATAAAACCCGCAGATTCGGCTTCTTAAGGAAATGTGGGCTCAGTAACTGACCGAATTCTGATTTGACTGTAGATGAAACATGCGAGTCCTACTTTCCTTGACTTGTGATCTGTTACTACGCCCTCTGGTTTCACTTGGATGAAGGAGAAACTGGAACTTTGGTTCTGGGCTTGGAGTAGGGGCATGTTGTAGTTACTTTGAGTCTTTTATTTCTAGACAGAGCTTGAGACTGGGACTTTTGGACTTTGGACTTTTTGAGTTGGACTTAGACGCTTTCCTGGGTCTTGGTTCTTTTTCTTTTGGGTGCTCCCTTTAGTGGTCTCCACAGTGGACCATCTGCCTCCTCCTCACTCTATCCCAGCATCCTCTTCTGTCATACTAACCCTCTGCACGTCTTCCTCTTTTTTTCCTACCTGGCAGCTCCATCTTCATCATCTTTTCACCAAATATCCACTCTCTCGCCTCTGCACATGTGCAGATCAGCTAAGCCTTGCCTCTCTAACTTGGTACTATTACAAATTTGCAGATTTGCTAGATAAAAGTATCTCAGTCGTGTTTGTAAGTGATGGTGGAACTTGAGATGGAAAGGAAGATTAGAATGGATGGATGATATGATTCAATTCAATTACATTTTATTTATACAGCGACAAATCACAACAACAGTCGCCTCAAGGCGCTTTATATTGTACAGTAGACCCTACAACAATACATACAGAGAAAAACCCAACAATCATATGACCCCCTGTGAGCAGCACTTTGGCGACAGTGGGAAGGAAAAACTCCCTTTTAACAGGAAGAAACTCGACAGAACCAGGCTCAGGGAGGGGCGGGGCCATCTGCTGTGATTGGTTGGGGTGAGAGAAGGAAGACAGGATAAAGACATGCTGTGGAAGAGAGACAGAGGTTAATAACAGATATGATTCAGTGCAGGTCTGTTAACACAGTGAGTGAAGAAAGAGACTGAAGAAGAAATGCTCAGTGCATCATGGATGGATGAAAGGATGTAACTTGACTTGGATGTAGGTTGACATGTCTCAACCTTCACTTGGCACTTGTTGGTGTTTTACTATATGGATATCTTCTTCTGCAGGACTGTCGTCTCCTACTGTGACCGTCAGTGTGGTTCAAAGTCTGGCCTTCGCCTCTCCATCCTCACCCACCCGCGGGCCTCCAGCTCCAGCTCCATCCACTCAGGCCCCCCAGAGCCCGTCTCTGGCAGCTGGGAGGTCTCACATATATGCATTGGGTCCAGGTCTTCCCCCTGAGCCGTCCATGGGGGTGGAGGTGGCTCAGCAGAGACTGGATCAGACCAGCACATCTCTGGCAGCAGCTCTAAAAGACGTCGAGAGAAAACTGAACGTGGAGAACAGCTCTGACAGGTAAGATCACCCACCTGAGGGTCAGGTCAAAATCATAGTCAACTCATTTTCCCCAGCATGGCTGCCCTTCCCACAGCAACTGAAGCATTTTGTTTGGACCTTAATTTGGTAGTTATCTGGTGTCACAGCAGCTTTCAGACTATATGCACAAGAATTGCAAAGCTGGCAGGAATATGGAAGTTTTGTTTGGATTTTTCTTCTCTTCTGTGTTTGCATCATAAGTAATGTATATTTGTGTATATTTGTGTATATTTGTGTCTCATTCTTTAACACCAGTGGACCGAACCAAGTGAGGTCTGCAGGAACCATTTTGGACGACATCGGCAACATGTTCGATGACCTGGCCGATCAGCTGGACGCCATGTTGGACTGAAATAAACAGAAAGCCCAACGTAAACCTCAGGAAGTGACATATGGATTAAGGAGGAGCTACTGCCTCCGCCTGAACACCAGCACTTAGTCAAACGGAGTCGTCTACATTTCTAACCCACAGCTGTGTCTGGCCTCTGGTTCCAGGTCGGCGCGGCTCTTTAGTGTCTCAGGAGAAACCCTGAGCTGAATATTATATCACTGTTAAACACGAATACTGTAACATGAATTTTTATGCTTCGGACATCAAAGGGCACAAAAGTCTCGCCATCACCTGCTGGCCAGCTTGTGCTCCCGCAGCTTCCTGATAAAAGACCTACTACAGACCATAATACTGGTTACCAGTCAGAATGATGAACTATGACTGCATGTATGAAATAATGGTTGGTACCATTTTTGCTGTTTGGATACTGAATAAATGTTGGAAACCCATTGTGCTAACGAGGAGTAAAAACAGTGAAGTCCTTTAAATCTTACGTGATGGAGACTTCGGCAGGCAGAGACGAGGTGAGCTCAGAAACCAACGCTTTCGTTCAGTGGCCTTCCATTAACCCGAGGATCGCGCTACCAGAGCAAACATTTCCAAATCAGGCACTTGAATCATCAGAGGGCCCAAACTAAGCAACGGCAAACCGACTGTATGTGTGAAAAGAGACTATTGACTGTGTTTCTGCAGGGAAGCTGATGCCTTTTCCTTTTTGAACCAGCATCAGTGGCACTGCGTTATAAAACACGTCCTCGGTTTTTTGTGGCAGCTTCTGTCATAAAGCGCTGGCACCATCTCTGGAACTTTTTGGCCTCTTTTCGCTCCTAGTTTTGGTTTCTGGAACATTTCGTGTTTGAGTTTCCAGTAGCAGTACAGAAAACTCTGAAAAACACTAAATTACTTGCTCAACATCAACACCAAACATGGAGCTAAAAGAGAATGTGGACAACACGTATAGTCAACATGTGCCACCTATGAGGTTGCCAATCAGTAAGTGTAAACTTTTAAAATGTATTTTCAAGTGACCATTTAAATATAACTTTATATGCAAGCAGACTGAAGTTTCTGCTCTTTTCCTTTGACTCTGCTCAAAACCTGTCACTCGTGCTCCTGAAATCAGGAACTGTTGTAACCTGAATTTCTGTAGTTATCGTACTTTGTTTTCTTGCTGCTGAAACAAAACCTGGATGGTCTTCGACTGTTTTTACTCTGTGGAACCGTTTCAAATCTAACCTTTGTAATATTTAAAGAAATCTATTTTATACAGATATTAACCCTGTGTAATAAGTTCTCGCGGTGTGTCTGCGATGGTTAAAAACCCTTTTCTACTCTGTGTGTTTATGAAAACCTGTAAAAGTGCTCGACCGTGTTGTTTGTTCAAAGGGAAGAAAAGCATATTAAGCTCATTTCACGTGTGGACAGCTGACCACAGCATGAGACACTTATATATATACATGTTATTTTTTTATATTCATTTTAGCCAAATTAGTATTTAAATTAGAGTTATCGAAATATGTATATTGTACACTAGTAGAGGTATATACAGGAGTGCATATCCAACCAAAGGTCTGTACAGATTTTCATAAACATTTCCTTTAAAAGAAAATGAGTGAAATTTGGAGCTGTTACCCTCGTTACTGTAAGATGCTTCTGAAATGTTATTTTCATGTCCAGCCTGCAGTGTATGGATACTGCATGCCATGCTTGCTCTGTTTCATTTGTGCGCTGTCTGTTGTTGTCCCGTCGTTGTGTGGTCTGTGTGAATGAGATGCTCTGCTTTGGATTTGTGATTCTCAGGAAAATCCCTGTATGCATGGCTGCTCCATGACTCCTGTTCCCAATGTGCCAGACTAAGATTTCCATCTCAGCTGGCCAAACAGACGGCAGCAGTACCACTTTTGTTTTGTTTATTGGTCAATCTTAAAAGGTTAGCGCCTCTGTGATATAAAAGTTTTGCTGAAACGTGTTTGAAATCAAAGTAATGTTCCCACTGTGGCTGGTTTACTGGCAAATACTCCATTCAGGGCCAGTAACGAAAAAGGTTTTAAGGTGGTGTTTGAAGTTTAACATAGCTATTTATGAAGCACTAGTACTAACATCCTTAACAGGTGTTACACACACATATAAAGCTGGATATCATCAGCACAGAAGGTCATGCAGCTGTATTTTCAGATATTTGACTGTACAGGGCAAATAAAGAGGACCCAGGAGGCTTCCCTGAGGAGTTCCCCACATTAACGATAGGCCAGTGCATCTGTTCTGACATGTCGCCTTTTAACATTTTAGCAATAATTTTTATGTCTTTCATACAACCTGCTATTGTCCATCAATGTTTTATATCACAGCTTAAAACATGTTACTTTACCTTACGGAGCTGAAAAACAGAATCACTGAAACACGATCTTCCAAAATAATCTCCAGAAACAGTAAATATGTAATGTAAGTGTAGTGTGTTGTTGAGCTGGATGATGTCTGTGTGTGCGCTGCTGCTTTTGTTTGGTTGTTCTTTTGTCCTCTGAGCTGTTTGTGTAACCATTAAATATACATACTGTCCTGATTTGGGGTTTCTTTACTCGTACTTGTGACACTGACACACAGCTTCACCACAGATGGGCTGATTACTTTTTCAAGCAACAAGTAAAGTAAGGGATTACTATTGCAAAACATTAATTCGATTACTGTTACTTTCCCGTAAGCACGCTGCGTTACTAAACCGTGATTTTGTTTCTGTGAGCGTCTCATGATAATGACGTACGAGCGTGTGGCGTCCGTGACAGCAACAGACGTGCAGATCAACAACGGATAATATGGAGTGATGGAGAGAGTACGACCGTGCAGCGTTTAAAGCGTGGAAGTAATCACATTACTTTGAGTTTGATTGCGTAAAAAGTGACACGAACATTAGCGTCCGCTGTGCACTCTGTGTGGGAAGAAAACTTTCTACAGCGAAAAATTAAACTTCAACTCTGAGCGAGCAGCGAGCACGAATGTGATATTCCCAGAGAAACCCCGGATGAATGACCATGGGGGAGGGCTTCATTAAAACTTCAGAAAAATGTAGTTAAAGGTCTTAAATTTTTGAGCTACTTTAACCAAAGCCGTGAATGATGAGGTGTTTGTTTTTACACACATTTATCCCAAAATTGAAGCTCTGGCCTGATTAAATGTGAATATCTGAATCACAACATTGTATATTGACAAATAAAGAAAAACATTCTGGGGCCACTTTTCCTGAGCTTTCAGAAAGCAGATCATGTATTTTGTTGCTGTGTCCAGCAGAGGGCGACACGAACCTGCTAATTCTATCAGGACCTGAAAATATGAAATACCTGGATGTATAGATACCTCTTACACTTGTATATTTACTGCATACTGAGCAAAAATCCTCAGAAGAAAAACTGGACTTTAGATTTAAAACAATCATTTTTTTATCTTTCTTTTTTTTTTTTTGATTCACGACTATAATAAATAAGACTGATTAGTGTAACTTTGATCTTCCCTAACTTTTCAGAGTTTGGAATTAGGCAATGTTGACGTGATCTGTGTCATCAGATTATCCAAAAACATGTTTGTATAAGAGCAGAGATGCACTGATTGGAATTTCTTTGACACATTCCAGTTTTCTTCCCAGGGATGATGACTGACAGCATAAACACACCTGTGTGTGTAAGTGTCTGTCCTCCCACCAGTGGGTGTGGGGGTTTCTTTCTTTTCCTCCCTCCGTTCTTCCTTCCCAGGGTTAGGGCTGTGTGGTTGCATTTATTCCTGTTCCTGGATTGGCTAATTCGATAGACAGCAAGCTCCTAACCGCCAGATGACCCTCTCCCCAACAGTGGGTGTTTCAGTGTTTGTTTTTTGTGTGTGAAAATCCTAACTCAAAAAGTGAAATTGGAGTAAATTTGTGTGTCTGCTGTTAAGAGAGTTTGTGCAGATCTTTGTACATTAGAGAACCCAGAGTTTCATTCACTGTGTAAATTAAACACTACGGCCGTCTCGCAGCAGTCAGGAGCATTTTTGTGTTATCCTGTTATTTGGAAGGAGTTTAGGTCAAATGTAGGGGGTGGGAATAGTAAGACCAGGAGATAGTGGAGTACCCTTGAGAGAGAGAGAGCCAGCAAACGATTGGCTGAGCAGTCACCCCTATTGTTTATTCCTAACACCCCGCCAGACGGTGGGACAAAGTCGGCTTAGGGCCCACAACGACAACACCCGGAGCCCCAAAGAGTCCAGGGCACCCCACCTAGTGGCCCTGCAGGCACCCACGAGCTCCCCAGGTGCAGACCAGACATTGCAATGGGGGCCAACCCACCCCACAGGCGAGTCGGCCAAGGAAGCGCAGACCACCCCATCAGAGTTACCAACTCCTCAGTAAGAAAAATCGCTATTGGCTGTCCTAAAAGTCGCTAGAAGTCGCTAAATGATGTCATCGCCTAATTTACATAATTGGTCATACTTGTGTAATTGTAACCAACGCTGTAGGAGAGAGAACATCATGGAAGATTCGATTCAATTCAATTTTATTTACACAGCGCCAAATCACAACAACAGTCGCCTCAAGGTGCTTTACATTGTACAGTAGACCCCACAACAATACATACAGAGAAAAACCCAACAATCATATGACCCCCTATGAACAAGCACTTTGGCGACAGTGGGAAGGAAAAACTCCCTTTTAACAGGAAGAAACCTCCAGCAGAACCAGGCTCAGGGAGGGGCGGGGCCATCTGCTGTGATTGGTTGGAGTGAGAGAAGGAAGACAGGATAAAGACATGCTGTGGAAGAGAGACAGAGGTTAATAACAGATATGACTCAGTGCAGAGAGGTCTGTTAACACATAGTGAGTGAAGAAGAAACACCCAGTGCATCATGGGAATGGAAGAACGCAGTCTTACATATTTGTTTAATATGTGCGTTGAAGGACATGTCCTGGTCAAACATGACTCCAAGGTTCCTCACAGTGTTACTGGAGGCCAAGGTAATGCCATCCAGAGGAAGAATCTGCTTAGAGACCATATTTCTAAGATTTTCAGGGCCGAGTACAATAACCTCAGTTTGATCTGAATTAAGAAGCAGAAAGTTAGCGGCCATCCAGGTCTTTGTGTCTTTAAGACATTCCTGCAGTTTAACTCATTGGTGTGTGTTATCTGGCTTCAACACCTGACACCAGAGCCTCAGCTGCAGGCATTAAAAAAGACAACTGTGCATTCAGACCATGATTCTGCTTGATAAAAGTACCAGACAGGACAGGTTAGAGCAAAAAAATCTGATCTTTTAAAACAAGATCTCCTCCAGGGCCAGCATGCACCACTGCAACCACCCCAGGCCTCACACTTCAAGACCATAAGGCAGCAGCCAGCCACCTCCGCCCACCACCTGTTTGACCCACTGCCCTCTGGTCACGGCACACACACACAAACACACATCCTGCCCACCCACCTCACCAATCTGAGCCATGGTGTGAGTAACCCTCAGCTCTCAGGTGACTCCCACACCGACTCTACTCTGACCGAGTCTTCTCTTTGCTCTCCAATCTGTGCTTTATTCTTATTCTGTGGAGTACCCATAATTTCATTGTACATTGACAATAAAGGGCTATTCTATTCTATTCTATGTTGCACTGGTCAAATCTGCCTCTTAACACAGAATGTAAATATTACCAACACATGTTCCTATGAACTCAAACTCCGTGGAGCTTCTTTACTTACTGCACACCTGAAATAAATGAGTTGACATGATGAACCCCTCTGAAGTTTTGAGATAAGAAATTAGCTTTTTTGAATGTGAAGCCAACTTACAAATGTTACAGGACTAAACTTCAACTCTTCACAGTATCACAGTCAGAACTTTGTTATCCTCATTGAATAAACTTCTAAAGTTGAGACTGTCCTGATGAAATTTGGACAAACCTGTTTTACAGTTTCCAGCGGCTGACAGGTCGGCTTTTGTACTCTGGGAAAAACATCTTACCTGAGGAGTTCTGACAAAGCCCCGCCCCTCACTGACTCACTTGAAAGAAACTAGGAAACACCTTGTTATTGTTCCTCATTAAAGAGACACACATACACCATCAGACCAAAGTACCAGCTTCCTCTGAGCGAGTCCAGCTGCAGGAGACAAAAGTGGAAGACCACAACAGCCACACTGAAAGTAAGTTAGTCTAAACATACGACTCAGAGGAAGTTTCAGTGAAGAGGAGAAGGAGAACCAGGACTGACTGTACTTCCTGTTTTCAGCTTCATTCACACACTCGATGGCTTCTGGATCAGACGAGGATCTTAACTGCTCGGTGTGTCAGAACATCTTCTCAGATCCTGTTGTTCTGTCATGCGGCCACAGCTTCTGTACAGACTGTCTGAAGAGCTGGTGGAGAGCAGACTCAACACACAAGTGTCCAGTTTGCAGGAGAAGATCTTCAAGGGACGATCCACCTCGTAACCTGGCTTTAAAGAACCTGTGTGAGTCCTTCCTACAGCAGAGAGATCAGCGAGCTTCAGAGGATCTCTGCAGTCTGCACTCTGAGAAACTCAGACTCTTCTGTTTGGACCATCAGCAGCCAGTGTGTGTCGTCTGCAGAGACTCTGACAAACACAACAAGCACAGATTCAGACCCATCGATGAAGCTGCACGACAACACAAGGACAAGCTTCAGGAAGCCCTGGAGCCCGTAAAGAAGAAGTTAAAGGTCTGTGAAGAAGTCAAAGTGAAGTTTGACCAAACAGCAGAACACATTAAGGCCCAGGCCCGATGCACAGGGAGGCAGATTAAGGAGCAGTTTAAGAAGCTTCACCAGTTTCTAGAAGGAGAAGAGGAGGCCAAGCTGGCTGCACTGAGGGATGAAGAGGAGCAGAGGAGTGGGAGGATGGAGGAGAGGGTGGAGGCTCTGAGCAGAGAGATAGCAGCTCTTTCAGACACAGTCAGAGCCACAGAGGAGGAGCTGAGAGCTGAAGACGTCTCATTCCTGCACAACTACAAGGCTGCAGTGGAAAGAGTCCAGCGCTGCCCCCTGCTGGATGATCCACAGCTGCCCTCAGGAGCTCTGATGGACCAGGCCAAACACCTGGGCAACCTGACCTTCAACATCTGGAACAAGATGAAGGACTTGGTGTCCTACACGCCTGCGATCCTGGACCCTAACACCGCTCACCCTGAAGTCCTCCTGTCTGAAGATCTGAGCAGCTTTAGAACAGGAGAGAGGCAGCAGCTTCCTGATAATCCCGAGAGGTTTGATGGAGACAGCTGTGCTGTCCTGGGCTCTGAAGGCTTTAAGTCAGGGACTCACAGCTGGGACGTTCAGGTTGGAGACAGTAAACTGTGGATAACAGGTGTGTCAGCAGAGTCCTGTCAGAGAAAGGGACACATACAATCTGGATTTCTGGAAATAGGGCATCAAAATGATCGATATTATGAATGGGCACCACCAGCTCCGGTGTCTTTTCTCCCAGTAAGGAGGAAGCTCCAGAGGATCAGAGTGACTCTGGACTGGGACGGAGGGAAGCTGTCGTTCTCTGATCTTGATACTGACACACACATACACACCTTCACACACACCTTCACTGAGAGGATGTTTCCTCTTGTTGAAGGTGACTGTAAGTATTCCACCACAGTGCAGGTGTTACCGATGAAGGTGTGTGTGACAAAACAGGCTCCCGACTTTCGTGCTAAAGTGAGGAATTCAAAACAGCCAATTTAAGATGTGATGATAAATTTGGATCTAATCTGTTTGGTTTTGGTGGTTTTAGTTGTCTTCTGGTTCTCCGTTTCCACTTCCCCTCTATAGAGTTGTTAACTGCATTGTGTTTGTAATTTTTCATTTATGTTGATTGTTCTGATCCTCTGTACGGGTTCTTTATGATAATATTTTCAGTTTTACTTTCTTCTTTTGAGTTCACTAAATTTTGTACTCTGGTTTATAGTTATGTCTTATATTTCGTTCCTTGACCCTAACCCTATGTCCCCTTGTATCTTCACCCACGACTGCAGACCTGCCGATGGTTCCAACACCATCATTGAGTTTGCTTTTTTAATTTGGTAGCTGTTTTCTTCTGTGTTTGTTCTCCACCTTTTTCACCTTCCCTTGTTACCTTGTGTTCTCTCAGTGTTTGTCCTTTGTTGTGTTGGCTGTGTAGCTGTGCACTCCTTGTGCTTCCTGAATGTGTTTTCGTAATGCTTTCTAATATGTGGATTCCCAGATTTTTGCTCTTTGTTTATTCCTGGGCTTTTGGACATATTTCCTTGCTTCTTGTTCTACTGTGTCCACACAGCCTATTGTAATAAACGTAGTTCAAATTTCAAATTCAAATTCAAATTCAAATTTTATTTGTCACACACACACACAACCATACACAGTATGACATGGGGGTGAAATGCTTGTAGCTGTACAATGCCCGACCATTAAATGACAGAAAAAAAGTTTAACTAATTGGTGTGTGTTATCTGGCTTCATGGACAGATAGAGCTGGGTGTCATCTGCATAGCAGTGTAAATGTATGCTATGTCTTCTAATGATGCTGCCTAAGGGAAGCATGTATAATGTAAACAGAATTGGTCCTAGCACTGAACCCTGTGGAACTCCATAATTAACCTCAGTGGGTGAAGAGGACTCTCCATTTACATGCACAAACTGGAGTCTATTAGATAGATATGATACAAACCACTGCAGCACAGTACCTGTAATACCTACAGCATGTTCTAATCGCTCTAATAGGATATTATGGTCGACAGTATCGAACGCTGCACTGAGGTCTAGCAGGACAAGCACAGAGATGAGTCCACTGTCAGAGGCCATAAGAAGATCATTTGTAACCTTCACTAAAGCTGTTTCTGTGCTGTGATGAGCTCTGAAACCTGACTGAAACTCTTCAATAAACCATTCCTCTGCAGATGATCTGTTAGCTGTTTGACAACTACTCTTTCAAGGATGTTTGATATAAAGGAAGGTTGGAGATTGGCCTATAATTAGCTAAGACTGCTGGGTCTAGAGATGCTTTTTGAGTAAAGGTTTAACTACAGCCAGCTTGAAGGCCTGTGGTACATAGCTGATTATTAGAGATAGGTTGATCATATTTAAGATTGAAGCATTAATTAATGGCAGGACTTCTTTCTATTTCTTTTATACAGCGGTCCCTTGTTTATCACAGGAGTTATGTTCTAGGCCGACACACTTTTGAGCCAACTAAGAAAAGCCAGTACAGGAGAAATCTGCTCTCTCTTTCTGGTCCCTGTCAGGACTCTTGCTGCAGCATTTTGGATCCATTGAAGGCTCTTCTCTGTATGCTGCTGCCAAGTATCCGTCTCTGTATAGCTGCAGACTTTCCCATTTGTTTATTTTTATCTATAAATCTGTGTTTGGGCTGGTTCCTTCTTATCTGAGTGTCTATATGTGTTTGTCCCCAAAGCAGCAAAGCAAAAGGAAAAAATCCTTTTAAATATTCTGCCCTTGTTTCCTGTAAGGATCTACAGAAGAAGCTGAAATGATCAGAACTGGTTCTGATGGAGACGTTTAAGACTATCGTCATGGAGTGTGAAAACAGCTCTTTCCACCGGTGTGACTGCTTCTAATGATCTTGCAATCACTTATTTATAACTGTATGTTAGAACCAGGACTTCTGCACTGAAGATCAGTTGCATTTGTTTATTTACTTCTTATACAATGTATTGTACTTGTTGCTGTTAAGTCTAATTGTTGAATGTTGTCATTGTGCTTCTTAAATTTGTAAACTCTTAGTTCAGTCTATAGGATCAAGACATTCCTGTGATCCTGACCTCCTCTCCAGCCACTCTGTGCTGGGGGAGGATTATTGTCCACACATCCCTTGTGAAGATTCTGTTTCTTGTGTTGTCGGCTTCCTGCCCTTTTGTGGCTTCACTGTGTTGTGCACGGTGAACCAATGCAGGGATTGAACCATATACTGGGTGTGGGGGAGATCACCATTTTATGACCAGGATGTTGTTAGAAACAGTTGGAAGTCACGCACACAGAGAGACACACATTCTCACATGCATACACACACACACACACACACACACACACATTCTCACATGCACACACACACACACACACACACACACATTCTCACACACACACACACACACACACACACATTCTTGCACATGCATACAGATGCTTACACATACACACATACAGGGAGTGCAGAATTATTAGGCAAATGAGTATTTTGTCCACATCATCCTCTTCATGCATGTTGTCTTACTCCAAGCTGTATAGGCTCGAAAGCCTACTACCAATTAAGCATATTAGGTGATGTGCATCTCTGTAATGAGAAGGGGTGTGGTCTAATGACATCAACACCCTATATCAGGTGTGCATAATTATTAGGCAACTTCCTTTCCTTTGGCAAAATGGGTCAAAAGAAGGACTTGACAGGCTCAGAAAAGTCAAAAATAGTGAGATATCTTGCAGAGGGATGCAGCAGTCTCAAAATTGCAAAGCTTCTGAAGCGTGATCATCGAACAATCAAGCGTTTCATTCAAAATAGTCAACAGGGTCGCAAGAAGCGTGTGGAAAAACCAAGGCGCAAAATAACTGCCCATGAACTGAGAAAAGTCAAGCGTGCAGCTGCCAAGATGCCACTTGCCACCAGTTTGGCCATATTTCAGAGCTGCAACATCACTGGAGTGCCCAAAAGCACAAGGTGTGCAATACTCAGAGACATGGCCAAGGTAAGAAAGGCTGAAAGACGACCACCACTGAACAAGACACACAAGCTGAAACGTCAAGGCTGGGCCAAGAAATATCTCAAGACTGATTTTTCTAAGGTTTTATGGACTGATGAAATGAGAGTGAGTCTTGATGGGCCAGATGGATGGGCCCGTGGCTGGATTGGTAAAGGGCAGAGAGCTCCAGTCCGACTCAGACGCCAGCAAGGTGGAGGTGGAGTACTGGTTTGGGCTGGTATCATCAAAGATGAGCTTGTGGGGCCTTTTCGGGTTGAGGATGGAGTCGAGCTCAACTCCCAGTCCTACTGCCAGTTTCTGGAAGACACCTTCTTCAAGCAGTGGTACAGGAAGAAGTCTGCATCCTTCAAGAAAAACATGATTTTCATGCAGGACAATGCTCCATCACACGCGTCCAAGTACTCCACAGCGTGGCTGGCAAGAAAGGGTATAAAAGAAGAAAAACTAATGACATGGCCTCCTTGTTCACCTGATCTGAACCCCATTGAGAACCTGTGGTCCATCATCAAATGTGAGATTTACAAGGAGGGAAAACAGTACACCTCTCTGAACAGTGTCTGGGAGGCTGTGGTTGCTGCTGCACGCAATGTTGATGGTGAACAGATCAAAACACTGACAGAATCCATGGATGGCAGGCTTTTGAGTGTCCTTGCAAAGAAAGGTGGCTATATTGGTCGCTGATTTGTTTTTGTTTTGTTTTTGAATGTCAGAAATGTATATTTGTGAATGTGGAGATGTTATATTGGTTTCACTGGTAAAAATAAATCATTGAAATGGGTATATATTTGTTTTTTGTTAAGTTGCCTAATAATTATGCACAGTAATAGTCACCTGCACACACAGATATCCCCCTAAAATAGCTAAAACTAAAAACAAACTAAAAACTACTTCCAAAAACATTCAGCTTTGATATTAATGAGTTTTTTGGGTTCATTGAGAACATGGTTGTTGTTCAATAATAAAATTATTCCTCAAAAATACAACTCTGCACTCCCTGTAGTGCCTTGTCTTAGAACCATTGGGGGGTTTCACGGTGGGAGGTGCTTGTGTTGTGTTGTGTATTGTAACAGTTGTCAATAAATAGCAGCCAGCGAGCTGCTCTTTGAAGGACTTTGGGCTGGACACAGGTGAGGAGCTCCAAGAGCTGGTTCTTGACCAAAGACGTCCCTCGCTAGCGGGTTGAAGATGTTCTGTTATGTCTTCTTTTCTTCATGATGAATAAGTCTCTAAACTAGTGGGGCCTGTGGAAACACAGTTGTAACTTGTCCTGCTGTCTAGGCAAGTTTTCTGCAGGAAAAGGGTGCTAATGTTAATTCGACTTTATCTGGATAACAATAAATCAGATAACATGAGAAGTAAAGGAATTGATGCTTTATTCTCAGTATGTCCTGACTGTGTAAAACCTTAGACATTCCTCAGATTACTAAATATTACAAGTAAAAGTTAAAAAAGTGATCTGGGCAAAAAGTGCCTGAACCTCTGACTCACTTTGCAGATGGGCTGGTGAACCACGTGACTGTGGCTCCTGTACTAGATTTTACGGAGCACTTGCAGGAGTCTTCAGTCACTCCTGGCATGTCCTCTCCTCAGACTGTGAGTTTGGACCCTGATGAGCTCACACTGAGCTGCCTGCTGCCCACATAGGAGGAGGTAAGAGCCTGAGGCAGGTCACTGCAGGACTCCACTCTGAAATAATGAGTTAACCTTCTGCAGTACTGCTAAAGAGCTCTAAATAAGCAAGTTTATAATTTAACAGCTGAACTTGAACTTTTATATAGTAGGTTCAGTTTCAACATTCTTTATTCGTCACATGCATAGTTATACAAGTAGAACACGCAGTGAAATGTAACCTGACACGCTGCTCGACTTGTGCAAAAGGGGAGAGAAGAAGAACATTATATACTACAAACGTTAGGTGACTGTGCAGTAGTAGCATGTATGCAGCAAGAATTCTGTACATTAAGTGAATTAAAATAGACAATATGAACATATTTAAAATTAAAAAAGAATTTGAAATGTACATTGTACCGATGGGTTTCTTCAGTCTAAAGCTGACTTACAGATCTCACCATTCTGCTCAGAATTTCTTATATCTTGAATTTGACAAACATAACAGGAGCTGAAACTCAGACTGTAACCAGCTGAAAACAAGCAAACTGACTGTGGAAACTCACCAAAACCAAAGTGACTTCAGGAGAAGATTGTTAAACTAAAGAAAAGTAGCAGGAAATTCTAACTACACTCACACTGCTGTGGACATCTTTCATTTTCTAAAGGTGAGAATGTCCTGATGGAACATAGTGTAGGTAAGGCAAGTTTATCCGTACAGCAGCTTTCACACACGATTCAAAGTGCTTTACAAGAAAAAACAAGAGCCAAAAATAAAAGAAGGAAAGACGAAACAAAGGCAGAAATAATACTATGAGTAATAACAGCATCAACAATAAAAACAACAATAAAACAGCGATGGTGCAGATTTCTGATTAGTTAAAAGCAAACATTCAGTTTTGGTTGGAGACGTCAGACCTCAGTGGGTTCCTCCTTCAGTCAACTCGATATAAAATGAGCTCCTTCACATCTCACTGGGGCACAAAATCTGTCAGTGTAGTTGTATGTCTAAGATACCAACAGGCTGATTTATTTACAGCTCTAACAGGAACTCAGGTCCTTGTCCATGATTGTGGTTTTTCCCACAGGTTGACGTCTTTAGTGCCCTGGATTCAAGATGTCAACTAAGCTGCATCGATCACAGCTGTTCCCGGGATTATCAGGTTGAATCCTTTTTAAAAATCTTTCAATATGAAGGATTTTTGTTTCAAATGGGTCAGTTTGAGATGTAAGGACGAATCTACTGCTTGTTGTTGTTTGTTAGTTTGATTGTTTTTGGCCTTTTGTTGACTTTTATTTCCTTGAAAGAGTAGTTGTCAAACAGCTCGGTGATTTTTGAGGTGATTTCAAATCTAAATTTGAGTAACAACAACAAAAAACACGATTCTTTTTGTTGTACGTTATCATCTTTAAATGTGAATCTGAAATAAAAACAGTAACTGATGTCTGATAACAACAGCTTATTTTACATTTTTCACTTTCTAAATCTGAAGCATCACAGAGAACAGTCGGGGGAAATCTTCAGCTCCGTCTCTGTATTGTTGTCATCAAATTAACAGGGACTTCTAATTCTGTCTTTAAGGCCCCATTAAAGCCCACTTTCTCTTGATTGGCTAACTTCCAGAAGCCTGCTGAGGGGCTGTGCACTATCATATAAAGAACTGTGCTGTGGAACAGTTTTCTTTTTCTCTCGTCTGTTTTCTTGTGTATGTTTGTGGTTATTTTTTAGTTTTCTCTTTAATGTTATTTCATTTCTCGGCCTGATCTGTAGCTTTGTTCTGTGCGTCTGTTTTTAAAAGGTGCTGTAAATAAAGTTATTCTGTCACAGCAGATTATCTCCCACTAAAGTCCAGATGAACAGAATTTCTTACCTGATGATTGAGCATCAAGACATCTGAAGTATGAGGTGTGTATCACTGCACACTTTATTTAACCTGAATGTGTGACATCAGAACATTGTGTATTTATATAACCGGACAAGAGGGCCATTTATAACGTGAAGGATGGCATGTAGTTCATGTGTTTTTCCAGCAGAGGGCGCTACTAACACAACATGTGTGAAATTCCTCCCTCTCCAGAGCTCCTACATAGTTACTGACCTGAGGTGCATATTTCTGTGTTTTTCATCATTTATGCTTAAAAATGTAATGTTTTTAAATCTTGTTCAATGTTTAATCTATGAGAAATGTGGAAATCGGAATTTCGACTTTTGTCCTGTGACTTACAAATTCACAGGATTATTAATAATAGTTATGGTTCAAAAATATTTTAAATACGGTGTGTGCGCGCGTGCGCGTGTGCGCGTGTGTGTGTGTTTCCCGGACCAGATGACTCGCCTCTGCTGATCATTTCCGGGTTTGCAGGTCTCTCTCGTCTTTCCCGCAGTGACTGCACTTCGGTCGGTTTTCTCCTCCGTGTGTGAGTCGGGACCCTGAGAGCAAACACGGAGCTGCCTGCTGCCTGCTGCCTGCTTCGGGAAGAGGTAAGACCCTGAGGCTGTCTGACCGCTGCAGAACTTTACTCTGAAATCGCAAACTTTAAACTTCCGTACGTGTCGGAGCAGATTTCTGAACAGCTGAAACAACTGAAGGTGGGGCGTGAACAAATATTACCCCACTTTTAAATCGGCTTATAGTACACCCGAAAAATAGCTTTTAATTGATTAGAATCTGAACTTTAACACGTGTTTGAGTTTCATTTTCAGTCTTCTGTCCTTTTGTTAGGGGTGATTGTGGCTCAGAGTTGAGAGTTCGCCTTATAATCGGAAGGTTGCCGGTTCGAGCCCCGGCTTGGACAGTCTCGATCGTTGTGTCCTTGGGCGAGACACTTCACCCGTTGCCAACTGGTGGTGGTCAGAGGGCCCGGTGGTGCCAGTGTCCGGCAGCCTCGCCCCAGGGTGGCTACAATGTAGCTGCCATCACCAGTGAATGTGTGTGTGAATGGGTGGATGACTGGATGTGTAAAGCGCTATACAAATACAGGCCATTTGTTATCATGTTCATGTCTCCGCTTATTCTCCTTTTAATCACTAAAACAATCTCAGGGAACATCAAACTAGGTGATTTCTGCCTCAATCAAACACAGGGGCTTTCGTTCAGGGTGTTTTAACGGAGTTTTGTGGGTTGCCAGGTTTGTAAACCATTACATTTGTTAAGCGTACATGAGCAGCTGTTTGTGATCCTGCAGAGCCGCCTCCTCTGTCAGAGCTGATCATGTTACAGAGAAGGAGAGGGAGCCACCCTCACATTTTCCATGTTATTGGACAGCCTGTGATGAGGAAGTGAATACTGTTATAAAAGCGCTGCAGGAAGCCCCGGGCTGCTGACAACTCTGATACACGTAAAAGACGCCAATGCTACAGGCTGAAACTGTCTCCACCTCCTCCACCCAGGCTGGATTGGTGATTTGGCACCCCTCCACTACCTTCGCCGTGCGCCCAGGCAGCCTGTAGAAAAAGTTCAGTGTGGAGAAGGTGGAGCTGAAAATCTAAGAGAAAACAAGAAGAAAGTAAAAATAATAGCAGAATTAACGACAACAGTAGTAACAGGTAGTAAGCAGACCTCACAGCAGGCCGCTGCTGCACCAGCTGCGGAGACGTGAGGAAGACACGAGGAAGATGAGACTAACGTGGTGAGAAAACAGATGGAGGGACATGATTGCATCATTAGGAAGCAGAGATTGAAGGATTCGGCTAAACGAATGGCAGCTCTGACCATGACTCGACTAAGAACTGACCCTGATGAAACCCTGCTTTGATATTTATAATCGAACAAAATCAAATGAAACGTATATGAAGCGTGATCGTGGTGGGCCGCCGGCAGCTCCACCTTCATCATCCTCCGAGCGTCGCTCTGATCTGTGTGATTGATGGCTCCTCGAGCGAATCCAAAACAAAAGACAACGTTCAGATTTCAATTTGAACATTTATTGATCACATTAAAAAGTTGACAGTAGAATTTCTCATTTAAAAAGCTTCGTGCTGCCTTATTAAAGCAGCTGTTTAAAGCTGCCCGCGCTGCTCGTTATTCAGACGGCTTCACTGCCCCGCGTGTGCGAGGTGGAGGAGAAATACCCTGGATTACACCAACAAAGGTGGATGCAAATACTGTAACGTTGGGTAACATGAGGTCACGTGGTCGGGGTTATTGTTGGTGTAAGCTGATTGGATGAAGCTGCTGAATGAAGAATCGGGTGAAGGAGCAGCTTTCAGCGACTAAACCTGTCTGAGCCGTTTACACCACAGTCACACCTGCAGCGCTTCCTGTTACCTGCTCGCCAGTTTCATGTTTCCTCTTTTATTCGCTGTGCCTGAACAGGATCAGCCTCGTGCAGAGCGTTTAGAAATCTGCAGACTGCACAGAGTCCAACGCAGTTTGGACACATCTACCTGTGTTGGTCAAGGAACCTGAATGTGAGGTTTTGTGGTTTAACTCGAGCGACACAGGACGCGAGGCCCTGAGCTGTTGTTTGCAGAAACACACGCGTGTGCTCGGCGGCTCCAGATCCACGCCTCCTCTGTGGGTCATCAGAGTGTTTGCACATTGACTTTATTGTTTTCTTTGTGATTATTGATGATCGGCTGTTTCAGGTCGAGCTTGTTTTTCAGGTCCTATGACACTCTGACACCCTGCGGGATTTGTGGAGCCTGCTGTGTGTCTGATTCAGTCACAAGTTCATCTCAGACTCAGCTTCAGCTCTTATCTCAGCAGCGTTTGAATGTTTGAGCTGATATCCTGACGCCCGTGTGCTCAGACTCACTCACTGTGTGTTGTGTTTGTTCTTCAGGGTTGTGGTGGATTCAGCAGAGGACGGAGGTTTTATGTTTATGGTCGTGGCTCATAAACATGTCTCCAGAGTCTTTACAGACCTGGAATTTATGGAAATATGGAGATAAAGTTAAAATGACTAAAAGGCAGGCAGCAGACTAACCCGACAGGTGAACCTAAACCCCGGCAGGCCTTTTATTGGTGAAACCTTTGCACCACCCAGAGACTCGTGCTCTGCTGTGGAGGTGTCAGCCAGTCGTTTACAGAGACTTTGTTAGGGTCTGTGTTCAATAATCAATAACTGTCATCAGGCAGCTTGTATTGATTAGCTGTATAAACAGGAGATGCTGACAGATGTCAGTAAAAAGCTGAACCAGCGTGAAGAACTCTTCCCTCAGAGTCGGTTCTTTTTTTCTTCATTTGAAATCAAATGTGATAAAAATTGTTTTTTAAGGTTATTCTCAGTTTTTCTCTTTTCCTGATACACTTCCTTCTTTCCTCTAATAAGCCCCGCCCTCTCTATGCCATCATCTGCAGTAATTTGCTGACATCATGTCTAAGAAGGCCGGAAACCGCGGGCCGGAGATGGAGGGGCTGTTGGAGGCATCGATCATCCGGATCCCTCCGCATCACTACATCCACGTCCTGGACCAGAACACCAACATCGCCCGAGTGGAGATCGGACCGCTCACCTACATCCGCCAGGACAACGAGAGGTCAGAGGAAGCCGCCCTCCGGCTTCAGCAGGAAGACCTCTGACATTCAGGCTTCCTCGGGAGGAGCTCAAAACTTCATAACATCAAAGTCTTCTCCTTTTTTCCCCCCAGAGTGCTTTTCACTCCGGTGCGCATGGTCATGGTGCCTCCACGTCACTATTGTGTGATCGCCAACCCCGTGGCCCGCGATGACGACAACCAGGTCCTGTTTGACCAATCTGGACAGGCCAAGCTGCGTCACGCCGACCTGGAGATCCGCCTGACCCAGGACCCGTTCCCCCTGTACCCCGGGGAGGAGATGCAACAGGTTTGTTCATTTATTTCACGGGAATTCAAACTTTATCAGGGAGACATAATGAAGATGAAAACATAAAGAAGTTATTAAAAAAGGATGAAAAGTCAGGCTGCAGGCTTCCAGAAACTGACCAATCAGAAGGAAGTGGGCGGTGCTGAGAATAAGTCAGGCTGATTTTGAACTTAATCATGTTCAGCTGAAAAAGTTCAATTTAACATTTAAAGAAGAAGAAACTCCTTCACTGCGTGTTCTGTCATGGAAGGAAGAGTCACTGAAGAGTTTCTTTGTTCTCGCTGATTCGAATGCGCGATTTTTGGCCTCCAGGACGTGACGCCGCTGCAGATCGTGTACCCCGACACGGCTCTGCGTCTGCAGGCTCTGCTGGACTTTGAGGTGGAAGGAGGAGAGAAGAGAGTAGCTGGAGACGAGTGGCTGTTCGAAGGACCGGGTGTGTACTGGTTTGACTGGTTGTCAGAACAAATACTTCATTGATTTGCATTTTCCTTTTAATCTGCGTCTCTGAAAGCACGGCACGAGCTGCAATTACGATATATATCTCTCGTTTGGTTTCAGGGACCTACATCCCCAGGAAGGAGGTGGCTGTGCTGGAGACCATCAAGGCCACGGTGATCAGGGAGAACCAGGCCATCAGGCTGAGAGCTCGCAAGGAGGGCAAGGACAGAACCGGAGTCAACAGAGTGACAGGTAACACTCACCTGTGAGCACCCCTGAACTGTTTGAAGCTCCGCCCCCAAGTGTACCCAAGAAGTCAGTTCACAGAGAGAAAGATCAAACTAAACTAAACTGGGACAAATGTTCACTATCTAATAATATATCGTATATAATCCCCCATTTAACTATTTTAACTCCATTTTTCTGTTTCACTCGCTTATTTTGAGTATTTTTTTTGCATCATGCACATGTGGAACTTATTTGTTTCCCTTTTTTCTTCTCTTGGTGGTTTTGGATGCTCAGATTTTCCTGCATTTTGTAATGAATCAACTTCACTTTGGCGTCACATAAAACGTTCAATCAAAGCTGATTATGATTAAACAGTAAAAATGAAATGAATACAGGAAATGAGGTTTGCTCCGCCTATTTCAGCTCCATACTTTTATTAATTCACTCTATTAGAATAGAATAGAATAGAATAGAATAGCCTCTTTATTATTATTCAGAACAAAACTTTGGGGCATTTACTCGTCATCAGACGATACATACAGGTATGAAAGAAGAAATCTCTCTGATGTACATAAGGATATAAGGGAAAACAGGGTGGCTTTGCATGATTGTAGTTCAAAATGATACTTAGTTCATCCTGTGTGTGAAATAAGCTGTTTAAGCTCCTCCTCCGTGAAACGGTGGGTTATGGTTCCCCTTTAAGCCCGAGGCTCACGGGGACTTCCTGTTTCCTCTGCAGATTCAGAAAAGATTCGTTTTATGTTCAAGTGTCACGAACTGTCTCACCTGTGTCTGTGGCTCAGGTGAGGAGTGGCTGGTCAGTAAGGTGGGCGCGTACCTTCCAGGCGCGCACGAAGAGGTGATTGACATCGTCAACGCTTTCATCCTCACTGACAAGGTAACCCCGCCCCTCATAGACGCCCTGAAACGACGACCTGCTCTTCACCTACACCTTCTCCCACACTGCAGCACTAAAGCCTGCACGGCCAGCGCACACACACACACACACACACACACACAGCTTCTTTGGTGTTTGTGGTTCACGAGCCATCAGAGAAACCACACGGATGCAGATGGTTTCTCTGACTGCTCGCTGTTGTTGTGTCTTCAGAAAGCGCTGCACGTGCGCGCCCTGCGGCCCTTTAAAGACGCCGGCGGGCGAGAACGTCGCACCGGGGAGGAATGGCTGGTCACCATGGCTGATAGAGAGGCCCACATCCCCTCTGTGGCAGAGGAGGTGGTGGGTGTGGTGGATGTAACCACCCTGAGCAGCAGGCAGTACTGCGTGATCCTGGACCCGGTCGGACCCGACGGGAAACCTCAGCTGGGTCAGAAGAGGGTGGTGAAGGTGAGGCGAAGCTTCAGTCTTGCCGTTTCTAGTTTTGCTGCGTTCGTGTCATTTCCTCAGGCCTGATCATTTCCCCTCGTCTTCCTCTGTCAGGGCGAGCGCTCGTTTTTCCTGCAGCCTGGGGAGCACCTGGAAAACGGCATCCAGGACGTGTACGTGCTGTCGGAGGAGGAGGGGCTAGTGCTGCGAGCTGTGGAGGCCTTTAACGACACCCAGGAGGTAAGAAGAGAGCAAAACACAGAATCGCTTCATGTTTTGCTTGATTTTCCTAAAATATTCAGAAATTTGCATGACTGACTAAATCACGGCTGCTTCATGCAAACCTTTGTCGTGTGCTTTCACTGTTAAACCCTTCGCTGAGCTGGATTTGAGCTCTTTCTGCATTTCTCAGGCACTTTCTCCTGAACTCTGCTGTATCTGCTCGCTTCTCTCTGGGAGCGTCAGCTGAGCAGAAAGGAGAGACGGGACGAGGTGTTGTCAGATGAAGGTTGGGCCTGCACAGATGTGCTGCGGTTTAAAACCATCTTGTGCAACCGGTCAATCAGAGAGATTAAACAAGCAAACATGATAAGCTCAATAAAGAGGCCATCTGTAAAGGCTGCAGCTCTGTAAAGGCTGGTATGCAGGTGAAAGGCGTGTCTCTGGTCGAAAGGTGAGAACGCCTCGCAGTGCTGAGGGGTGTGGTTGAAAGGTTGGCTTTATCGCAGGTATTTCTAGGAACAGAGTGAACTCTGGTGAGAGCAGTCATAGAAAGCAGCAGGTCAGGGTGAGGCAGACTGAGCGACCAGTCGTGTGGAAATATTTATTGTGTGCATATTTTTGGCAGTCGTTGAGGGTTTTTAGTCAGCGTCCTTTTAGGAGCAGCGCTCGCCGCTCTGCAGCGATCACAGTGTGAATGAACAGAGAGCCAAAACTATCATCTCCTTCAAGTAGAAGCGAAATGGGACGCAGTTAGTCTTCTGGGGGCCAAAGAACTGAAAGCCAACTGATCCTGGAAAGAAGAGAACTGAAGTCTAGAGTGAAACCAAGAAACGAGGCCTGAGCTCGCAGCCACAACACAGGAAAAAAGGTTTGCATAAACCAAAGTGCCACAAACCTACCAGGCCCCACAAACCTTTACTTTCCTACCACGTCCCAGCGCTCAGTAACCAAAGCTTTCTCCTGCTGTCCTTCCAATCAGCTGTCCAACAGCCTGTTTCTAACTGTGCTGTCCTGACCTTTGACCTTTAACATGGAAGTGAGCTCTAATGTAAAACAGAAGTTTGTTCTTTCAAAGCAGAGATGAGACAATCAGCCTTTAGGCCTGAACCCTCACATACATCGAGCCATGTCTCTATTTAATCTCATCATAGTGCATCAGAGGTAGTTTAACATGTGAGTACGTGCATTAAAACATCTCTGATCCCAACTGGGTGGAAATGTGAGCCTCCAGCTGGAACTGGTTTAAATCTGGATCACTGGTGATCCTGTCCTTCACTTTCCTTTCCTAACCCAGACTAACCCACTCTCCTCTTCTTCTTCTTCTCTTCCTTCCTTTGACTCAACACCCCCACCCCCAAACCCTCTCCTGACTCCACCCACCATCACACTTCCACCTTTTCCTTTTGTTTATCTTCCCTTCACTTTTTTTACTCAGTATTTTCCTCCAATCCCGTCTCCTCCTCTCCCTCCCACTCCCCCACCGCTCCAGTGCATCACCACGTTAACCCTTCTCTCCGTCCTCCTCCTCTCTGTCTCCCGTTCTCTCTGCCAGCAGGAGGAAGACGAGGAGGAGGAGGAGGAAGAGCTGCAGGAGAGGGCCAAGCGCTCTCGCAGAAGCGGCACCCCCCGTCGCCCTGGAGACCGCTGGATGCTGCGGGGCCCCATCGAGTACGTCCCCCCTGCCAGCGTGGAGGTGTTGCTGCGGCGCCAAGCCATCCCGCTGGATGAGAACGAGGGCATCTACGTCAGGGACATCAAAACGGGAAAGGTAGGAGTGGCCTCAGCGTTCCCAGCGTGTTCAGGTGGACCTGAAGCGTCACGGCAGAATGTCCCGGCAGCTCACAGACTGTGTGTGACGATGGGCGGAGCTTCCAGGACAGAAGAGTCCTTTAAACCTTCCTCGTGACCAGCAGGGGGCGACTCCTGCGTTAGTACATAGAAGTCTGCTTGTAAAGATTGCCTCAGCTCATCATCATCACAGGACCCTCAGTGCAGAGGGTTTAGGGTTTTCCTTTTATGTGTCACGTGTCTGTAAATGATTGATGATTGTGGTCAACGCCATAGCAACGTATTGCTGGTCTGCAGGTGCGCGCGGTGATTGGTCACACCTACATGCTGACTCACGACGAGGAGCTGTGGGAGAAGGACCTTCCTCCGAACGTCGAGGCCCTGCTGAGCGCTCGTCTCGACCCGCTTGCCGACCGCTCAGACCGCGGCCTGCAGGCACCGGCCGCCCCGAGGGAGAAGACCAGGGTGGTGTCTTTCAGGGTGCCCCACAACGCCGCCGTGCAGGTCTACGACTACAGGGAGAAGAAAGCCAGGTGGGCGCTGCTGTGCGTTGGGGTTAAATGAAGCTGAACTGCTGGTGCTGATGGTGGTTTTGTCTGCAGGGTGGTGTTTGGACCGGAGATGGTGATGCTGGGACCCGACGAGCAGTTCACCGTGCTGTCGCTGTCTGGGGACAAGCCAAAGAGGGCCAACGTCATCAAGGCCATCTGCCTCCTGCTGGGGCCCGACTTCTTCACCGACATCATCACCATCGAGACGGCCGACCACGCCCGGCTGCAGCTGCAGCTCTCCTACAACTGGTAAGCGCACGCTTGTGTGAGTCCGTGGAGAGGCCGGTTCACAGCACAGCAGCATGATCTCTGACTGCTCCGGGTTTTTTAAAAAAGCGCCGACAAACGCAGACGCCTCTCAGTTCTAAGTGTTTCTTACCTTGGCTCCTCCCCCTCTCCCTCGCAGGCACTTCGAGGTGAAGTCTCGGACGGACGCAGCCGACGCCGCGGCCGTGTTTTCGGTCCCCGACTTTGTGGGCGACGCCTGTAAAGCCATCGCATCGCGGATCCGTGGAGCTGTCGCCTCGGTGCAGTTTGATGATTTCCACAAGGTTTGTATCGGAACATCCAGCCTGAGATATGCTGAAGTTTTTACATTCAGAATGAAATGAATCACCAACTGATGAAAAACAAGCCGGTCCGCAGGTCAGGCTGACCGACATCCATCTCTGTGTTTGTGTTCTGGGACTTCACTCGAGCAGCTTTGCATGATTCAGTTCGAAATAATCCTTCTTTCTCTCACACTGAACCTGAGAGCGGCCTCTGAAACGAGCTGTTTTACCCCCAGATCACCGCAGGTTCGAGTAAAGTTTTCTCCTCATAATTAATGTCAGCTCTCTACAAACTGAGCGTACTCAGGCTTGATAAGAACAAATGACTAAAGTAAAATATTAAAGTCGAAAATGTGCCTCCATCTGTTGTGGTGGGAGCTGGAGTCTTCACAGAGCCGCACAGGTCACAAGATTCAAATAGAAATATAAGATCTTCACTTCAGCACCGTCTCTGTGGATCATAACTGCTCAGTTCATGTCCGAGTACAACGAATCATTTAAAAATCCCAGATTCTGACGTGATCGTTGAGCCAACGTGTTTCTGTCTGCAGAACTCGAACCGGATCATCTGCTCGGCCGTGTTCGGCTTCGATGAGAAGATGCAGGTTCGCTCGAGTCTTCGCTTCAGCCAGAACAACCTGGTGATCAGCAGCGTGGACATCCAGTCCGCGGAGCCCGTTGACCAGCGCACACGAGATGCCCTGCAGAAGAGCGTCCAGCTGGCCATCGAGATCACCACCAACTCCCAGGAAGCGGCTGCACGGTCCGACGCACACACGCGCGCGCACACACACACACACACACACACAGCATCAATGAGACGTCGCAGCTTCATGAGATTTGCTTGCGTGCAGACACGAGGCCGAGCGTCTGGAGCAGGAGGCCCGGGGGAAGCTGGAGAGGCAGCGGATCACCGACCAGGCCGAGGCGGAGCGAGCCAGGAAGGAGCTGCTGGAGCTGGAGGCGCTCAGGTGAAGCCAGACGCCACCAGCAGGAGAAAATCAGAGCGTTAAATGGCTCTTAAATATCTTCTCAAGGTCACAGAATGCAAACAAACCACAACGCTTAACGTTATTAATTATGAGACTTCGACATGTTTTATGTCTGTCGTCACATTTTTGTCCGATTTTTAAAGATCAGCTTGGAGCTGCTTCCATGAGGCAGAGCTCGAATGTAACACACAACGACTTTGACAGACTCCAACCATCAGAACTAATTTACAACAAACTGCAGACAAAACTAAAAGTAAGTGTGTTTGTGTGCGCGTGTGTGTGTGTGTGTGTGTGTGTGTGTCTGCGTGCTGTGTGTGTGTGTTTCAGCGCGGCGGTGGAGAGCACCGGAGCGGCGAAGGCTGAAGCTCAGTCTCGGGCGGAGGCGGCTCGGATTCAGGGAGAGGCGGCGGTCAGCGAGGCCAAACTGAAGGCCGAGGCTCAGAGGATCGAGGCGGTACGTTCACACTTCCTCCCTTTCAGTATAAAACATGTCAGTAAAATCTGCCGCCTGCTTTAAAGTAACGAGTCGGCATCAAACGCTGACTCACAGCTCACTGATTTCACCAAAAAGATTAAAAGTGAGCTTTAAATAGAGTTCAAGGGTCGAATGATGTCACACCGATTAATCCAGTTTACATGAACAAAAAGACAAAAAGACTTTGTGCTGGATGGATTTAACCTCGCCGTCTGAAAGAAGGCGGCCGGCTCACGCGAGTCCCAGTTTAAACGGATTCAAGGAGTCGAAGGTGTCAAAGTCAAAAAGAAGAAGCTGGCAAATTATCGCGCAGATCTAAACAGCTTTGTTAAAAAAATTCTCTCTCGTCTCCATGGCGATATTTTCTCTGTCACGTTTTTTGGCTGTCGTCTCTTCGTTGTAGTATTTCTGTCGTAGCGCTACGTCAAAGTTTTCCCTCATCGGTTTCTCTGTCGGCTCATCTGTCTTATCTGCTCCATCTCCACACCAGCTTTATTCAGTTTAATTCAGCCTCAAGGTGCTTTTTATTGTAAGGTCGACCCTATATGTCTCTGTAATGTGTGTGTGTGTGCAGGAGGCGGAGCTGCAGCGCCTGGCGAAGGCTCGTGAGCAGGAGCTGAGCTATAAGAAGGAGATCGACCGTCTGGAGGTGGAGAAGCGGCAGCAGCTGGCTGAGATCGAGAGTCAGCGCTTCAAGCAGATGATGGAGAGTTTGGGCAGCGAGACGCTGAAGGAGATCGCCAGAGCCGGCCCCGAGATGCAGGTACAACACCCACGCCGCTGACACCACACCCACGCCGCACGAACATGAAATGCTCCGAATTATATTAAGAATAAGAAAGACTCTGCTGAGTCTACTCCACACACAAGCTGATTTTAATGGAGATAAAACTGGTGCTTAATGAATAGAAATGATCGTTTTCACAGTTCTGGGATGTTTATTAAAGCAAAAACGTTTTTTTCTGCTCTTTTTGTAGACGTCTGACAACAGGTTTCATTTCACTGAGCCATCGCTGTTCACGCCCTGTGCTTTTATTTTGAAAAACCACACCATACTTGTTAACCGACCACCGAGCGAGAGTAAAACTAGAAAGCATGCGACACAAACTAGTAACCCAACGTTTGGTAGATGTTTGAGTTTCCAACAAACCAAACGTGTTTTATTTTGAAAAGCTCAACAGTTCCTGTTTCCTTTTCAGTTTCACAGCCAGCACTGAAACTCTGTGTGTTTGTAGACACGCGTGTTTCAGACCAGACGCACGAGACTTTGTTTCAAAGATCTGTGTTTGAAAACGTGTTTGTAACTGAAGACGACACGCTCGTCATCGAGCTTCAACGTGACCTCAGTGGTCTGTGTATGAACGGCGTGATGATGAATAAGGCGCGACGTTGAACTGCAGCACAGACTCGTTACAGTCTGTCTATTGAAGATTTATTAACGTAGTCTTTGCTTTTAATTTGTGCTTGTTCACTTTTCCATCACATCGCTCGCCTGACTCGGACGCCGGCCGCTTTTTGCAGCGTTTGCTCGAATAATAAACGTGTAATAATGAATTAAAACAAATTCGAGATTGTTTGCAGATGAACCAGAGTAACGTTTATCGTCTCATTTAAACCTGTTATTGCTGCGCAGGTGTTTATACTGTCTTATAATGGGGGGGTTATTTTAAAGCATCTGCCCCAAAATAAGGTTTTAAGCCTTGTTTTAATTTCTCTTGTTGTTTTTGCTGCTGCTGAGCTTAAAACTGTCTGCACTGGTTTGTTTCCTCCAGGTGAAGATGCTCCAGTCTCTGGGGCTCAAGTCCACCCTCATCACGGACGGCTCGTCTCCCATCAACCTCTTCACCACAGCCAACGGCCTGCTGGGGGCGCTGCCGGGTCAGGGACAGGCCCAGTGAGGAAGAGGAGGGGAACAGATGTGAAAGTAAACCTCAGCAGATCTTCTCTCTTGTGTTTCTGTTACTGCTGACTTTTCAGTGATTTCATTCAGTTTCTGCAGCCGTCAAACAAAACCCATCTTTTAACCTCAGTCATCAGCTTGGTTCAAAGAAATGTTTATTTTTAATCATTTAAGCCCAAATTTGTTTAACTTAACACGAGTGTGAAGCAGGAAACGTTAGACTGTGACGAGCTTCAGGCTCAGAAACATGAAGCTGATGCACCTGAAGGACACAGTCAGACCCTCATCACATCTCGGTTTTTAGTTTGGAACAACTGACTTTTCAAAATAAGAGCCAGAGGAACAAATATAAAAGGACTGCTGGTCGAAATTAACAACACCTGATGGTTCAGTGGAACAAAGGTCACTGATGAAGACGACTCCCGACATTTAGGAATTTCATTCTGTGTTGTTTTCTTTATTTTTCAGGTTCAACATTGGAGGTCGTGACGGGTTTTTTCCACCTACCATACAATATGTTAAAGTTCAATATTAAAGCGATGTGTGCTGTCTGGAGGAAGTGAGGTGCGCACGTGTCGGAGAACCCGGAGCGAAGATGTTGTTCACCGTCCCACGCTGACAGCCAAAGATTTGTTCCTACTGAGCACTTTTTCTCTCAAAGCTAACAAGCTAAAAATGCTGTTTACAGATGTTGACTCTCTGGTGTGTGGATGTCTCTGCCTTACAAAGTGCTGATGTTCTTCCTTCTGTGGTTTTTTTCGCTGAAGCAATATTAAAACTGACGTCCTCCTCTGTGCCCGTGTTTTATTTTCATGAGCTGCTCTGATTCGCCAATAATGAGCAAACAAAAGCTCCAAACGCTCAGTTCATGACCGTGTTTCTACTCCTGGCTCTGTGTGAGGTCATGGGGTGTCCCATCTCTGGGTTCAAATGTTCCTCCAGTCCAAAAGCAAACCGTCCTCACCTTCAGCTCCAGTCGGAGGATCATGTTCTCTCAGCTGTTACAATAAAGTTTAAAGTCAAAAAAAGGTTTGTTTTCCATCTGAATCTGATACGCCCCGTTCTGATTGAAGGATGTATGAAACGGGGTCAGTGAAGCCCAGGACGAGGGGGCAACTGTGCTCAATAAAAGGTCAGGTTGTGGGTCACTGATGGGTGGAGACAGACGGCATCATGTGACAGGAAGAAGGCGGCGAGAGCGGCCAAAGTTCAGCATAGAGAAGGTCTGAGATGATCATCAGAATCAGAATACTTTATTAATCCCTGGGGGAAATTATTTTTTGTTACAGTGCTCCATTATAAACCAACATTAAGACAAGACAGACAATACGCTAACTAAGAATAGTACAATATATACATATATATACATACATAAGTCACTCATGTAGTTTACTCGCCAGATTTAGGCTCTCTGAAGTGTTTGGGTGTTTGAGCCCACTGCAAACAGTGGCTAACTCAGCCACACAAGTCCCGCCCCCTGTTCTTCAGTCAATCAGAAGAAAGTCTCAAAGGTCAAGGAGCGCATGAAGGCCTGGCGTAAAACAAGCAGGGATGATTTTGAGCCGCGACCCACGCAAAGCCAAAGAGCGAGGCGGGCCCGTTTACCTCTACCTGAGAAAACACACCTGAATGTAGAAAGGACCTGGGCCGGTTCTAGACGAGGGGGCACATGGTGGCAATGGAGGGGTGGTGGTGGGGTGCTCTGAATAACTGTTTTTGTCATATCATTGGATTGCACTTTCTCAGGCCTCTACCCTAAGACCTGACCAACTTGGGTGGCCAAGCTTCTGCTGGTCTAGCTTTTAGGGTCACTGAGACACGCAACCCCCCCCGACCACATTAAGGTGGTAATCCCTCAGGGGGGAAACAGATTTCAGTCAGGTTTCAGAGCTCATCACAGCACAGAAACAGCTTTAGTGAAGGTTACAAATGATCTTCTTATGGCCTCTGACAGTGGACTCATCTCTGTGCTTGTCCTGCTAGACCTCAGTGCAGCGTTCGATACTGTCGACCATAATATCCTATTAGAGCGATTAGAACATGCTGTAGGTATTACAGGTACTGTGCTGCAGTGGTTTGTATCATATCTATCTAATAGACTCCAGTTTGTGCATGTAAATGGAGAGTCCTCTTCACACACTGAGGTTAATTATGGAGTTCCACAGGGTTCAGTGCTAGGACCAATTCTGTTTACATTATACATGCTTCCCTTAGGCAGCATCATTAGAAGACATAGCATACATTTACACTGCTATGCAGATGACACCCAGCTCTATCTGTCCATGAAGCCAGATAACACACACACAGCGGACGACTGTAATTCATTATTATCAGGAAGTCCTAAAAACTCCCTGAAAAGTCTTCAGTTAATCCAAAATGCTGCAGCAAGAGTCCTGACAGGGACTAGAAAGAGAGAGCAGATTTCTCCTGTTTTGGCTTCCCTTCATTGGCTTCCTGTTAAATCCAGAATTCAAAATCCTGCTCCTCACATACAAGGTCTTAAATAATCAGGCCCCATCTTATCTTAATGACCTTGTAGTACCATATCACCCTATTAGAGCACTTCGCTCTCACACTGCAGGCTTACTTGTTGTTCCTAGAGTATTTAAAAGTAGAATGGGAGGCAGAGCCTTCAGTTTTCCCTCTTCTGTGGAACCAGCTTCCAGTTTGGATTCAGGAGACAGACACTATCTCTACTTTCAAGATTAGGCTTCAAACTTTCCTTTTTGCTAAAGCATATAGTTAGGGCTGGACCAGGTGACCCTGAATCCTCCCTTAGTTATGCTGCAATAGACGTAGGCTGCCGGAGGATTCCCATGATGCATTGAGTTTTTCCTTTCCAAAAGTTGAATCTGTTCATCTGGACGTAGCGTCTTCAGAGGGAGAAACGTTTCGTCATCATCAGGTGACGTCTTCAGTCTCAGCTGACTGCAGGTTTCAATCTTATAAACAGGACATTTGCATAATGACTGAAACCAGCCCACTGAAGGAACAATGGGCTGGGAGGTCAGTTCCTTAGTCTTAATTATGCAAATTCTCATGACCATTGATCAATGTCCATGAATCCCATGCACAGAGAGTTGGGGAATGGCTGCAATCACAGCATTGTAAGATGGTGACAGATGTACCCTTAGGCCCCTCCTCGATTCAGAGATGGTCTTTCCCTTTTCCCGTAAATGGCCTCCTTGACTCCGCCCTCAAACCAGTGTTCCTCCCTGTCCAGGATGTTACATCCTCATCATTGAAAGAGTGTCCACTGGCCTGTAGGTGTGAACAGACTGCAGAGTCCTGGCCTGACGAGGTGGCTCTGCTGTGTTGTAGCCAGAGGTTGTTTGGTTTCCCTGATGTATAAATCCTGGCACTTAACAGCGTACACTATGTTACTCTGTTTGTGTCGGGGGACCCGATCCTTGGGGTGGACCAGTTTTTGGCGCAATGTGTTTTGGGGTTTAAAAGCCACAGAGACGCGGTGTTTAGAAAAAATGCGCCTCAGCTGCTCCGATACTCCTGACACGTACGGGATCACTACAGGTTTTCTCTTAGGCAGCGGTTGTCCTTCTCCTGGATCGGCTGGAGCTTTCTTTAGGAGCCTTCCCAGCTTTGACAAAAGTCCAGCTGGGGTAACCACATTTACTCAGGGCCGTCTTCATGTTCTTCTGCGTCCCTGGCTGCTGTGTCTGTGGGGATGGTGTTCGCTCTGTGTTGTAGCGTCCTGATGACGCCCAGTTTGTGCTCCAGTGGATGATGAGAGTCATTGATCAATGGTTGTTGATCAATGGCCATGTGAATTTGCAAATTAACCATCAAGGAACTGACCTCCCAGCCCATTGTTCCTTCAGTGGCCTGGTTTCAGTCATTATGCAAATGTACTGTTTATAAGAAACCTGCAGTCAGCTGAGACTGAAGACGTCACCTGGATGATGACGAAACGTTTCTCCCACTGAAAACATCCAGATGAACAGAATCAACCTTTGGGGAACAAAAAATAAAATATTCCTCATCAGACTCTAACAACTAAAAACATGACATTTACCTTAATTGGATGGCCTATATCAAATATATTCAAGCCCAACAACAACACCTCTCACTACTGCTAATTTAAATAAAAGTAAAACAAAGTAGGCCAAGTTATAAAGAAAAAGGCAAATTCACCAAGTCTTGAAAAATAAAAGTGAAAAATAGAAATACAGAATAAAATAAAATATCCATCCAGATCTTTACAACCAACAACATAAAATCTATCTTAATTACATGACCTTATTTTGCAAAAATGAAATAAGAATAAAATCAGACATTCAATTTATGGACTCTCAAATTACCAGAGTTGCATTAAACGCACCTCACTGCCTGCCTCAAAGGTTGGATTTAACTTAACCAAAGTCCCGCAATTAAAGGAAATTTAAAAAAAGTTTCTAACAAATACAGTGAAGAACATTAAAATCATTCACTGTCAGTTACAGCCGCTATGATTCTGACGCCCTGCCTACTGAGAAACCTGCCCCCGGATCATTTGCATACTAACAGTGATTGGCTGAGGGCGGGTGAGTGGGGGGTTCTCTGTGCTGTGTGAGCATGCGCACAAACACAGCACAGAGGGAAAGAGCGAACGAGATGTGAAATATGTCATGTGTGCCTTTTCTAGCGGTTTTGCAGCTACTGTAGTGAATCGTGTCCATGTTCAGTTTGGTGGTAAACTATTATTTTCGTTCTCAACTTCTAAAAGTTTGACTTGAGCGGGCAGGATGTTTGTTTGAGGGGGCAACGCCCCCTCTTGGCCCAGTGTAAAGCCTGGCACAGAATGAACAGGTGAGATTGGGACCACTGGGACCATCTTCATCATTTATTTCACGTCATTTTGAGTTCTGCATCTGGGTTGGGTTTGGGATCACCAGCTTCACGTCACAGTGACGTTTAAACATTGAGTGAGTGATCAGAGAGGAAAACGATGTTTAAGGCGCCATCAGCAGACGCTCTCCAGCTTACAGGAAGTCTGGGCAGCGTACTGAACACTGGGGCTTGTGCTCCCGTGTGTCCACTAGAGGGAGCTCACAGACTTCTCTGTTGGTGATCATGCTGTGGCGTGTCCCAGGTGAGGTTGTAGATTTTAAAGCTGCACATACGGCTGAAGCTATCACACTTAAGGAGCAATGAAACAACTACAGCTTTACTCAGAATATTACAAAGTGTCTTTGTACTCCCCACAGATCCACTGGATCTATATGAAAATGATCGATCCTGTGCAGAGCCACCATGATTTTCTGCATGTTTGTAATTTCGTCTATGTGAACACAGGACCCCCCACTGGAGCCCCCAGTGGACATTAGAGGAACTGCAGATTTCAGTCCCGGTGTTTGCAAACGCTCATGCTTTCTCTGCACAGCGACCCCGATCACACCGATCAGCCTGAGCGACAGAGAGGCACGAGTGTGAAAGAGCATGTTTTTAGTCTGTTATTAGGATGGACTCGATCGCAGGCACGTCAGGGCGAGCAGCTCTGCAGAGACGAGGTGGCTCCTCTTTAACTCAATTCATCGACCCTGTAATTGAATCAGGGGAGGATAATGAAATCCCTCAAGGTTGACTCTAACTCTCTCCAACTGTCTCCTCTCCTTCAGTTTCCTCTTCATCTTCTGTTATCGACCCATCGCCCTCTGCTGGCTCCGCGTTTGCGTGGATATCCAGGATTCATCGATAAATCAGCTGATCGATGCCACAGAAACTCTGAGTAGTAAACAGCGAGCGTCACAGTCAGACTGAGAACAGAGACCTGTGTTTGTGCAGCGACTTTTCAGTAAAAATGAATCTTAATTCATTAAGAAACTGACAGAAAATTAACTGGTGACTCACTCAGTCCTGCACTAATCTAATCTTTCCTCCACGTAGGACTTTGTGTCAGATTTTCTCTTTCGAGGATGTTTTCACATTTTTAATAGACTCATGAAATTTTTATGTTCTGACTCTTCTTTTTTCTCTTACTTGAAAAAACAATAAGATCCAGAAACACAATGGTTCATGACATCCTGAAGCTGGGGGCGTTCAGACTGGAACAATCGCGTTATATTTTCAGAATGATGTCAGAAACACTCAGCGTTCACCTCAGCGTCTCTCTGCAGAGAGGTCGGCATCTTCCAGGCGACCAGTCAGGACCCGTGTGTTCTTCACATCCACCAGATCCAAGCTGAAGCGAACACAGCAACATTTACTGCAAGTTCGACTTCAGCCTGTAACCAGCATCACGCAGTGAAACACATCTGAGAGCATCTTCCTGCATATATTATGCTATTTATGCTCATTTAATTCCTTGTTTGTTCTGTATCTGCTGCTTTCCTATGTATCAGTGACAGCTATCTGCTTGCATACGTAGTACTTGCTTTGGTCCTATTTCTATTATCTTCCTTTTATTCTCTATGTTACTTGTTAAGCACCGTGGCATACCGTTGGTTTTAAGTGTGCTTTATAAATAAAGTTTATTATTATTATTATTATTATTATTATTCCTGATAACCAATCAGGAGGCCACGTCGAGGACAATCCAAAGACCTGAATCTCCTGAGTGCATTTTAAAATCACCCCCCTGTGAGCCAGCGAGCGCCACGCAGGCACAGATTCACCCTCCTCAGATCCTCAGCAGGGAGCCAGACGGCAGCGGCGTCACGCTAAGCTCCAGAATGCTCGCCAAGGTGACATGAAGGCAGGCGAACGCAGAGAAACCAAATGCACCTCATAAGCACCCAAAGCACAGATTTACTGCACAGCTGCGCAGAAAACGCTCCACGGCAATAACAGCCCAAGAAGAAGAAGATCAGAAGCACCCAGCGCTGCCGACTGAAGCCTCCGTCACACCATGAACTCCACAAGTATATACACGATACACAGCTACACACATCCAACCACAAACAAAGAAATAACAACAACAATGAAGGCGAACCTTCAGGGTCACGATCTGCACAACAGCAACTAGATTTGTTTTCCATTGTGCCCCTGGTACCGTAGGAACGTGACACTCAGAAGCAGCTTTTGGTCACAGCTGTCCTCTCGTGAGTTTCACCGTTGGTTCTGAAAAACAGACTGAAAGAAAAAGGCAGCAGGGTGGAGACAAAGGCTGAAGCAGCTCCGACTTCGATTCGTCACCACGTCACATGATCAACAAGGAACGACCTCACGACTTTAACCAAACTGCAACTTCTGCCTGAAATCACCTAGAAAGCCATTTAATGTGAAGGTGGCATCGCCCGACCACTGCAACTAAACTCAACAACGACTGCAACATCAGCAAGGACACCAACCAATGAAATTAAAGCAGCATCTGCACGTAAAGTCGTACTGCAACGGGATGTCACTACAGCGATGTGGCCGATCCTGCAACCAAACACGGCAACCACTGAGAGACCATACAGCAAAACACCTGCAGCTAAACCAACCAATGACAACAATTTCTGCAGCCAATCACTGCAAACACTCAGAGCAACTAATCACCGACACTACGGCAACACCAGCAATCTCTGCTTCTACAGCAATCATTGACAACCTGCAACTAAACTGTTGCCTGTTGTGGATTGGTTCTCCACCTACCTGCTGTTCAAACCTTGCCTTTGGAAGGGGCAGTCAATCATAACCAAACGTGTCTTAAAGGGGGAGGGACTAAAACAGCTCATTTCAGACACAGGTTGACCCTGGGGGCCGCAGTAAGGCCCAGTATCAGATAAAGGATTATTATCAGTCACGCAAAGCTGGGAGTGAGCAGAACAGGAGTTTGCTCCGGCCTCACAGATAGATCGCTCTGACAGAGGGAGTCTTCACACTCATTGCTGTGACAGCAGGCAGCACACACACTGAAACACAAATACACTTCTCTTTGTGTTTTCCTTTTACAACCATCTGTTTGTGTAGCTGTGGCACTCTGTGACCTTTATTTTGAAAGGTACTCGTACAGCCTCAGACTGGGTGGATGAAAAACGGTTCACTTTAATGCTTCTGTGCTGCTTTTGTTTACGTCTCCATCGAAGATGAGTTATAGGAGCATATCTCCTTAAACATGACACATGTTTTTTGCTTCACTGTCTCCTCTGTGAGCGCCTCCTCCTGCCTCCTGACGGAGGCTGGCTTTTCCTTTTTTCACCAGTGTTTGGGGTCATTTAGCTTCTCGCTTTCTCCTCGTTTGTTATTGTTCTCACCTCATATCCCCTTCCTCTCCCTCGCCTGCTGCATTATGACAGCTCCCCTCCCCCTCCCTCGCACCTCCTCCTTTGCTCATCTGTTGTTTCTCCTCCTGTCTTGTTACTTTTCCATCTTTTGTTCCTTCTGCAGACACCTGGAGATGCCTCTATCTCAGCCCCCACACATGTAACACGAACGCTCTTTAAAATTTTATTTCCCCTGCTTTTCTTCTCTGTTTTCCATCCTTCCCGCACCTCCCCACCTTCCTCCTCCTCCTGCTGTCCATGTCCTCATCTCTCCTCTCGCAGCCCCAGCAGAGTCCTTTAATAATTTATAAGAATCTAAAATTCAAATGCAGCTCGCTGGGATAGAGAGAGAGAGCTTTTATTAACAGTGAAGAACCAGACCTCTCTCTCCTCTCCCACCACATCCCAACATCTCACTCCCTTGCTGACGGTTACCATGACAACCCTCTCGTCCTAGAAACAAGTTGCAAGAAAATGAAGTCTGCCACCTCATTATGTCTCCGTCCTTCCTCCCTCGCCACCTTAACGTCAAATAAAAAGACATGAAAACATAAAAGCATCTGTATGAACATGCAACACGCCGACTTTTTAAGATGACGTTGAACACAAACGATTGTTTCGCTTTTGCAAACTGAGCCTCTGCGTTTCCAGTATCGATTACTGTGAACTTAAACACCCACACACCTTCTCCTGATTTATGGCCTTCTATTAAGCTGCCGATGGGCTGTGAATAACACACAAGTGACTCACGCAGTTCAACAGCCCGACCGCATTCAAAAAGGGAACTTTTTTTTGCCTTTGCCATCAGAACATCATGACGGAAAATGACAACGAATCCACATTTTTGCACAGATTTGGCCTTTTAAAGGCACGTGGTCCCAAACTTTTATCAGCTGTAAAACAGCCTGTTTCAGTTTAAGCGATGTTTTCAATAAACTGCATGCTCAGAAAACTGCTTTGTCTCACTCCCATTTCTTCTTGTTGCATATTTAAGTTTGACTTGGAACCTTGTTACAATCCAACTGTGCAAAATGTGAATTTTTTGACAGTTTCTTTTTTGATTGGGACTGTATGTGCACCTGTGGGATTTGTATAAAATATTTGCATACATCATATAGATGTTGGTACTCACAGACAATGTTTATGCAAAGTCTCATCAAGACTGGTCCACCAGTCTAGAAGGAAACAGGGAACATGCAAGCATACACGGATAAGCTGCGATATAAAATACTTGGACCAAGCTCATGCTTAAACATCAGCAGCAGTCATATTGATTCATTTCATTTCCTTTCACTTATTTATTTATAAAGCACATTTAATAACAACAGGGAGTTGACCAAAGTGCTGTACAAAATAACAATTAAACAATGACATTAACAACAACGACAGGTAAGAAAATTAAGAGAAAATTAGGATAAAATAATTGGTAACTCTCATACAGTTTCGAAAGCCAGAGTAAAAAAATATGTTTTAAGATGTGATTTAAACAGAGTGACAGTTGGGGCCTTTCTAATGTGGAGAGGTAGATCGTTCCACATTTTCGGTGCCACAACCGCAAATGCCCGATCTCCTCTATGAACCATCCTAGACTTATGTGAGGTAAGGAGCAGGTGATCGCTTGATCGAAGGGCTCTAGAGGGCGTATAAAGCTGCAATAGGTCAGACAAATAGTCCGGTGCCTGGCCATTTAGCACTTTATAAGTCAAAAGTAAGATTTTGAATTTAATTCTAAAACGCACTGGAAGCCAATGAAGGGAATCAAGCACCGGAGTAATATGTTGGTGTTTCTTCACACGAGTCAAAAGGCGAGCTGCAGCATTCTGTACCAGTTGGAGCCGGGCCGAGCTGGACTGACTGACACCCACATATAGTGAATTGCAGTAATCCAGTTGAGATAAAACAAACGCATGAATTGCTCGTTCCAAGTTTCTAAAAGATAAAAAAGATCTCACTTTAGATAGGAGCCTTAATTTAAAAAAGGACCGCTGGACAACTGAATTAATTTGTTTCTCAAATGTAAGTTTGCTATCCAAGAAAACAAGGTTTTTTACAAGTGTTTTAACAGCACATGTTAGGTTGCATAAGTCCAAATCTGGGGCATTGAAATTACAGCTTGGTCCAAAAATAATTATCTCAGTTTTATCCTCGTTGAAGGTAAGAAAATTTGAGGACATCCAGGTTTTAACTTCGTCAAGACATTTGACTAGCAATTCCATGGGCGTGGAGGTGTTTCTATTAAACCGAAGATAAATCTGGGTGTCGTCGGCATATGAGTGAAAGCAGATGTTATGCTTCCTAAAGATTAGGCCTACTGGCAACATGTAGATTGAAAAAAGAATTGGGCCTAATGCGGAACCCTGCGGGACAGCACAAGTAAAAGGAGCTGGGGAAGAAATAAAATCATCAAGGAAAAAGTCCTCTCGGAGAGGTACGACCTAAACCATTCCAAGGGGATACCTTTGATACCACATTGCTCCAGATCAGAATGCTGTGGTCAGCAGTATCAAAGGCTGCAGTTAAGTCTAGGAGCAGGAGCACAGCTGGGTCTCCTGAGTCAGTGATTAATAAAATATCATTAAGTATTTTTAGGAGGGCAGTTTCTGTGCTGTGGTGGGTTTTGAAGCCCGACTGGAACTTCTCAAAAATATTATGACTATTTAGAAAGGTTTGTAGCTGCTCAAATACAATCCTTTCTAAAATTTTTGACAGAATTGGAAGCTTGGAAACAGGTCTAAAATTAGCAAGAACAGAAGAATCAAGGTTAGGTTTTTTAAGCACTGGCTGCACTACAGCATGCTTGTATCCAGTTGGTACTACTCCAGAGCTGAGACTACTATTAAAAATAGTTAAAATGTCGGGACCGACTACCTTAATAATCCTTTTTAGAAAATGGGTTGGGACTCCATCGGAAGGGCAGGATGATGTCTTTATGCTATTGCAAAGATCTTCCACCTGGTTAAGACGCACAGCCTCAAACTGGTCAAAAGCAGTTGAGGAGGTATATGTTAATGAGACATTATACAGAGATGAGGTAGATGTAGATGTAAATGGGGCGATCACATCAAGAATAGTCTTGCATTTATTATTAAAATTTGAATCCATCTGCTCAATACCATCACCAAGAGAAGAATTCAACAGTCTTTCAAAGGCAGTGGAAAACTGTTCTGTGGCCGTTGGTTTAAAAACACGATAACGTCGTGTTGAGGATGTAGGTTTAAGATGGCAATGAGATAAAAGTATATTAAACACTAATGGACAGTGGTCAGAAAAGATTGCATCACTTATTTCCAAATTAAAAATTGGTAATCCAAAAGACAACACGAGGTCCAACGTGTGGCCCTGTACATGTGTTGGATCCAATACATGCTGGACGAGGCTAAAAGACTCAATCAAATTTAAAAAGTCTTTAGCCAGCTGGTTGTGGGGGCAGCATACATGGATATTAAAATCACCTACTATTAAAATTTGATCATAACTCGGGATGATTCCTGCTAAAAAAAAGTAGAAAAATCTCGAATAAAATCTTTGTTATATTTTGGAGGTCTGTATATTACTCCAATTCAAAAAGTAGGATTTCGAAGCTTGAGTAGAAGTCTGTTGAAAGTTGTTTATATGTTAGTCTCTTCCTGAGGACAGCCGCAACTCCGCCCCCGCGTTTGCCCATCCTCGGCAGATTTAAATAATCACAGTCAGAAGGTAGGAGTTCAGTAAAACAACTGAGCTCACCTCAGCCAAGTTTCTGTTAGGAGCATAAGATCCAAATCGCGGTAAGTAAAAAAGTCCTTTAGAATAAAGGTTTTATTAGCTAACGAGCGGACATTAGCAAGGCTAATCCTTAGTGAAGTCGAAGGCTTAGTAGTGGAAATAGGAGCCCGTTGAAGCGTCCGCAGGTTCTGGAAGTTTACTCCTCTCCGACGATGTCGCGGCGGTCGCAGGCATTCATGTACAGTAAAACACCAATGTGGAGTGTTTCTGTGCCAAAGAAGTACTTTAACTTTTTTCAGAGTTTCCAAAAATACATTCATATTTGTATTAAGATGCTGTAACAGTGTGGCTGCTTACACTGAATAGTGATGGGATTTCCAGCTCTTTTTAGAGAACCGGCTCTTTCGGCTCGGCTCACTAAAAAGAGCCGACTCTTTCGGCTCCGAACCGGCTCTTCAGGTTGTTTTGTTGCTTTAATTAATTTATTATTAACAATAATATAAAATTATGCACAAAAGGAATTACCAGTGGCGGAGTAGGGGGGTGGCTTACTGGGCTTAAGCCCGGGTTGTTTTGTCAGAAGCCCGGGGTCTTTTGGAGTGTAATTTTTTCATAGTTAGATGCCTGGCTGACAACTGTATAAAACAAAAACTACACACAATATTCGAAGCACATAGTGCACACTGTGGGAATTTACGACTGTGCGTAAATCCCCCCTAATATTGGTATGATCCGAGCTCAGGCACTTAGCAGGCGGGGCAGCTGCTGCCTACAAGTGCGCTGTTGGAGAAACAGAGCCAGGCAGACAGAGGAGAACTGAAGTTCGACCAGGTACCAAAGCAAATCATTCGTACTGTACAAATAATGTAAATATGACGATGAATCACGAAAGATTGATATCAAACTGATCACTTGACCCATATTATGTTACTTGCTCTTCGAGTGAATCAACAAATGGCGAAATGAAAAGCCGAACAACAACAATGCTGTTTCTTTAGAGTCTTAGCTTACTTGTGTGTTTATTTCATATTTTCAGTTGTTTCCCTCCACGGCTAAATAAATCGGTTTCAGTAATGCACTGATATACAAGAATGGACATAAGGAGCTTCTTTCAAAGAAAAAACTCTGGTAGTATTTTATATATTATGCTTTGTATGTTGTTCAGTATATTTCTATGCAAAACAAGAGGAACTTCAATACACAGCAGTATATTCACAGTTGAAACCAGATATTTACATACACTTTATGGAAAACACGAGAACATTTTTTTACTGTACAACATCAATTTAGAGTAAACTTGTTTTGTTTTGGTTAAATAAATATTGAAATATCTTTTGAATTAGTTAAATGTCAGAATAAAGAGAGACAGAGCTGTCTATTTTTATCACTTTGATCAAATGTAGGAGTACATATACACTAAGTTTATTGTTAATTAATAAGAAAACTGCAGACGATTCCATTCTGAGCTGAAGAAGCTTCTGATAGGTTAGTAGAGTCCATGTGAGTAAATTGGTGGCACAGCTGTGGATGCATATAAGGCAAAACACAGAGCCTGTTTCTTTGAAATGGGAAAATCAAGAGATGTCAACCAAAACACCAGGAGAAGAATTGTGGAGCTCCATAAGTGTGGCTCAATTTTATATACAATTTGGTGTCATTTACAATTAAGAAATACAGACAATTTATCTCTTTACTCTTAAAGTTAACAAATATGTTTTTTATATTTAGCAATCTAAAAAAAATAAACATTTAGTCTGATTTGATGTTACAATTAAAAAAGTGTTTGTGTTTTGATCTGAAGAGTGTGTAAATATCTGGTTTCAACTGTATATTTGATAATTTCCAGCACAAAGAGGGAGAGAGAGGAGCAGAGAGGGAGAGAGAGGAACAGAGAGGGAGAGAGAGGAACAGAGAGGGAGAGAGAGGGAGATGGAGAATGAGGACAGAACAGAGATGAACGAGAGCAGGTGAGACACACATGTTAGTCAAATGGTTGTTTACCAAAAGTATCACCGTATCATAGGTCCTCATGTATCTCATACCTAGTGTTTCTTTTTAGGTTTGCTATTTTTCAAATTCTACATTTATTAAGTTCTGCAGGCTTGTTTGCACAACAAGGCTAAATAATTATATAAACTTTTCTCAATCTAAATAGTGGACTTTGGTAGAATTAAAAAACAAGTGTAGTGCAGGTCTATGATGATTTTTAGTGCTGCTATCATCTAGTTCTGATTCTGGTTCTGTCTTGGTTAAGTCCTAAGTAGTCCTGATTTTGAACTGTTGTAGTCCTGTTTTAATTCCGGATCAGTTCTGGGTCTGGTTGAATTGGGGTTTAGTCCACGTGTCTTGATACAGCCCTGACCTTTTATGCGGCCTTGCTGCTTAATTAAAAACCTAGTTTAAGGTGTCCTGCATATGTGATATATATTTTTCCCTATATGAAGTCATCCTTTTTTTGAACAAAACTCAAAACAGAGCCAATTAATCTTTCAGTCATTTCTAACCCCCCCCCCTCAAAAAAAAAAAAAAAAAAAAAAATCCCACATGCATACATGCATACTACCCTTTAGGGCTAAGCCCCGGGTGTTTCAAATGTCTGGCTCCACCTCTGGGAATTACTAATGTAAAAAAAAAGTGGTTTTATTTATATATGTTTATATATTATATTATATTATTTTGGAGTGTGTATGTGATGTGTTGGTTGTCTGTTTGTTTGTTTGTACGGACATACTGCAAATCAATTTCCCGTTAGGGACAATAAAGTTACCAATAACCAATATAAATATTTACGGTGGCCCCTAGAGACAAAACACGTACAAACTCCAAAACACATTTCTAGCGTTAACTGAACTTAAAAACAGAGCTACCTAGATCACTTAAATTACACAATTGAAAGCATATGTGTATTGTTTGTGTATTTATACACAAGCACTCATATATATTCAAATAATTTGAAAAAATGTTCATGTACCTGTTACTACCACACACCAAATCCGGTCGTTGGTACTTGCTGGCTTGTGTAGCCACCAGGTAACAAAAGCTCAACACTGCCCCCTAGCATCCTGGAGCACTTCTGTTGTGTTTTGTACGTGTTTTGTCTCTAGGGGCCACCGTAATTATACTTTTATTTATTCACTCCACATAAAATGTAATAAATAAATCATATAATACAAAAACCAACTATTCACATTTCAAATTTTCAGCTTTTTCCTTTTAAACAAATTTAAAGTGAAACAACACAAAACACTGCAAACCACAACACAATTAAATATAAATTAAAATATGAAAACAAAAAGAAGATGCATATTCTCTGTCATATGGACCTGCATGAATAAACTTTCTGAATCCTTTATCATCCGCAACTGAAAATAGTTGTGGATGATTACTATACCTTTGTAATGTGACGTTGTTGTCCCTGGCTCTCTCTTTCTCTCTCTCTCCCTCCCGCTCTGTTCCTGTGCTACTGTGTGTAACTACCGCCCCTCCCCCCTCTGCCCAGCGCAAAGCACAAGGCTCGCATGCTGAGTGAAGGGGGAAAAAGTGTGAGAGAGAGAGGGTGAGAGAAAGGAAAAAAAAAAACCCACGGCTCGTGATAAGGAGCCGGCTCGCGTCGTTCACGTCAAAGACCCGGCTCTAAGAGCCATTTCGTTCGCGACCGACACATCACTAACACTGAAGAAACAGGTCTAAAACAATACGGGAGCAGAAGAATAAACACGTGGAACTCCCGACTCCCATGAAACAACCTGAAGCCCACACTGAGCCATGCAACAGATGGAAAAACACCCCCCAAACCTGAAAGAACGACCGGATAAAACATGAGATCAAGGTCCGGGAGCAACTGAAGCAAGAGAGGATAAACTATGAAAAAACTGGTGCTTTTGTAACAACACGGGGCAGTGAGGATGGGAGGATCTGGAGGCTGTGTCCCACTGGAAGTCTTCCATTTGTTTTATTTAGTCCAAAAAAGAAAAGCCAAAGTTATACTTACAAACTCTCCCCTCGGGGTGAGACCATCTTATCGGAGCGAGGCTCCCTGAGAGTCAAGTGCGTCTTCGCACATCCGCCGGTGTGGGCAAAACGACAATCTCCCTGACTCACAGAATCAGAGAAAGTTTATTAATCCCAGCCAATATACAACAAACATCAAGCACTCATATAAGATGACTGTAGAAACAGAGATATTGATCCACATGTGTGGATCTGACCCAAGTCGATGAATTAAAGAGTCTAATAGCAGCAGAACCTCTTGTAACATTCCCTCAGACAGCGAGCTCGCTTATTTTATTCATAAACTTCATTCATTGACTTCATGGTGATGTGAAGCTATATTAGATGTTTTTAAGAATCAGTTGAAAGTAAGATTTTAATTATAGTATCATTCACAAGAGTCTTCTGACATTGCTTTATACCGTAAGGTAACGACCCTACAGCAGCAGCAAGAAAACACATCAATAATCCCCTATGAGCAAGCACTAGGCGACAGTGGAGAGGAAAAACGACATTTCATTGGAAAGACACCTCCAGCAGAACCAGGCTCGGGGGGTGATGCTACAGACAAGTCGAATTAAATGATTTTTAAATAAAATACAAATATAAATGTTAATCCTGAGGGCAGACTAGACTAATTGCTTTAAGATTTTTAAAGATTAACGGCACTGGAAAAAAATTAAGATGACAATTTAGTCATCACTACTGCCCTTAAAGCAGCAGCTGAAAAAAACGTTTGGATTTCTTTGGAGGATCCATGACGACACCAAGTCAGGTGCTTCAGAATAAAGAGATGAATCTTCTGATGTCAGAGCAGCAAAGAAGAACTGGTCTGGAGATCCACCCTCCTCGATAAGGCCTTTAGCTGTGGCCTTGGCTACTTTACTCGTGTTATTTTAAGAGCTGTCAGAGATTTAGCACATCTTTATTGTTATTGTTTTTCATGTGCTCGTGGGATTTGCTCATTAATAGAAAACAACTAAATTCCTTGGTAATTTTCTTAGCATCAGGTGACACCGGTGTTTCTAACAGTTCTTCCTCCTGATTAGCGGCTGATGCTGACCCTCTGTGGGTTGAGTGTGAGAGACTCATTGCTTGTTTGTGCAGGTAGGTCCTGGTCTACTGCACTCACAGAGAAGGCTGGCTGCTTTGTGGGAGCTGTAACTGGACTTGACTGCGACGTGGACAGTCTGCCGCTTGTTTTGTTGGCATCTGATCCAATCATATCTCCCTCCTCCGATGGGGTCAGTGCTCTTACGATATCTTCCACAACACAAGAAATGTTGTTATTTTGAGTAGTTTGGGCTGAACTGTCATTCTCTAACCAAAAAACAATGTTTTGTAGAATTTTTCCACTGATTCTTGTACGAGCACATAGAGCACCTCAGGAGAAAACGGTACGCCACAGTCACGCTGTGAACTCTTGGAGATGTCAGACTCAGAGAGACTTTTACCCATTTGCATCCTGCGGGTTGGATATGTTGACTGGATATGGTCGTACACTTTATCTGTCAACCCCTTTGAGAACATCTTGATTTCCTCATTTGACAGGTTCTCCAGGGGTTTTCTGATCGTCTTAAGGGTCAATTTACTAAACAGGTGATTAAGACCTGGCATGATGGTGCTATATTTGAGTGGAGAAGAACTTTTAGCTGTGGTTTCTAATTTTGGTGATTTTTAGGAACTTCTGTGAGTGAACCTGATGGATTTAAATATAAACCTGTGTTGGAGTCTCAGGGGAGTTTGCCTGTTCTCTGAGAAATGTGAAAAACCATTTGCTTCTCTTCTGTTGTTTGCGGTGTTTTGGTTCATCTGATTTTGCAAGTGATGATTCGCATGACGTGGAAAACTCTTTCACCTGTTTGATAATTAAATCAAAAGCAGGCTTGGGTGAGCTACATTTCTCCCCTTATGTAATATCTTCTGCGTCAGGATACTCAAAGTTATCAACTATTGCATTTGCAATGCCAGCTGCAACTACACAGGCTTCCCCGGAGTACCAGGAGGACGGACACTTTGAGCCTTCCCCTCAGTTTCTGCAGACTTTTTCTCCGGGTTGCAGTTCTGAGCGACAGTCTTCGTCATCTTGACTTATCTCTGTACTCCATCTCACAAGAGCCTTACTTACTTCTTTGATTGTTCCCGTCTCATAGATAATGGATTCAAGGTTCTCATCGCTTGGACTAGAGGAGCTGGGTAAAGTCTCCCTCTGCTTGCACAGGCAGCCTACCTGCATATCTCCTCAGACATGACAAAGCATGTGTCTCTTTTCATGTTGGTTGTTTGATTGTGATGTTAACATGGACTGCATTTTGATTTAAGACGAAATTATTATTTAAAAAACATCCTTAAATGTAAACATGGAGACACACAGATAATATCTGCCATCACATTATATTGGCATAAAGTTTCTGGGCACTGACTCGGGTGATTCAGGACTCAATGTCATGTTGGAATCACATGAAAGTTTGTAAAGTTTGATACTTGAATTCTGCACAGACAAAAAACATGTGCGGCAGATGTAAATGTGCGAGTTCCTCCAGCCTACGAAGGTCTCGCATTGACGTCAACAGAAATGATGGCGTGCACTGGCAGGCCGTGGTTACTCAGAGAGCGAGTCACACTTTCAATGAGCTTCCCGTATCAAACTTTACGACCCAGCGAGCGATAACAACATTCAGTCCCCAGAGATGACCGCCGTGTAGCGAGAGAGCCAGCGAGCGGGATTTTTATTTTGGTTCAAGCCGCCAGCAAAAGCATTTCTGTGCCGCTGCTCTCGGCAGATTCATGAGCCTGCAGACGTCGAGGAGGTCGTATTTAACGTGGGCTTTATTGCCTTCAAACATGATCAAATATTCAACATCAGAAGTCAAGATCAACGGTGTCTTTGATAAATGTTTTGTGTACAACCATACTCATTCATTATGCTCCATAAAGCAATCAATTTAAGGCATGCACAGGCACAATGAGAGTCCGGTGTCAGGACACAGCAATCAATAATAAGAGGACATAATGAAGTTGGTATACTCATGCTTACACCATCCCCCGCCTTGCAGTTTCTCCTTTGTCTTAAAAAGAAAAAGCAGGAAGCAGGTCATACTGAGCGATACAAACAGTAGATTACCATGTAAATACAAAAGAGATTCAGAGGATGAGACTAGAAATATAAAAATACAAAGATCAGGTTATCAGGTGTTCAAAGAGCATTTACAAAAGAAACGAAAATTAAAACTGGTGTAACATAAAGAGTTAAAGTAGACATCAAATGAACGGACCGTCACTAACTGCAGCTTCTATACAGCATGTACAGGCGTGTGTTCAAAATAAGAAGCTCTTGAGAAACTTTTCAGTATTTAAATGACAAAAGTCTTTTAGGTATTTTGGAAAAAATGTAACCTAATTTCATGACCATTGATGAGTAAATTATGACATAGAAATAATTAGCTAAACATAACAGAACATACAGTACAGCCACACTGGTACTGGTTCAAAATTAGCATAACCGTATTAAATGTGATTTTATTTGCTTTGAATAAGATTGTTTAAAAAAATGAGCACTAATAAAATTTAAGTGGTAAACATGCAAATTTAATTTTTTTACTTGTTCTTGTTGGAAAGCAGATTTCTAACTAACCGCTGCTACTGATTTTTAGATTTTGTGCTAAGCTAATCATATTCTGCATCATTTTATTTAAAACAATTCAGATCATTTCTCTATGAAGAACCAGACACCGTCACCACGAAGCAGTTCGATTTAAATATTTTCACACATTATAGTTTCGTGTCAGGATTAACTATTTAGCTAGCAATGCGAATGTTAGCTTCCTTGTATTTAATTAAACATTGTGCCCACTGAAGAACAATTCTCTGTCTGTTCATAGTAAGAGTTATTTTCTGTCAGTATATAGTGTCACAGAGTCACATGATCATATTAAACATCATTGTGGTTTCATATAAAGCATGCAAAGCTTTTGTGCTAAGCTAAGCAAATCCAAAAGTATTTTAGAAACATTTATTTAAGTACATTTCAAACAAATCGCAAATTTTCTAAATGAAAAGCAAATTTATATATTTTCAAGCATTCTTTAGTATCTAGATTTGTTAGCTAGCATGTCAGCCTCCCACACTTTGCATTGTCAAATAAAATGTTGCTTCCCGACTGAAGAACCTAGCTATCTACTCACTGCGGACTCATTTTCTGTAAATTTATAATGTTAAGGAATTAGAAGTTCATATTAATCATGGCCAAGTTTTCCAAAAACAAGTCAAACATATGCTTAAGGATGTTTTCAACATTGTGTTGACTTTTATTTAAATTTATTTATGTTACGATATCATGGGATTGCAACTAAAAGCGCATAATTTAAGGCACGTTTCAGATGTTCTGAGATCATCTTTTACTGGATTGTTTTCAGGGTTTGAACTTTGGGGTCATTCATGTCATCAAATATTACCCGAAAACTTTTATATTTATTATATTATGACATCGTGCTGGGCACAGCCAAAAAACACCCCCAAAGTAAGGCGAGTGTAGCTTGCTGCTGACCCTCAGCAGGCTTCCAGAATCTGGCCAATCAGAAGACAGTGGGTTTTAGCCGGAGGAGGCATAAGAAAGATTTCAAAAAGATGAACCTAAAACAGCTAGTATGGCATCTTCTTAAAAAAATATTTTCTAAATTAGAAAACAAGAGTATTTTACTAATTGTTTCTTTAAAGATGATAAATGCTGGTTACCAAAATCTTCCTCAGAGCTTTTCATTTCTCAGTGTAAGACAGCTTGATTCTTATAACACAGTTTCCTGTTTAAATGTATGTTGTAGAGATTTTTCTATTTACACGAGTTGTGCTGCTGGACAAATGAAGAAACTTATAGATTTGTGGAAATATGTTCACAATCAAAACCCTGCATGTAGATATCATAATTACAACGGCTGCAGTGAAACTCTCACAGGAACAGAAGCACAAAGATTTAACAGTCACTTAGAAATCGGTGACACCGTGTGATGTGCGGTTGGTTAATAAAACATGGTAGGCAGCTTTGAGAGGTAGCGCAAGCAAAGTCCGTATGAAACCGTGTAAGAGTACACCACCACAGCAGGAATCAGCAAAGCTAGCATTCGTACTGATAACGAGCCAGGCCTTTTTTTTCCTTTTTAGTTTACAATTTATTTTTTGCATAATGTGATTAGTAAACAGGCATGCTACATACAGAGTGGGCGGAGTGAAGGTGCGAATGGGATGGACGGGACCTCGTGCTGCATTCATGTCATACTGGAAGTATTTGTGTTGGTTTACGACACGTTTCTGAGTTTTTGTGTGAAAATACGGACAATGAAACCCGCGCTGAATAAAATTCTATATTTAACAAATGTTGTGACGCTGTCGACAAACATCTAATCCTTAAACGACCACCTCTGCAGTGACACAGTCGATGATGCGACTAATAACATTTGTGAAATATGACATGAATGCAGCACTACAAGACCCTCCTTTCCTCCCCCACCTCTGAGCCTGACCTCACCTGACCTTACCTGTACACTCTGATTGGCTCTCAGTCCAAACGTGTCACCTGATCTCCTTAAAGACCTGCAGTGCGTTTTTGGCACCGAGGTGACTGCAGTTACATCTCAGTGACAAACCTAGACCGGCTGATGGGTTACCTTCCAATTAACATCCCATACTGTTTATTTACATAGTGCTACTCAGTTAGCTCGCCTGCTAACTGAGGCTACAGTCTGTATAAAAGCATTCAGTAATAAATACTCCAAGCATGCACAGGTTATAGGAGATGAAGGGCTGATTCAGTTCCACAACAACAGCTTATTTCCACAAAAAACCCCCAAAATTTCTGTTAGCACGCACACATTTCCACACAGAGAGGCTAAAAGAGAAAGCGGTCCTGTGCTGATTGACGTGCACTCTCTGGTATTTGACACAGCGTCACGCTGAGGCTCGGCAAGCTGAGAGAACGGCGACTGGACGAGGACAAAATGAACGTTTTGAGAGGTTTTCTGTGTAAAACTCAAGCAGTTAAACAGCCAGTGTGCTCAAAATTTGGTCATGTCATAACCACACTACACCTGACAACTAAAAGTGAGTGTGTGGCCCAGAATCGCATTTCAACAGCAATAAAAATCATGATTTCAGGTTTCCTAGACAGTGTCTGGCTGCAGACAGTACCTCCTGGCTTTGTGTACAGTGGATTCGATGAATCATCAACTGTAAACTGTAAACTGTAAACTCCATCGCAAACATCTGTAAATGTTGGATGGATTGATAATGCCAAAGCTGTTTCACAGCTGCACACTAACCAGATTTGGGCATTAGCATTAGCATTAGCATAGTTTAATTTGGAAAATGAAAGGCTTGTAAGAAAGAAGGAGACACCTTATAGATCTTATAGATCCCTCAGACTGACTTACAAACTAATTACATTGATGACTCCTGTTGAATAACTGCAATTAAAATAAGTAAAATACACATGACTTCACCACCTTTAAGCTCCTGCATCACATGTACGTGAACCTGTGTAGTCTCCTTTAGGCCCTTGTTAGTGAACACCTTATCCTGAACATGTAAAACGCTCATCTGTTCAGTTCTTTATTAGCAACTTTGCTATCGGTTCTAAGACAACAGGTCCTTTTAACCCTCTGGAGTTGACGGATGCGCCGGCGCGTCAAAATCACATGACCAATTTAAGACGACATAGCTACAAGATGCAACAACCCAGAGTCTCCACTTGGGTCGAAAGGGCGGACTTCAAACTATATACCAGTTTTTAAATTGTGTGGATAGGCCACGTAAAACCAGCGTTATGATCAAAAATGCATGCAATGTTTTTTTCTGAACAAAACAGTGGTGTTTACAGCGAGTGGAAAAAGAAAAAACACCCCTTCCCTATTGGTGTTAAATTGTGCCATGTCAACCAAACAAAAGATGATATGGCAACATGTGGCATTTGGTTGTTTAGGGAGAGGGGGAGGTTTTAGGAGTGACGCTCGCGAGAGAAAGCGGGCGGGCATAGTGGACAGAAACTAGTTTTTTGGACTGGCGCAAATAATGTGTGTACCTTCTTATTTGATGCAGAACAACCTTATTGTTCTGTAAATAGATTTAAATGGTTATATAAAAAACGCCTGAGGCCTTGGCTGCATTTTTAGGTAAATAGTACCATATAACTTTGTTGTTTGCAAAACTTGTGCATAATTTTTAGAAATGTACAATTTCTATTTGCAATTAAAGTTATGAAAATGATTCGTTAAACATGTTTGTGGGTTTTACAGTAAAAAATATGACTTAAATTTAAAGTTTTTGTCTAGTTTAGATCAATTGTGCTAATATAGTATGTCAAAATGAAAAAATAACTCCAATTTCAGTGTTTGTGGTAAATAATGATACCAAAGAAGGCAAGATAAACAGTTTTTAAAGGTGAAATGCAGAGGTAAAATCAAAAGTAGTCAAAAACGGCCAATTATACCCTGGACCCCAGAGGGTTAAACCATTCAGGAGACTCTAAGTACTCAGGAGTTCCCATGAGAACCACATGTCCTCCGGAGCCTTGCTCTTTTTTTGCATTTGCACTGCAAACAGGAACGGTAACGAGCCAGCTGATGGAAGGTATAGATCAGTCAAAATCACATTTGCTTCCCATAAAGGTCAGTAAAGCCGGGGCTTCACCTCTTAACATTCACATGTCATTTATAGAATTTGAGCCTGTTTGGAAGAACCAAACAGAAAACCTCACGCCTCGCAAAAATCTAAATTCTAAAGATATGAATATATAAAACGTCACATGAAAGCTAACATCTTCATGTTATCACTAATGTAACAGTTTAGCACGTGAGCCTTGGCTAGAACAAATTCCACCTGCAGCGCTGAGCTTAAATGGGTTGCAAGAAAAAATTGCTTGTTGCTAATGTTGCAGTTTTATCCAATAACCAGACAAAGTGAACCTCCAGTTTAAGCCATAATCGGTAACCCTAACTAGTGATGTGCGGATCGATCCTGAAATATCGATTCCGATACCGATCATTTATGTTCTAGAATCGATTCTCACATTAAAATATCGATACTTTAGTAATTTAGGGTAAATTTGTAGTTTATCATTAACAGGAACACAGTGGAAAGAAACTATAACATTCGGATTGTCTACATTCAAAGGAACTACTTCCTCTTCCGCCTTTCATAGTCATGTGCGAAATACGGCTGTATAAATGTCTCGCAGCCGCTGGCACGTGCACTCACAACAATGGCTGAGCATAATTGGAGTCATGTGCGGAGTATTTTACCTCCACAAACAGCTGAGACGTGGTTTGCGATACATGTGGCAAAAAAAGTGAGGTGTTGTGGCCATACTTTCCAACCTTGAGACCTCAGAATTAGGGAGACAATTCAAAAGGGCTGTTGGTGGTGGTGGTGGGGGGGGGGTGATAAATACATATTACAGTGTTTATTTATCGGATAAAATACGTTAAATGTCACCGTTATTATTGGCCGGCCCGGAAACAGCGGGGGTGTCCAAATTCAGAGGCTAATTCCACCTGAGGACCCGGCCTTCGCGGTCTAAAGGAAGCCGGGTAGTACGTCACAGGCTCCCTCGGTGGAGTGAAACTCTGCTGTCTGCTCCTTGCTATCTAAAATATAACCGGGCGCTGACGTAAACTCTCAACCGTCTCACACTTTGTTTAATTAGTTTTATTCAGCTGTGTGAAAACCCCGGAGGAACCCTCCCGAGGGATTAATAAAGTTACATTTAATCTAATCTAATAACTTTAATCTCAGCCAAACCGATTTACTCACGAACAAATAAAACACTGAAAAAGCCAAACAATAACATTTTTAAGTTATCAAAGTGACTTATATCTCATGTTTAACCTGAGTAGTGAAAGACCGCGGGGGTTTGAAGACGATGTGTCGGTCGGCTCAGATATTTGAAGTTTACACAGCTACATTCTCACCTGAAAATATGTTAAAAGTTTTTTTGCGACCCAGAAAGAGAAATAAGAGTAATATTAAAACTAAGTCACCGCCGTCATTGTTGGAAACTGGAATTGGCTGGGCCGCGCTATGAATTCTGCCATATGGTTTTTCAATTTTGTTGCCCGGGTGGAAAATCGGGAGAATGGTGGCTCCGGGAGATTTTCGGGAGGGGCACTGAAATTCGGGATTCTCCCAGAAAAATCAGCAGGGTTGGCATGTATGGTTGTGGCAACATCACTAACCTTGTCAAACACCTCAGAGTAAATCATATCACAGAATATGACGAGCGTATGTTGAGGCAAACTGAAGAGGAGGACAGGGACAGGTGCTGCTGGGGCGAGACAGACGTCTCTCGGAGTCCTTTAGTGCTGCAGGCAGGCAACGTGTTCAAATAGCGCACAACTTCAGTTTTTCTATTTCTATATGATGAACTCTGCATTATTAAGTGATAAGAACAAGTAATCTGATGTCCTGTAATCATTATGATGCTATCATTTGAGATACAATAAATAAAATAAGTTTTTGTACAAAGTATCGGATCAGTATCGTCGATACCACCCTGAATATTACTTGGTATCAGATCGGAAAGGAAATCAGTGGCATCGCACATCACTAACCCTAACTCCGTGTTTTTCAGAAAAGCCAAAAGGACTTTTTGAGAAGAAATGTAAATAGTTTTAAAATGTTATCATCCCCTGCCAGGAGAATAGTTTAAAAGAGAATAATTTAAAAGAATATTACATATTCTGATAGCGTTAGATTTAAAGATAGAACTCAGAGGGTTAACAGCCACCAGGTCGAACTACCTAAGTTTAAGGTTAGCACTGCAATTCAGACATATGCTAAACAAGCCTAGCTTATAACCTTGCACCATTCAAAGATCACGGCTGTCACAGTTCTTGTGTAGCTATAAGAACTATGTTCATCCACTGTCACAGCAAAGAGGTGAGTACCTGATCCAACACTTCCTAAAACTATGAACAAACTCCTTCCAAGGTTGTTACCAACGAGGGTTACACTGGCAAACAAAGATATTTCCGAATTATGATTTTAGGCTATTGAGTGAAGACTGAGAAAGAACTTCATACAGGAAGTTGTTGAGGAAGTTCTTCTTGTATCTGCAGTAAAACACTTAACAGAAAGGGAAGCGGGCAGCAGCTGTGAATGCTAGACTGAAGTAAAAGACTGACACTGAAAGGCCGGAGAGAAAAGAAGAATTGATCCATCTCACATGCTGTGAGCACTCAGAGGGAGTCCAAAAGTAACCTCAACCACCCAAATTAATAGAAGTCCTGGAGAACATCAGGAATAATGTGAAACTTTCCATCACTTTACGTCCACTTAGAGCCAAAGGCTGTGGTCAAGGAGAATAATTCATTAATTACTAACTCAGAATCGCTTACAGTGAGACGAGCACGGCTAACAGCCAGCAGTCTGAGCGCCTGTGGTCAGTTTACGGTCTCTGAAAACCTTGGATGGAACATGATGAATGTTATAGCAGCTCCGGGGACATTTATCATGAATATGCAGAGTAAACATCAGAATCATGCCTCCGGTTTTTTCACAAAGACAGTGAAACAGAGGAAGTCCATCTCTGTGCTGAAACAAAGATCCCTCTCTCTCCTGCCGTCACAGTTCAAAGACTTTTAGAGTTCATCCTCAGTTTGAGTTAAACTATCACTGCAGCAGCTTCTCCCCGTTTCAGTCCAGCTGAGACTGCGTTTCTAAATTTTTGGCATCAAACGCAACAAACCAGGTCCCCCAGTTCGCACCAATATGGACCATTAGGAATCTGAATAATCCCCTTTCCCAGGATGTCCATTTCCTCTTGTAATTGTGGCGTCTGAGGAGGAGATAAGCTGCTACCACAGAATGAAATGAGCATCTGGTGATCCATCCTTTTCTCCAGATCAGGTGTCAGGCGTCAGGATTAGGTTTGTCGGTCGTGTCAGAGGTAGCGCGTCAGGCAGACCATGCTTGTCGTGCAGCAAGAAACAACAGCAAAGAACAGAAACGGGTTTTTATTCGTTTTACATCTGGTGCAGGCGCTCGACAACGATAGTGCTTCAGGAACGGGAGGAAATGGTGTCGTGTCGGGTTCGATGTTGTCATGAAGTCAGTCTCGCCGTGCCGGTTGGTTTGAATCAAGATTTTAATATCACTGGAGAGAGATAAAGATTAAATTCACACAGATTTAAGCTGGTTTTACATTTTTAATGATCCTGAACATTCGAGAAAAGCTTGTAGAGTCAACTTTAGGTCGCTTTTGCGGAGAAAATGACTGAATCGTGAGACTTACATCCCCAGTTCAGGACGATGGCCGCTGTGATGATGGCAATCCCTCCTAAAATGGAGACAACAGACAGCACCATGGCGTTACGGCCCAAACGGCGAGCACCATCAACGTTGCCTTGCTGCAGACTGTTTCGGGACTGAAGGGAAGCAGAGAGCAAAGAAAACAAGCAATAAACTGTCACTCAACATCGTAAAATAATGATATGATTGGGTTGGGACAACAAGACAACATTATAGTTACAGATAAAAAGAAGAAGAAAAAAATCACCAGATTAGACAGCAGACGGCTTGATACTGACAATTTAAATGTTATATAAATGTTTTTCTGCCTGCAGCTCCATATTTCTATTGTGGGACATCACCAAAGAACTTTCCAGGCTCTCAGCTAAAATATATTCCTCATTTATCCTTTGCTGGTTCTTTCTACAGCCCGAGTTCTTCTTGGAAAAACCCATTTTAGCTCTTTTGTCTTGGTTACTAACATGTAAAATAGATTCTTTTGTTTTTGGAGTTGTCAGCTCTGTTGTCCTTAAAGATTAAAAAGTTTTTGGTTGTGACTTATAAATTTGTCTGAGCTGCTGTTAACTGAGAGGTTTAAATGATACTGTTGTCAGAAGTCGTACCATCACAGAGAAGGTGAGGGCCACGATGTTGATGGGCCACATTGGGCAGAAGCAGGATAAGATGGCGAGGATCAGGTAGTCCCTCGGCTTGGACCCATCCACAGCGGCCTCTGTGATGGCGCTGGGCTGGCGGGTGAGCGAGGGCCTGGGGGAGCCCATCGCTAGCGAGCCAGACCGGCTGCCCAAGCGGGGCCGGCCATTAGCATGGCCAGCTGGCTTTGCATGCAGCTTGGGCGACACAGAGGGCGCTATGGGTGACGAGTCAGCCATGACAGGCGCGATGCCATTACCTAGAAAACAAAAAGCTGTCAGAAGGAACTGAAAAATAACTGATAAGCAACCATCATCTCTGCCGGGGGTTTTAGCTTTTGTTGGCTGTGTTGAGCTTCCCTGAAAGTATGTTCCTCAAGAGGAAACCTAGTAGGTGCTGAACAGCTTCACTGTGTTAATAAAAATAAAACACCTAAAAATAGATGTCAGGGTGGGGAAGTCAGGAAGCTCCATGAGATGAACTAGCATGTTGTTTTTGGATATTCTCACAGGAAATGATTGTGATTAAAACAACGATCTGCCAAAAACACCTTTCAATATTTTCTTTCCCAACCTAAAGCGATGCCCCGCTGCGACTGGACCGGGCCGTAATCCTGCTGACACGGTGCAGGCTGTACCAACATAACAAAGCCAGTCAGGACAGTAGGCCTTTTTGCATCATGGCCAGAATTTTTATAGTTACTTTGTCTTCAGCGCTCTGTGTGTCTGTGGCCTACACACAGCTGAAGCCTGATTACAGCGTCTGGGCACCAAACAGCCTCAATAGCCTGGAAAGGTGCTAACCGCTAGGCTAACTAGCAACAAGATGCCTTCCCTCTCCACAGATGACTACCACAGCCTCCTGCAGAAGATTGCAGTACTAGAGACAAATGCGCTTCGCTTAGAAGTAAACGTGGAGGTAAATGGACTGTGTGGAAATGAAACAACCTTGCCATTGATTCAAAACAATGGCGATGAGCAAGCTAGTACACAGCTAAGGAGCACAGATAACATGGCCAAGAAAGTAGACTCTGTGCATTATTATAAATCCTCAAGCAATAATCCCCCCTTGGACTGTCTTGGTGCAAAACCAAGACATAAATCATGTCTCCTGGAAGGGGGAGGACGTATCACAGGCAGAGCACAGCGAGCTGAAATCTCTGAAACCGACTGGCCTTCACTTCCTACGAGACAGAGAAACTCTTCTACCCCTGTATACAGGAGGAAACAGGACTGGACAACCGTGAATAGGAAGGTTAACAACAAACCTCCAAAACAACTGAATGTGAAACTGCAGAACAGATTTGCTCCACTATCAAAGGACCCTGGATCTATATCGGACAACCATCCATCTAAAAGTAGCGAAGGACTGAAAATCTGTTGAAAAGTAAAAGGCCACAGGGAAAGCTAAAGGCTAGGCCTGAAACTCTGATTGTGGGTGACTCTGCTGTAAAGGATGTACAAAGGATGTGCGGTAAGAACACTAAAGTCCTCTGCTTTCCTAAGGATATGCTCAACAACCTGAAGGAGAGAATTCTTCAAATTGCAGATGAATATCCAACTGTGACAAACATTGTTCTGCATACAGGGTCAAACGATGTGTCCAAACAACAGTCGGAGGTTCTGAAACGCGACTTTACTGGATTATTAAATACTGTAAACTCTCTGAATGCAGCTGTATTCATCAGTGGACCTGTACCGCCGGTCAGAGGAGGAGACGAGAGATTCAGCAGGTTGTTTACACTGAATAAATGGCTCATATCAGCATGTACTGACCACTCAGTGCATTTTATCAACAATTTTAATATTTTTTGGGAACGCAGGCATCTGTTTAAAGCAAATGGATTTAATTTTAACAAGTCAGGGATGAAACTGTTCACCTCCAACTTGTTTTATTCCATACGTCATCCATCTGTGCTTGGTGCCAAGGCTGAGATAAACGAGGAGTTATCTCATAAAGAGGAACAGACAGTACTCCAAGAACAGACAAAACCCAGCAGAAACCTTGAGGAGGAGCTCCATCTGCCCCCACCCGGGAAGAGCCTCAGAAAGGAGAGACATCAGAGGCAAGAAGAGGGGTCCCTATTTGCCTCCAACTCTCTCAACAACACCAACGACCAGGACCAGGGACCACGACCTTCCCCAGTCCCCCAAACCCCTGACAGGCCATCCCCCTCCTCCCCCTCCCTTTCTCCCTCCTCCCCACACCTGAAATTCACTGAGGAGATGATGGAGCGGGTCAATGCTGGGCTCAGATCTACCCTCCGGCCCAATCCCTTTTTGTCCCCCATAACCCCCCCCACCAGAGCAACCAAAGGTTCGCCACCAAGCCCCGCCCTCAACAGAGCAATCGAAGTTACATTGCCCAGCCTCGCCCCCCTTAGTTCCTCCTTACCACCTTCATGCTCTGTCTCCGCAGTCTGATGTGTGATGTGTGGAGGGTCCGGGCTGCGAGGATTATGGCAGTGGTGACTTTTCCCAGGAGAAGCTGGGACCCTGTTTACTAGAAGGTTTTAAAATTTCTGTACTTTTAGGTCAGCGGTCCCCAACCCCCGGGCCTCGGACCGGTACCGGTCCGTGAGTCGTTTGGTACCGGGCCGCGAGAGTTGAGGCTCAGGTGTGAAATGAATGGTTTTCAGGGTTTTTATCGGTTTTCAGCGTTATTTTGTTATCGTTTTTTTTTTCGTTAACTCGTTTTCCTGGGTCTTTTCACGTGTGTTATGAATAAATCTTCTTTTCTTCGGTACCGGTACTAGTTTTATTTTGCTGTATTTATCCGCGACACGTTAAAGGCCGGTCCGTGAAAATATTGTCGGGCATAAACTGGTCCGTGGCGCAAAAAAGGTTGGAGACCGCTGTTTTAGGTGACAGAAGGAGACATGTGGCCTGGTCAAAACACAGAGAGCTGCACTCTAAACACCATCAAACAGTTTCACCCTATTAACAGCAAAGACCTGGAGGACATCTTAGGTCAGCTGAACTCCTCCTCTTGCTGTTTAGATGTCCTGCCAACAAGTTTTTTCAAAAAGGTCTCAAAGACTTTGGAGTCAGACCTGTTACAGATCGTCAACTTTTCTTTAATGTCAGGTGTGTTTCCAGAACCTCTAAAAACTGCTGTAATTAAACCTATACTGAAAAAGGACAATCTTGACAAGACACAAATGAACAACTACAGGCCGATCTCAAATCTCCCATTTTTAAGTAAGATCATTGAAAAAGCAGTTTCTCAACAGCTCAATTACTTCTTAAAACAGAATAACTGCTATGATGCCTTCCAGTCAGGTTTTAGACAGAACCACAGCACTGAAACCGCTCTGACCAAAGTGTTTAATCACATATGTCTGAATACAGTGTTATGTTGTGGCAGGGATTTGTCCACCAGGGGGCAACAGTTGTTGGAGAGCTTTCAGTCTGTGGGGCGCATGCCCCGGTTCCCTTAATAAAGAAGTAACTGTGAGCTAAACATGGTCTCCGTGGTTCCTTAGTCCTAGGATATCACATATGGCGACGAGGGTAAAAGCCAGGTGTTGCTGTGAAGTTACACCGTGATAAGTGACTTATGAAGTGAGGTTGGCAAGTGGTACAGCGCTAGAATCTGTTGGAAGCGGAGCGTAACCCTTGGTGTGGAATAATGGCTACCACTTTGGGCTCGGTGGCACCGTTCGACAGCGAGCTGCAATCCTGGGAGGAATATTGTGAGATTTTGGATTACTTCTTTGTGGCGAATGATATTAAGGAGGAGGAGAAGAAGCGAGCGGTACTGTTGAGTTGCGTGGGCGCACAGACCTATGCCCTGATTAGGAACCTACTCAGTCCGGTCAAGCCAGGGGATCGTTCTTATGCTGAGTTGGTGGGATTGTTGAACAGTCATTTTCACCCTAAGCCGAGTGAAATTGTGCAGCAGTGGAAGTTTAACACACGGAATAGAAGGCCGGAGGAAAGTGTGGGCGATTATGTAGCGGAGCTGAGGAAGCTCGCACAGGACTGTAACTTTGGAGACTCCCTGACGGTGATGCTGCGGGATCGTTTAGTATGTGGAATAAGCGACGACAGAATACAGTGCAGATTGTTAGCAGAGGATTCGCTAACATTTGAAAAGGCGCTGAAGTTTGCTCAAGCAATGGAGGCTGCTAACAGAGACATTGTGGATTTGAAGAGCATGACGGAACAGTCGCGATTCACTAAAGGATTAGGAGCGGTGAACAAGATGGAGGACGGCAGCTCGACGTCACAACAGGTTGTCAGGAAGTGCTACAGATGTGGAGGGCTAAATCATGTGGCCAAGGACTGCAGGTTTGTTTCAGAAAAATGCCACAACTGTGGAAAGGTGGGACACATAAAAAGGGTCTGCCGAATGAAAATGGAACAAAAAGGAGGGCGTGGCAGACAAGGTAAACAAGCCCATTTCTTGGAAGAGGAGAATGTGGAGAGTGAGGAAGAAGGAGCTGAAATGCACCACATAAAGGCAAGTGTGACTATGTATAATGTGCATGAGGAGATTAGCATCCCAAGGGAAGAACCCATCAGACAGAAGCTAAAAGTAAATGGACAGAATGTGACATTTGAAGTAGACACAGGCTGTGGTTACACTATCATGTCGAAGGAGTCATTTAAAAAACTTTTTGAAGGCAGTAATGCGCCCAAAGTAAGCAAGTGTGGAATCAAACTGAGAACGTATGGAGGCCACAAGGTACCCGTGTGGGGAGCAGCCCAAGTGCAGGTGGAATTCAGAGACAGTAAAAAAAAACTGGATGTGGTGGTGGTTGAAGGGGCTGGAACTAGTTTGATGGGTCGGGGATGGATTAAGGCAACCTGTACATAAGATAGAAGGCAGAGATGATGCCTTACAGCGGATACTGGCCAGACATGAAACAGTGTTTAAAGATGAGTTGGGAACGCTGAAGGGGTTTGCAGCAAAGATACATGTAGCCAGTGATGCCAAACCGTGCTTCTATAAGCCCCGATCAGTTCCGTTTGCTATGAAAAAGAAAGTGGAGCAGGAACTGGCGAGACTGTTGGAGAAGAAGATCATCCAACCAGTGAAATTCTCAGAGTGGGCCGCACCCATTGTACCCATACTAAAGCCAGACTCCAGCGCCAGAATTTGTGGTGACTACAAACTGACTGTTAACAAGGTGTCGCCTGTAGAACAATACCCCATTCCACGAATGGAGGACATGATAGCGGGGCTGGCGGGAGGAGAAAAATACACCAAGTTAGATATGAGTCACGCATATCAACAGGTTGTACTTGATGAGGAATCTAGAAAGTATGTCACAGTGAACACACACAGGGGTTTGTTTACATACACCAGGTTGCCATTTGGTGTGAGTTCAAGTCCTGCCATTTTTCAGCGCACCATGGAGAGTGTGTTGCAAGGTCTGACCAATGTCGCAGTGTATCTGGATGACATCATCCTGACGGGAAAGAATGACAAAGAACATCTTCAAACACTGGATGGAGTGCTGCAGCGCTTGGAGGAGGCGGGCCTGCGCTTCAAAAGGAGCAAATGTCAATTCATGGAGAAGGAAGTGACATATTTAGGACATCGGGTGGATAAGACCGGTTTACATCCAGTGCCAGCAAAAGTGAAAGCAGTGCAGGAGGCGCCACCCCCAAAATCAGTGACAGAGCTCAAAGCTTATTTGGGGTTGTTGAACTTCTATAGTAAGTTCTTGCCAAACTTGTCCACACTGTTGGCCCCACTGCACAAGCTTCTGAGAAAGGGGGAACCATGGTGTTGGGGACCAGCACAGGAGAAGGTTTTCTGCAAATCAAAGGAACTGTTGCAGTCAAGCAGTGTATTGGTACACTATGATGAGCAAAAGGATTTAATTATTTCTTGCGATGCGTCCCCCTATGGAGTGGGAGCAGTACTAGCTCACCGCATGCCAGATGGTCAGGAAAAACCCATTGGGTTTGCATCACGTACCCTGAATGCAGCAGAAAAGAACTACTCACAGCTGGATAAAGAAGGATTGGCTGTAATATTTGGTGTACAGTATTTTCATAAGTACCTGTACGGCAGGAAGTTCATGATTATCACGGATCATAAGCCATTGATAAGTTTGTTCCATGAGTCGAAGGCCGTCCCTCAGATGGCGTCACAGAGGATCATGCGATGGGCGGTGTTATTAAGAGCCTATGAGTATGTCATTAAATACAGAGAAGGCAAAAATAACAGTAATGCTGATGGTCTGAGTCGTCTCCCTCTTCCAGAGAACCTCCCTAAAGAGGTGGCAGCTGAGGACCAAGTGTTGATGGTAGATCAGGACCAGGAGGGCGTGATGACATCTGAGCAGCTGCAAAGATGGACAACCAAAGATCCCATACTCTCCAGAGTGCGTGAGTATGCTTTGAGAGGATGGCCCACTACGCAGCATCCTAATTTTCAGCCCTACAGACAGAGACAACAGGAGCTGAGTGTGCAGGATGGGTGTGTGCTGTGGGGGGCGAGGGTGGTGATACCAGAACGAGGTCGACGCCCCCTTTTGGAACAGCTACATCAGTCACACCCAGGAATGAGCCGCATGAAGGGCCTGGCCAGAAGCTACATGTGGTGGCTGCATATGGAGAATGACATTGAAGACAAGGTGAGGTCCTGCAGTACATGTCAAGAACATAGACACAGGCCGCAAGAGGCACCGCTACACCCCTGGGAGTGGCCAGAAAAGCCCTGGAGAAGGATACATATCGATTATGCGGGCCCGTTTTTGGGTAAAATGTTCTTAGTAATAGTGGACGCCCACTCCAAATGGTTAGATGTGTATCCAGTTCCATCCGCTACAGCAGCTGCAACCATAGACTGCCTGAGAAACTGTTTCAGCACGCACGGCCTTCCTGAGATGGTGGTCTCAGACAATGCCCAGTGTTTTGTAAGTGCACAAACTAAAGAGTTCATGGCAAAGAATGGAATCACCCACGTCACCTCCGCTCCATATCACCCAGCATCCAATGGGTTAGCAGAAAGAGCAGTGCAAACGTTCAAAGAACTCATGAAAAAGAGTACTGGAGACACACTGGCAACCAAATTAAACAGGGCTCTGTTTAGTTACAGAATCACACCACAGTCCACAACAGGGAAGTCTCCCGCTGAGTTGATGATGGGCCAGAAGTTGAGGTGTACTCTTGATCTCATACACCCTGACTTGAAACAGAAAGTGACAGCAAAACAAGATAGCCAAAGACTGTATCATGATAGACATGCCAAGGAGTGCATGTTTGTTATTGGAGACACAGTATATACCAGAAACTATGGCAGAGGACCCAAATGGATACCAGGACTTATACAGGAGATGACGGGGCCTGTTTCCTACTTGGTGATGCTGGGCAATGGGACAGTGGTGAGGCGTCACGTTGATCAGCTGTTTGCCCGCCTGGAGCCGTGCCTGGCAGCAGGAATGCCTGAAGGCCACCCAGGCGAGCCCCCAAAGGCAGCCCCAAACATCAGCGCTGAGACAGGAGACGAGGATGAGAGACACATGGAGGTGCAAGTTACACCAGTGGTGAAGCCACATATGGAGAGTAGGGATTCACTGGAATCACCTGCCACTGGGTTACGGCGATCGCAAAGAACCAAGAGACCACCGGAGCACCTGAGAGACTTTGTGCCGTGATTACGGTGAACTGTTATAGGTTAACCTAAGACTGTTGGACTAAAGGTTCATTATTACGGAGTGAAATTTCAATAAAGGCTGGGGACGGGGTTGTTGCATTTTTATAAAGGTGAAGTTTTTGTTTATGGGTATTTTCTGTAGTGATTAAAACTACAGAGTAGTTACAGTTTAAGGGGGGAGGAATGTTATGTTGTGGCAGGGATTTGTCCACCAGGGGGCAACAGTTGTTGGAGAGCTTTCAGTCTGTGGGACGCATGCCCCTGTTCTCTTAATAAAGAAGTAACTGTGAGCTAAACATGGTCTCTGTGGTTCCTTAGTCCTAGGATATCACAACAGACAGTGGAAAAATGTCAGTCTTAGTTTTACTGGATCTCAGTGCAGCATTTGATACAGTCGACCACAACATATTACTCAAACGACTGGAGAACTGGGCAGGTCTTTCAGGAACTGTACTAAACTGGTTCAAAACATACTTAGAAAACAGGAAATACTTTGTATCAATAGGTAACTTCACATCTGAGCAGACAAGTATCACATGTGGAGTTCCCCAAGGTTCCATCTTGGGACACCTTCTGATGCTGGTCTATAAAGCTCTGAATGGTTTAGGACCAAAATACATCAGTGACCTCCTGACCCAGTATGAACCTTCCAGATCCCTCAGGTCATCTGGATCCGGTTTTTTATCAGTTCCCAGAGTCAGAACCAGACACGGAGAAGCTGCACTCAGCTTTTATGCTCCTTATATCTGGAACAAACTCCCAGAAAGCCTCAGATCAGCTGAAGCACTCAGTTTATTTAAATCCAGGTTGAAGACTCACCTGTTCTCAGCTGCATTTGAATAAAGCACCAAATCCGCACTGTTTTACTTTTAAGCTTAAATTTCAAAACTCACATTTTAACTACTGATTTTATCTACTGTTCCTTTTCTTTTTCTTTTTTTTCCAATTTTAAATCATGCTTTTTTTTATTTGTTTTTGTTTTTTAATGTCTCTGTAAAGCTCTTTGAATCACCTTGTTGTTGAATTGTGCTATATAAATAAACTTGCCTTGCCTTGGCTTTGGACTGTGAACCCACGCAGACACAGGAGCTGTGTCCAAATTCATAGGCTTCATCCTCCTGAGGCCGCATTTGTAGGCCGATTACGTCACAGTGAGGCAGTCCAAATTCGAAGACTCCTCCAAATGCGTCCTCCTTTTCCCTGAATTTGAAGAATGGGTCAGGTGTGTCCTTCGTGGCCCAACCTATCCCAGAATTCATAGCGCGGCCCAGGCAATTCCAGTTTCCAACAATGGCGGCAGCTGCTTAGTTTTAAAATTACTCTTATTACTCTTTCTGGGTCACAAAATAAACTTTTAACATATTTTCAGGCGAGAATGTAGCTGTGCAAACTTCAAATATCTGCTCAGTTTATCAAGACACCACATATTTGCAAAAGGGCTCCGACATTTTCGGAGACGTCTGTTACCCACCAGCTCGAAGCTGACCGGGAGGTCGAGGGTCACTGGAGCCGGCGAGAACACCGGACTCCCCGCACATGATTTTCAAACCCCCCGTGGTCTTTCGCTACTCAGGTTAAACGTGATATATAAGTCACTTAGATAACTGAAAAATGTTATTGTTTGGCTTTTTTCAGTGTTTTATTTGTTCGTGTGTAAATCAGTTCGGCTGAGATTAAAGTTATAGTTTTCACACAGCTGAATAAACGTCAAACAGAAAACTGATTATACAGAAGTGTGAGACGGTCGAGAGTTTACTCCAGTGTCCTGTTATATTTTATATATCAAGGAGCAGACGGCTGAGTTTATTAAACTCCCCCGCAACAGCGGTGACGCAAATCTGAAGGCTAGACCGTCCAATTTCACAGCCTCACATTTCCAGCCTTCTCGGTCTTCGGAGGATCCGGCCCACATAGACGGCGAAGGCCGGATCCTCCAAAGGATACGGCCTATGAATTTGGACACAGCAAGGGAGAACGTTTAGTCAAATTTATTTTCAAAATGAAATTGATCAGTTTATAACTGTCGTTATATTATGTCTCTAGTAAATCCTGGATCTTCAACTATCCAACAACTTTTGTGACACTGATATGTGATATATGTAAATAAAGTCAAACCTGTTTTCATTCATTCTTATTCTGGGAACACAGATCAACCACTAAATCAACATCTTTGATGAGGAAGCTTGTTTCCTCCAATTGTATCTTCAATGCTTCACTTTTGGTCACTAACCCAAATAAAGATCTGCTGAACTCATGGCTGTATCTGAGGTAAGAAGGTGCATTGTGAAGCTACTGGAAAAGAAAACTTATCATAGCGGACTTTTAGGGCTGTATTTACTGGTCTCTGTGTTTTCGCTGATTACTGTCAGGTGGTCCATTCCCTTCCCGTCCTCTGTCTGCTGGGCCTCGGGAGCATCTGTCGTTGAGGGTGGGGCCTGTTGGTCAGAGCTGGTTGGTTGAGAAGTCACAGCAGTTTGGCCAGCTTCTCCATCCTGCTGCGTGGTGATTGGCTGGTCTGGCTGCTGGGGTTCCTCCATATTACCGGGCTGATGGGTGGCGCTGGGGCTGGTGGTCATCGGACTGCCGAAGCTAACTGTTGAGGAAATCTGAAGGCAGGGCTTGTTCTGAAAAGAATTACAGAGATGCCGTCAGTTATGTTGCTGCTATGAAAATCATTAGGGCATCATTCTGATTATTGATTGGCTGATTAATTTGGCTAAACCGCCAGCTGCATATAAAAACAGAATGTGGCAGATCAGACTCGTGGAGGAAAAGCTTTGCAAACAGAAAAACACAACCACTGTATTCAAGGTCCTTGTATAATCTACTTTGCATGGTGAAGCATTGCTTGATTTGAGAATGCAATCGATGGCAATCGATGGCAGCACGCTCCGTGCTGCCATCGATTGCATCGATTGCACGGAGCGTCCAGATGATCCAAAGGTTGCAGCATCCATACTTTGATTAAGAGCCAGAGTTCCTTTGTTGCAGGTCCTAATCATGTCTGCATTTATATAAAGCAACCCTCAAAGTTATGTCAGCATTACTGTGTAACAGCCAGCGCTGCTCAGAGTTCATGTTTATCTATATCCATATCTGGTTTTCAGGTGCAGCTACCAGCCACCTCCAGGTTTTCTGGGGGACATTGAGCAGTTTGAGTGCCCATGTAACCCCTCCAAGAGTCCTGGGTGATGAGCTGGAGTGCGACTCAAAAGACCCCTGTGAAGAGACAAACAATGGACCATGCCAACTCACCCAGGTTACCAAGACCCCACCCTGGATCCAGGCCAGTAAGAGAGGTTGGGCACCAGGCGCCAGGCCTTTGGTGCAACATGGCTCCACCCTCCTGTGGGACATCCACCCGGAGGAGCTTTAGAGGTTCAGTGCTTGGTGCAGCAATACTTTGTTTATCTGATTCCAGTTATCAAAACATCAACCTAAGATTTGTATTTTATTTTATTATTTTAACTGAATACAGCATTAAAATGATTTACCACTCTTACTCCAACGATATTAATCATTGCAGTTTTGCTGAAGACATTCGGATGGCCCTGTTTTGACTCCATGTTCTTGGATGTGTAGGGTTACTGTTGTGAGGAGCTATAGTTTACCTGAAAGCACAACCCTTTCCTTACCCTAACCGTGTAGTGCCTGAACAGAATTACCATAATGAGTAAAAGTGAAAAGAAAGCTTTAAGGTCTCCACCCTCTGAATCTGCAGGTCTGCTGTGATTACCAGTAAATGAAGACACCTCGAGTGTAACAGTGAGACACGGGCACTGAAATTATAAAGCTCTGTGTTGTAATTTCAACTTTGACCTGGTGGTGGCAGCATTGCCTCAACCAAGAAAATACCTCCAAATAGTCAGAAATCCTAAAGCGTAGAGGCCGATGTCCCCATCTCGTTGTTCTGAAAGCAGAAGTAGAGAGTTGGGTGGAGCAAGCACCAACTTGCGAGAGGCTGCACGGCACTAACGTGTTGACGAGCTAACCGCGCTAACGCATTGACGCCGTGCAGCCCCACGCACTGGGCGAGCCGCACTAACTCACTAACAGAGATTTGCTGTTTGCATGCGGTTATGGCGTTAACGTCATTTTAACGAGATTAACGCTGACAGCAGTACTTCTAATATAATGTACGACTCTGCAGATACAGACGAGGTTTTACAGGTTTTACAGGTTTCTGTTGCACTAAAATATCTTTGTGTGAGTATTTGCAACATCACAATACCACTAGTTGCTTTACGTCATCCTCCATTTTGATTTGGGGCGTGAAGCGAGCAGCAGCAGAGTATTTGTAGCAGCAGCCTCCTGATTAGGGATGTCCCGATCAGGTTTTTTGATTCATTTGTCATTTGATTTTGTGTATCCACCGATACCAAGTCCCGATCCGATACTTCTATAATACATAAAAAAAGAATAAAGAAGAGAAACAGATCCTGGATGTTCCTCATTTTTTTTATTTAATTCACCTTATTTTAACATTCAACAACTCCGTTAACAAACAAAGCACTTTTGTGAGGAAGCTTGAACAATCAAGTAATAAACAACATAAATTATTCACTTATGGATTTTAGTGCAACGGTAAATATAAAAAAAGTCTGATATAACAACAATTCCCATATGGAAAAGAAATAGTAAAAACTTATATGATTTACTCATGAAAGTGGCCACTTTCTCATTACTTTCATATATTGTTTTAGTAAGTATCCAAAACATACAAGTTTCATTATATAATTTTTCAAGGGATCTTATACCTGTTTTCACTCTTGTATGCTTTTCATACAAGTTTCACACAAGACAGATACAAACTGTATAAGATTTATATATATCTTTTCCATATTGGTTAGCATCTCAACTTAAAATATCCGGCATGCATGTAAACAAATAAAACAATAAAAGTGCCACAGTGTTTGCAAAGCCAGTAATGTGCTTTTAGGAACTGCACTCCTAACTCTTACTGTCATCACAGTAGTAAGTTTCACAGAAGGAAATGTCTACCTTGTTTCTGTTCTCATCGAGGACATTTGCAACGGCACTAAAAAGTCTCTCACTGTCCACAGAGCTACAGGGGGCACTGAGATACTGGGTTGCAGCCATAGAGGAAAACTGATTAGCATGTTCTTTCCAGTACTGAAGTGGGTCACTTTTCAAGTTTACATGTCTCACAGTTTGCTATGGCAGTGTTGTTGTCATCAACTTTATAATACCTCCAGACCGCAGACATACTCGCGCTTTCCGCTTCAAGCTGCTTCCGTGTTCTAATTTGCCGGCAGGCGTCTGTGCAACAAAGTGATGTCATGCCGCACGCGTTGCTGTTTCTGTGTGGAGTCAGGAGGTCTAAATCTGTGCCACCGCATAACTACAGATGTGTTAGAAAATAACGAGTCAGATTCCGATCAGTCTGAAACTACGTGATCGTCTCTGGACATCCCTACTCCTGATAGCATCATCTTTATTGGCCACGACCTGCTGCTTCTTCCAGACTAATGGAAGTCGTCATTCCTGACGCCGGTCCAGATATACTCAATTCTTCTGGATGAAGCCTCAAGTGGCCATTAGAGGAACTGCAGTCGTTGGGCACTTTGTTCAAACTGAAAGCAGTTTTAGTTTATTTGATGAATTTTCTTTTAAGAAACGAAATTTGATTTTGTAGTTTTTAAATCATGTTGTTCTTTTTGGTTTCAATGTTTATGTGTTATAAAAAGAGGAGATTAATAAACTAATTTAAATGGATAATTTAGCTCATTAATCCATTGTAACAAAAGCAATGATCCTTCATATATCCTTGCATGCTTTCAGCAGGTTCTTTCCTCTCATAAGTTCAGTTTTATTAAATTGCAGCGTCCTGAGAACGAGTCGGTAGATGCAGCAGAGGAGACATGATATTAAAACTATAATGAAAGAACGGGATTTCTGCTCTGCTGGCGTCAGAGATATTAAAGGAAACCAAGCCTCAGATGAGTCCTGAGACTCCACACATAGAAACCACTTGGTCCCATTTATTCACCATTTTACTGATTATTACTTACTTTTCATAAAAATGAACACATTAATGTGAGAGTGTGAAAAAAGTTTCATTGCCAGTGAAATAACAACAATATTGACATGGATCACATTTATGCCATATTTTATAAAGTAAACTGAAATCAATCTTTAACCTTAAATTTGTTTATCTACTATTTTGTCTTTTTAATTTTAGCAGCTCATGCTTGCATAAATAATCCTTCTCTCCAAATCTATTCATTCAAAAGTCAATTTGATTCATTTTATCAAGCAATAAATAAATAAATGGGAAATGTAAATAAATAAATTTAGAATAAAATGAAAACACATGTATATAAATATTGACTTCTAAACTTTTCATCTTATTTGGATTATTTATTGAGATGTTCCTTTGTAGGCGGAGCCTCTGAGCTGTGATGTTCAGAGTTCCTTTATCCCGAGCTCCTTGTTCTTAATAAAAGTTGAGATTCCTCCAAATGGACCGGGCGGCGGAGTTATTCATGAAATATTCAGACGTTTTCTCTGACAGCTTATCTAACAGCACCAAAGTTAAAAGCTGAAATTATGACAGCGGCGTGTCACAAAGCTCAGAATAATTTTGTCTCTCCAAAGGTCGAGAAAAAGGAGAGAAATATTTATAAAACAGATCTGCAGCATCTGTGTGGGTTGATCAGGTTGCTGTTTAATAACGGTGACTCAACACTTTCTTGCTGCTGAGGTTTGTAGCTCGCGGGCCTTCGTGTAGGAGGAGTGAGCGCCGTCAGGAGCTCGGATTCATGCGTCGGTGAACAAAGAGCATAGTAACAATCATGTAATTTATCAGCGACTGAGAAGTTATGGAAGGGATCATTAGGCTGTCAGTCAGTCTGAGTACGAGCAGGCGGGGGAGTAATTACAGCCTTCAGTCACAACAGCTTTATCTGTTTTTACATCTTTGGATTTAAACGTGAACAATGACTGAACCAGCTGTGACATCCTCAGATCTGCCTCCGGTCAGGTGACGGGCGCTAGCTCAGAGCTCTGAGATGACAGCATGTGGATGCGACATGACGCGACTGATAAGACGTTACCTAAGGAGCGTATCCTCGATATTCACAATCCTCCTTTCTGAAACTCTGAATTATCAAATTTACTAAAAGGACCTGAGATCAGTGACCGAGCCCATAAACTAACCAGGAAAGTGTTACAGCGGAGGGCCGATCTCCCCGTAGACTTCTACAGGACCAGAAGTCACGCTGTAAGCAAAGGTATCGCCACCTGGTGGCCATTGCAGAATGCAAAATGAGAATGCAGCCCAGCGTCCACATCGCTCCTCTGCTTTTAGAAGGCAACAAAGAAAAGAAACTGTCCCAGCTGGGTCAACGTTTAGACACACTCATAGAACTGCAGTTACGTCCAGTAACCACTGTTTCTGTTTCACATGTGCGGCTCCCACTAACAGGAGGTCACGGCTACACTGGGTAACGTGTGGTGGAGGTCCAGCCTGTGCAACATGCAGACGTCCTCCACCATCTTTATCCTTAAACAGAAAAACAGGAGCCTGGAAACCAAAGAGGGAAGACTCCAACACAAGCTCCACACGGTGGATGCAGACAGGTGCCAGCATGAGCTCGTGCTGTCTGCCACACACGCTTTCTGATACGAGCAGTTCACCGTCAATCAAATGAGACAGAGTTTAGATTCAGACACGTCTTTAAATGTTGTTTACACTGAAAAAATAAAGCCGCATGTATTAAATGTGATCCTTCCACAAACAATACTTCCTGTTTCTAAGAGAACATAAGATAGAATAGGCTTCATTAACACTGGAAACACTGCAGATTCCCTGAGTGTGCCGATATTTCAGACATTTTTACATCTAAAGTTGTGCTGACCATAAAACTAAGTTTATTGTGTAAAGAGAGAGAAGCTGAAGCAGCATCATTTATCTGACTTTTTCAAACTTGTGCTGCGTTTGCTCTCGGTTCAGTGCTACCCTGTGCTCCTCACTGTGATCAGCAGTAATCTTATCGGATCAATCAGGCAGGCTCATCGATCCGAGCGATGCCTGGAGGACGAGCTGCTTCCTAAAAAGCAGGGGCTCTGTCGCAGCGCCTACACGCTCGCCGTTGTAAAGACTGCCAGGACTGCATCGATCGCTTGTCCCCCTCCCCGAGGACCCAGCGCTGCAGCGCTGCTTCGCTGACTGAAGCAGAGTGTGTTATTACAGCGCTGTACGAAGCTGCACGTGCTCCCTGATGCAGTGCGACTGTTTAGCAGCATCAGTGTCATTCGATGCAGATCACAGGATACGTCTGCAAAACACCTCAGATCCTCCCAAGTCGCTGACGTGCTGAGCGTTCAGAGAAGAGGACGAGAGGGTGTTTACCTCTTTCTTCCCCTTCTTCATCACTCAGCGAGGCGAGCACTCGGCTCTTTGTTCTTTTGTTGGTTACCTCAGGAGCTTCAGGTTACAAGAAAACTTCTTTAACTTCAATTTTTAAGTTTAAGTTTCATCCGGTCTCATCCTGGATCTGTGTATTAAAACCCATCAATCATTTAAAATGAAATGTGATGGAGAAAGATGAACTCAGCACTGCTACTCAGGGTCTGTTACTACAGTGACCTCACAGCGGCCATATTATTGGTCACATGACAGAATTAAAAAGGCTCCAACAGCACAAACACGGTCCAGACCTACAGCTACATCCACCTGTCAGTCAAAGAGGCCACACCCCTAATAATGCTAACGTTAAGCCGTAATGTGATTTAAACACAGAGATCAAACCGTTTGTGCATCAGGATGTAAACGTCTTGATGCTCAATCATCCAGGTAAGTAAATCTCCAAAAGTTGATTCTGTTCATCAGGACGTAAACATGTTTGCTTCTCTGGGGACTGACTCACTGCTGCCTCTGCTGGATGTTAGAGGAACTGCATGTTCTCATTTTATTATAAATTTATATTCTTATGACTTTTATGCTAAAACATTTTTTTAGACCATTTTGTAAATGTTTATTCAAGACGGAAATCCAACTGTTTCCAGTTTTCACACAAAACCTTTGATCATCATAAAAATCTGACGTGCTCTGCAGCAGATAACCTTGGATGGAGCTTTTACTTCAGAACCAGCTCGAGAGAATGACAGGAGCACATATAATCATCAGCTTACTGCAGTTAGAAATAAGAATAGTTTAGAAAATGTGACTCTGTCCAAACAGCAGAGAGCTCTATGCGACCCACATCAGAGGCTTCGAGGAAATATCTGCAGAATAAGCACAGGACAGTTTTTTTTATCTGCTGGGAATACTTCAAAATTTTATTTTAACAACCTGAATTTTCCTGAACATGGAGACACAGGGGTGTCCTACACAATTAAAGAGCTTCTGCTCAGGACGCCGGTTTGAATTATTTGTTAGACCCGCGAGCTTCAGCGGCTGCTGTTTGGGACCAAGTCTGTCAGACATATGAACAAACTTTCCTATGAAAATTTTAAGCTTCACAGTGAAACATCAAAAACTATGTTTCCATAAAAAAAGGAAAAAAAACTTCCCATAAAAATAAGGATATTTCATCATCATAATAATAAAAAGATTAGAGAAATGAGGAAAAAAAGAAATCTCACACAAAACAGAAAGAAGCAAATTGCTTTCACGTCCATCTTCCACATACAGTCTGTAGTTCTCTAGATTTCTGAGACTAAATCAAACAAAATCGATGAATTTTAATGATTTATTAATCATTAATTTTGCTGATTACAGCGGTACACTGAGATTTTACTGTCGTGTCAAACATCAGGGACTCAGATTTCCCCTTTTGATCTCATTGGCTGGAGGAGGGTCACAAGGTCTTTAATGAAGGGTCCTTACAGGAACCGGAGTTTAACATTAATTAACCTGCTGCTGCCTTCGTCCTGTCAGCGAGCGGCAGGATTAGCGCTGCGAGCTGCGGCGGGCACTCCGGAGGGAGCGGCAGCAGGAAGACACGACCATCACAGCCATTAGTCTGTTGTTTTTAGCTCTGCGGCGGCGGCGTAATGACTCGGGGCTCTGCAGATGTTTGTTTCATGCTGCTGAGCCGGTCATGATGCGCTGACATGATAGAAGCCTTTTATGAAATCCTGCGTAATGGCTGTGTCCCAGCAATCACAGACTCTGAGCTTGTTGGGCTGTAGCTGCGAGGCTGTGGCACTAATCAGCTACAGGACCCTCTGACAACATGAGTCTGAGAGACGAGGCTGTAACAGGATGAAACAGCCTCACAGCCGTTTGACAAACATGGACTCGTATCAGCTGTTTTTACACCACGGACACAAAATGAATCTGTTCAAATTTTATAGCATGAAAAAAAATATGTTTGGAGGCTGGATGGAGACTTCAGAGCTGTGAGTCATCTCACCGTTCACTTAGATTTGTCTTCTTAATGTGATTACATCCTCCAACGCCCCGTGACCCTGAAGGTCCAGTTTGTTTCCAGAAGTCTAGATTTTCATTTTGTTGAATTTTAGTAACTAAAATCTTTTTCCTTTCAGGTTTAGTTTGTTTTTACTCACTAGAACAGCCTGGATCCAGATTCAGATCAGCCCCAAGAGGTCATCGTGTTTTACGGTGGATCAGGGTTTGGTCCCACCCCAGTCATAAAACCCCTCTAGGTTAGAGTTAGGGTTCAGTTTCTCTCTGCCTGTCTGGAACAAATGTAAAAGCCTCTGTACGAGCTTTTCTTTGAACAGGAACATCTTCCACCTCATGAGAGTTTGCCTCTTAGGCCCTGATCCAGCATAGTTGACTGAAGAGGCTGACCTGATGGAGGTATGTAGAGGAGCTGCAGAGGCAAAAGCACTCCAACCAGAAGTGGACTCTGAACCTGTACAGAAGAAAATTCTTCATATGCTGACTTTGTCTTCTTTATTTTGGTTAAAGCTGTCTGTAGTCATGTGCAAAGGTTAAAGATGTTCACTTCTCCAATGCAGGCACCATGAGAAAGACTCAACTTCAACTACAAGAAGAACGCAGAGCCCTCAAACAGATGGATCAGTCTGGGATTGTGCGGGGGGTTTCAGGAGTAATCCACACAAGAGCTGTGGAAAGTTCACTGAGATGCTCCAAAGCCAAATGAGTCCAAGACCAGTGTAAAACCCAAAGCCCCAATCCCAACTTCCATGCCACTGACTTCCAAGTCCTCCAAGATGATCCAAAACCAGCCTAAACCATGTTCATGGGCGAACCCTGATCCAAAATACTGCAGCAAGAGTCCTGACAGGGACTAGAACAAGAGCTGATTTCCCCATCTTATCTTAATGACCTTGTAGTACCATATCACCCTATTAGAGCACTTCGCTCTCGCTCTGCAGGCCTACTTGTTGTTCCTAGAGTATTTAAAAGTAGAATGGGAGGCAGAGCCTTCAGTTTTCAGGCCCCTCTTCTGTGGAACCAGCTTCCAGTTTGGATTCGGGAGACACACAGTATAGAGCTAGAGGGTCTGTCCCTCCCCCGTTAGGACATGCCCAGAATAGCTCAACTGCCTTCTTCCAATATGGGGGAGCAGCAGCTCTACTCTGAGCCTCCTCTCAAAGTAGCTCCTACTGAGCTCCTCACCCTCTCTCTAAGGGAGAGGCCACCCACAGATCGAGCAGTAAATGGAGAACTTCGCTTTCAGCTCTCTCTTCACCCCCGCAGATTGGTACAGCGGTCGCATCACTGCAGGTGCTGAACCAATCCATCTGTCAGTCTCATGCTCCCCTCACTCGTGGACAAGACCCCGATATAGCTGAACACCTCCACCTGGGGCAGTAACTCATCCCTGACCGGAGTAGGCACTCCACCATTTTCCGGCTGAGGACCACGGCCTCACGGCAAGGCTGGCAAGGCTCTGGCGTGAGGGTCAGATGACATCATAGTGACATCACATCCAGCCTCCATATTCAGCTAAATTCAGGTTCTACAAACTGATCCAAACTCAGCGACCCCACAAGAGATTTGAAGCAGTTTTGAAAGGATGAATCTTTGTTTTATTTTCTAAACTCAAAATTCAACTTCCTGTTTCTCGGCCTGGTCACAGAGCGGCCATGTTGCTGTCACCTCCTCGCTCTTTGGTCGGGTCACACCTCCTGACTGTGACTCCTCTCAGTTAAAGCTGTCACCGTGACTAAAACCAGCTCACTCAGTCAAACGGAAACATTAAAAGTCTTTAAAGGCAGACTTTCAAAATAATATTCACATTTTTTTAGGCAGTTTAATTTGAAATTCTTTGGCCGACTTCAGACTGTAAACAATCTGCTCTTGTTTCTTTCAGTTTTTTGGAAATGAAATATTTTCAGAGTTTAACCTCCAGCTCGAGCAAAGCAGGACAAACTGATCCACTAGGGGCGGGTTTTGATGATCGATTTATCGATTAAAATCGATTCTGGCTTGGATAACGTGATATCGATTCATTAAAATCCTGAATCGATTTTTTAATATACATTTATTTTGCCCGAAACTCCAGAATCTCAGTTTCAACAACCACCAAACATTTAAAACAGTAACTGAGAGCAGGAACACGGATTCTGCACAGAGACGTAAACACAAAGACCCGCCGACGCATCAGAATCAGTGAGATGTGACTTTCTCACCGACGGCACGGAGACGGTCGGGGCTGAAAGCCGACAGCTCGCTGACTCTGATGTTTCTGCGGGTCGAGCTTTGTGTTTACGTCCTTTTTGTGCTGATTCTGAAGCTGTTAGTTTGATCTCTCTCCAAACAATATTGACCGAACCAGCAGCAAAAGAAACTAAGCTTCACATAAACATCGTCATGGATTCACTCTGACTTTTGCTGTTTTGCTTCCACCAGGATAAAATCACACTTCATGCACAGCTCTCTCTCTCTCTCTCTCTCTCTCACAGTTTCCCGTCTAAAAATCTGTTTTCTGCATTATTCGCTTGCTTGTTACGCACCAGTCTACCGTTGTTTACAGGCTGTCGGCCGCTGTTTGTTTCCTTTTACATACTTCCGAAAAGAAAACCTAATTTCTGCCGTTCAATACTGAACAAATTTAAACTTTTTAAAATTATGCAAAATGCAAAACGCTGTGTCTCTAATAAAACCGCTGTAACATCAGAGGTAATGTTCAAATGTTGATTAATGGTTTTCTTTCGTTTTTGATCTACTGCAGAATATTTTTATAAAATCCCAGACCAGGAAAATCACCTTCATGTTTTTCTGTGTTTTATCTTCAGCTGCTTTGACACAAAGGCCTCTGCTGTGACGCTCACACCTTTGATAAAGTCTTGCGTGTGTCAGCTTCCTTTTTATAGGTACAAAAATATGTAAATGTACTGATCTGAATTATAATATTTCTGACTGTCAAAATTTCCCAGATTTAAATGGAATTGAATCGAATGGAATTGAATCGAATGGAATTGAATCGAATCGTGGATCGAATCGATTCGGAACCTTGTGAATCAGAATCAAATCGATTCTAGAAATCACTGACGATACCCAGCCCTATGATCCACCTCAGGCAAGGACGGCACGGCGGTGAGGCAGCGAGGACCTGAGGCAGCGAGGACCCGAGGCGGCGAGGACCCAAGGCGGTGTCTGTTTTCTAGAAAATACCCAAAAAGCTTGAACGAAATCCTGCGAGGCAGCACGACTGCAGCCATATTTTATACATAATTAACACGCAGTGATGCATGAACATGTCCATGCCTCACTCTCTCTCTCTCTCTCTCACACACACACACACACACACTCACACTCACACTCTTTGTATGAATGCACCAAAACCTTCATCTTCATCACAGGCAGACAAAGAAAAGAGAAGAATCCAGCTGGAGGTGTGATGCAGCGACACACCCACCCAGGTGGAGGCAGCCGCACATGTCCTGCACATCCAACCTGTGAAACTGAAAGATTTTTCCCGGGACGCTCACCTGGTCCTAGTCCAGCACGGTAAGCTGCAGGGTGAGGTTCATCGTGTCTTTGCAGGAGAAGTGGGAGGTACAGATCCCCCGATGTGAGTGATAGGAGCTGAAATGAGAGATGACAGTACGCTGTGCTCGGCGAAACACCCGTCAGACCTTCTTTTAAATGATGCTGTGGCTCGCTCAGCCTCCTCTCACTAAGATCTGTTTGATTTGTGATGCAGAGAGTCTGTGCAGCAGCTCCGTCTGCTCCACCGCAAGAGGTGAAAGGGAAGGGAGGGCTGCTTTAAGAGTGTGTGTGTGTGTGTGTGTGTGACAGAGAGAGTGTGTGTGTAGCAGTAGTAGCTGCCCTCCTCTCCCTCTTTCCATCTTTCCTTCAGTATCGAGCTGGCTCAGGCTTAAAACACCTTCTGACAGAGCCTTCAAAATAAAAGCCTCAAGATGAAAGCTCAAACCCTTTTCATTGGTGTTAGTGCCTCTCTGCCACCAGATCTGCTTTTACAAAAGTTGAAATCCCTGATCCAACAACCGGACTCTGACCCATGTTTAGCAGAATCTGTGACATTAGCCCCAAATTAAAACCTGAAATCAACCCTGTGAGGAAGATTTCTATTGGTCAAGACAAGCACCACAAAATCTGTTCAACTCAACGACGCCTCGTACAACCTCGACTGTGAAAAAGTTAGGATGATATATCAAATATAAATAAAGCTGCACAAAACACAAAAAGTGATGATGTCAGCGGCACAGGTCTGTGTTTCCTCTCTAACATTAGTCTGTGATGTCTGTGAGCCGAGGACAGCAGCTGGTCTGTTGGAGGATACTTTTCTTACCTTTTATTGCTTCAGTCTCAGCTTTTTTGAGACGTGTTTCTGCCATCAAATTAAAAATGAGCTCATATTAAACATTTGATATATTTCTGTGTTTTTATTGTGATTAAAAAAAAGCTTATGAGATTTGTATTTTCTTTCTTTAAATAATTTCCCAGGTTTTTGACTCTTACTTTGAAATAAGACCCTTATACTGAGAATCATGTGTGTTTCCTGCCCTCCAGTGGTCACAGTGTGAAACTGCATTTACAAACGTGTTACAGGTGCTCAGTCTGACACACGCTTTCCTGGTAGTTCTTTCAAAATAAGAGGGGAACCAGTCCCATAGACTCCCATGTTAAATCCTTACGGCAGTAATAAACATGTTTACAGCCGGATACACAAACTGTTTGGTCTCTGTGGATCATTTCCCCGTCATAACAGCTGTTTTTATAACTCACCCTCTAAAGTTTGCATTACTAGGGGCGTGGCCTCTTTGACCGACAGGTGGAAGTTAATACAGGCGGCTGTAGCTGCTAGCTTTCTGCTAGAGTCACCTGAACTGGACCTCTGGACCGTGTTTGTGCTGTTGGAGCCTTTTGGAGCATCTTTCATGACATCATCAGATATGTCACATCTCTGCTATGAGGTTACTATAGCAACAGGCCGTCCAACAAGGCTGAGCTCCAGTTTCAGTGATGGAGTCTGCGGACAGAAACTGATGACCACGCTTTAATTTTGAAAGACCGGAGCTGAGCAAGAGCGTTTCCTGTCGGGTTTGTTGTTTCCGGTGTGGATGCAGCTGTTGGAGGTCCCAGCATCAAAATGACCAAGCTGCAGCTGCTGAACGCTTACCTGACGGAGCGGCTGACGGTGGTGGTGAAGGAGATCCTGGACGTGGTGGAGGACACGGTGGCCGAGTACCGGGAGGAGACTGCCAGAGCCAAGCGGGAGAACGAGAGCCTGCGGAGGCAGCTGCGGGACATCCTGCTCCTGGAGGCCGGGACCGAGTGGCTGAGTAAGGGCCGAACTAGCCGGCTAGCTCCGCGAGAGAACGCGCATTCAGAACTGCGATGAAAATCCGCCTGTTTAATAGAAATACGCCGTTTTAACGTTAAATTCAGGCTTAACTGCAGATTTTCACGGTTTTACGTGTTGTTAAGGACGGATTTGTGTATTCGGCATCATTCAAACCGTCTGATTTTACCGACATTTTTACGATAGATGTGACTTTCTGTCATTTTTCGTGTCAGTTCCTTTTTGCCTTTGAGCCTAATGAGAGTCACCTGATGTAGGTAGTCATTTCACTTTTATTCACGCAGTGTTTTCATTTAAAGTTTACTTACGCAACGTATCTCATTTACCCCATTAAAAATAAAGGGGGGAACACAGCTGAGCATTAAATTGACAGACTGTCACATTGACTTTGGTATGAGGAGCTTTGCGTGAGGTGTCAGTTGGGGAGAGCTGACTTTCAGGAAGTTTGAAGGACTTTCGGTCATTCGGGTTTCTGTTAAAGGGGAATTCCGTACATATTTACGGTACAGCACATTGAACTGTAAAAAAAACACACACATTTGCATAGAAACCAGACGGTGAGAGCAAAGGAGTTGTTTATGTTCGGTAACCTGTGAAAATATGTCAACCTCTAAAATAATGAGGATAACTGGCTGACGCCTGGTCGCACTACTGCTTAACATGGACCTGTTCTGCTTTGTTTTATGTCCTGTTTTAAATATTGAGGTCAGTATAAGTACATGTATCCCTGTGAGCTAAAAAAAAAAAAAAATTTAAATGGCCCCACCCACCTCCTGTTTATGAAGAGCAGCCAATCTGAAGACAGCTGGCTTAGAGGACAAGGGGCTGTCACTATTCAGGAGTGACAGTGTAACACAAAGGGAGCTTATTTTGAAATGTAAATCATGCAAAGCTTTTCTTGGGGCCCAAAACAAGTGTAAACTCTGGAGCTCCAGGTGTGAGTCGAATGTTTCTGCTGATGTGCTGGACGTCGTTCGGTCGCATTAACTGTTTGCTTTCTGTGTTTCAGAGTCCACCAGGTCCAGTCTTGGTTTGGCGGCTCCCGACCAGCCTGGTGAGCCCGAGTGGAGGCCTCGCTCCGAAGAGCCGGACTCTCGCCCGAACCCACCCAGACCGCCGCCGCCTAACGTGGACAAGCCCACCCATGAGCAGGTGGTCCACAGCGACTCCTCTCCGGGGCCGGTGCACCTGCCTGTGGAGAAGAAGCTCTTGGAGCTGCGGGACGTGGCACCAAAGCCTGACCGTCTACAGGAAGCGTTTGGGAAAACTTCACCTGTCACCTCGCACTCCTCCCTAAACCCTCCCACTGTCTCTGTCCCCAAAATTCACATTGAAGTTCCTGCAGTGCTCAGGGAGGAGCCCCGGGCTCCGCCCCCTGCGCTCATCAAAGCCGAACCAGAGGAGTACAGCGTAAGCAAGCCCAAAGGTCGCACGGACTCTCTGACCGAGGCCTCAAACGGTGCCGCCGAAGAGTTCTGGAGCAGGGCGGAGGCGGAGAGGACGGTGGTGGTGGTGCGCGCTGAGAGGCAGGAAGCTGAGTGGAGCAGGAAGTCCTCCCAGGAGAAGCCGGCAGCCGGAGACAGCACAGCCTCCGCTTTCATCCCCGAACTTGTCCATCGCTGCCCGCGCTGCGGTGAGGCCTTCGGACAGGCCGCCAGCCTCCGCCTCCACCTGGAGCAGAAGAGGAAGACCTACGCCTGCGACTGGTGCTGCAAGTCGTTTGCGCAGTCGGCGGACCTGCGGCGTCACCTGCGCACGCACACAGGGGAGCGGCCGCACCGCTGCACCTTCTGCTCCAAGAGCTTCAGCCAGAGAGGAAACCTGCGACGGCACCTGCGCATCCACACGGGCGAGCGGCCGTACAGCTGCCCGTTCTGCTGCCGCACCTTCAGCGACGGCGACACCATGAAGAAGCACAAGCGCACGCACTCGGGAGAGAAACCATACCGCTGCGCGCAGTGCGCCAAGACCTTCACCAGCGCCAGCGGCCTGCAGATTCACATGAAGAAGGACTTGTGCTTTGTGGCTAACGCCTGATTGGGCGCTTCGGGAATGGACGCCGTTAAGATAGAGCGGAATGACCGGGCAGAAATGCTCAGACACAGCAGCCAATCAGAGTCATCGAATGAAAGCTGGATGTATGACCGATGACGTCACTTTGCAGGGATGCACCGGTCTGATGTTTCAGACAGCTGAAGCCGTTTCAGGTGTTCTGTGTTTACTCTCGTTAGCAGCAGGCGAGCTGGCGCAGCAGAGAGCACGCTAACAGTGTGAACGGTGGGCCGGCAGCGTTTCGTGCTGATGCACCCACAGATTTCTTTCTGTGTGTGTAAAACTTCAAACACTCAGCGATGGCGTTTCCCATCCCAGCTTCTCCTCTTGTTTTTTAGCTTTTAGCTCCATGCTAACATGCTCCATGCTCCTGCTGTCTGCTCCTCTCCATGTGTGAGGAGCCGCAGGAAATCCTCCGCACTCAGCGCCAATCAGAGCACAAACTTTATATTTATGTATTTATCTGTCACTCGGTGAGATTAAAAATCACTTTTATTGCGAGCGAGTGACGGACCTGCCAGCAGAGGGCGTTTTAACCCGTGTTTTAGATTTTACCTTCGGCTTTTATTCAGATTATGTTCTGGCATCGTCAAGCTCACTCAGACATTTTAGGACTTTCCAGAACCTTAAGTAAATCTATTTAAAGCGTTGGCAGCGATGAGCCGTCTTCGTGCTCGATCAGTTTCTGGGACAAATCCTGGCTGATGGAGATTTTTCCGGATCGTCACCGTTTGTGGGCTTCTGCTTTTTAAACACTGACCACAGATCCCGGATCAGAGCGACTGGCGGTTGGAGGAATCTGGTCTTTAAAAAAATAAAAGCTCACAAAACACAAACCGTAGAATTAGACGTGAAGCCTGCAGCGAGTGTTTCAGCTGCTGTAGGCGACGCTCGCTCTCTGCCTCCCGGCGAGGAAACTTTAGACTTGGAACACCTGAAGCCAGTTTTTCGTGGGTGAAGCGTCGGATCGGTGCGTCCCTGCTGCTGTCAGCAGATTTACGGATTCATGTGAACAACAGAAAACTGGTGAAGCTGTCGGTCAGATAGCGGCTGACCAATCAGAGCAGAGGATGTGACTGAGCTGCAGCTGTGAGTCTGTAGGTGTGATCAGAGCGAGCTGCAGCAGGAACTGAAAGTGAGACGCCGCGGGCCAACGTGTGAAGACGTGGGCGAGCGACGGGAAACTGCAGAGGATGAAGAGCACGCTCCTCCTCGTCCTCCTGTCTTTGACACGGTTTCTCTCTAACAGGACTTGGCGGCGTTTGAAGGCAGCTACGTGGACATCGTTATTTATCTATTTATTTTCCTCGCGGGTCACTTCCTGCGTGGCGCTTTGTTTCTTCTGTTTCCATCACAAATATACCCGTCTGTTATCACAACTGTCTGCTTACTTTGCACCGCGAGGCGCTTCCTGAAACACCTCACTGAGCTGCCAGTTTGTTAGGTACGCCTCTACCTTAACGCTGGTCGGGGAGCTTATCAGGGCTCACCTCCGACACTGTGCCAGCATGGAAGCAGCTTAAGAGTCCTGAAGGGATATGAAAGGAAAATAGTCTTTAAACTCACGAATGAGGCTGTTTGTGTTTGTGGACAGGAAGTTGACAGGTAAAGAGGTCATGGTGTGTGCTCGGGTGGTTAAAGGGTTAAATGTGGCTGTTAATAAACGAGGTAAAAAGACACACGTGGACCCTGACTCTGAAAACTAAAAGTTTTATTTTGACTCAGTGAGGCTAAAAAAGTCAAAACAAAAAAACCTGATGAGGTTACAGGTAATATCAGGACATCACACGGTGTGCAGAGCACAGATATGCCACCAGAGGGCAGTATACGCTGATGGGCTGGTAACCATGATGTTTAGTAAAATAAGACAGTAGAACAGATGAGCATAGATCCGTGACATCACACTGCGAGTGAAGTGTTTTCTCCATCTTAGTGTTTTGGAAGTGGGCGGGTCTGTCTGTGATTGACAGGTCTCCGCCCCTGGTTTATTATTCAGACGTTCACTGATCTGAGATCAGCTGAGTTCATTTTCTCAGGTCAAGTCTCTCAAATCAGCGATCCTGGTAAAACTCCTGAGACCCACCTGAGCTCTTCAAATGTATGTAAAAGTATAAAAAACTGCCTCCACCTGTGAGACTCTGTTAAACTATCAGATCTGACAGATTTCAGGACGCAGCTTTTAACTCTGAGAGGAAAGTAACTGAGTTCATGACAAATACCATGTAAGTCAGCGAGTACAAACAGCTGCTCTGCTTTAGGATCAGATTTTAAAGCCTTTATTCAAACATTTCATTCCACAATCTGTGAAAGTGAAAGTGTGCATGCTCCTTGTTTCCTCAGTTATTCCCAACAGGACGAACGGAAAGGCTGATGAAAAACAGGAAATACAAGCGAGTGAATTTTTATCTGAATTATGCTGAAGCTCCCTAATAATGATCAGTGCTAGCACCTGCACAGCACACTCACCTGTCCACCGTGTTTACCTGCAGCTCACAGGAACCAGGTGGAGTTCATGTCTGCACCAGGTCGGCCATCACATCGTACAGTCTATTTATTAAGGTTTCAGTGTTTCTGCTGCAACCGCCGTCAGAGCGTCGGCTCATCAGCGCGGCGTACAGAGGCTGAGAAGTCCTGAAGTCCCGCCTATCAGGAGACCGTTGTGCCGACTCGCTGTCGAGGCCTAACCTGCGCTGAAGACGGTCGCGTTCAAGACCAGGCCTCAACAAAATCACCTACTGACCAATCAGATCGCTCCGAGTGCAGGTGTAAAAAGCTGTTTTGTTGGTCCAAAAGCATCAATAACATCAAACGCAGCATCTGTTTGTCGACGTCATGTTAACCTGTGAGGTGAGCAGATCTGTGTCGGTTCACTGAGCTGAGAAACTTGGAGCATCTGTTTGATAGAACTAGAACTTGCTCTTCCTGGACTTCCTGGTTCCTGATGTTGAACAAAAAATTGAAACCTTTCTGAGTTTGTTGTGACCCTTTCAGATTCTTCTCTCAGAGTTGAAGCTGCTTCCTGCAGCATCGATACAGACGCCACATTAAACGCAGTCCAGGTGTCTTGCTGTGCTTACCTGATGAGAGCTCTGCTGCATTCAAGGCCCGTGGTATATCTTCAGCCCTGTGTCAGATACAGATGAGGTGTTCACTGTAAATTGGACGTTTTGTTACTTTGAGTTTAGAATTTTAATTTAAACAACAAGTTTGGCTTCCAGCGATATAATTGAGATAAATTATTGATATATTATTGTCATATTCTCTGTTCAGCACTTCTCTGTCCTGTGGCAGCTCTCGTTCGGTTCACATTGATTCATTTCTTTTAGTTTTGTCGGCTGAATTATGAGTAAAGTTCATAAATACACAATTTTTCCAGATTCTTTGATAAACATGAGTTTTGCTGTAAGAAAGCAGCCCTGCTTCAGCAGCTGATGTGAGTCAGAAAGGTAAATCACAATAACATTTCTATAAAAATATGAGCTTGTAAAAGCCAGTATTAAGCTTGGATCTGAAAAAAGATTTTGTGGAGCTTTGAGGTGAGTTTGTGTTGCGTTAGAAGGTTCTTCACATTTATAAGCTGAAAAAGCTGCAAGTGTGGTTTCATTCATCCTGCTGCGAGAATGAACTCGGCTGACAGACGGCAGCATTCGAGCTGCTGTTGTGCTTTCAGGCAGCAGGGGGCGGCGTGGCGCCAGCCAGGACCATCCCGGCGTGAGAACAGATCCACACTCACTCTCCTGTCTGCATTGCATTCCAAATTTATTGTTGCATCGTACATACAACACCTGATAGAAATGTAAGAACACCTGTAAAGCACGAGCTTAGTGTGTAAACAACGATATCGTATAGAAAGCCACATTCGTACATTCAGTCGTGCATAAAAGAAGACCAACAACAGCGTAAACAGGAGAGTCTGGAACACGAGCCGTCCCTGAAGGTCTCACTTCCATTAGAAAACAGGCAGGCGGAGTATAGAGATATAAAGAAGTATATCAACATATTGCATCATGCAACAACGAGGAAGAACCACTTGTATATATCGTCATCATCAGTCGACGGGATGCATTTTGTTTGTCACAGTCTTACTGGAGAGTGCAATAGAAGTGTGATCCGTGCGTTATGACTCATCAGAGAAGGAAACTGATTTTATCCCACACAGTTTTCATGTTGAACCTGCTCTGGTTAGCGTCTTTAAACGATGTCAGGCACTCTGGTTTCTCCCCCTCACAGCTGGAGCTCCCCTGCAGCGTTAAAGGGGACCTATTATTGTCACATTATGCTCAGCTTTACATTTTTATTCTAGAGTAGCTTTGCATGATTCACAGTTTTTAAAAATGGTCTTTGTCAGAAACAAGCTACTGTCTCGTTAAGGTTCCCCTCCCTAAAAGCCCACTTTCTCCTAATTGGCCTCTTTCTGGAAGCATCCAGAGCTTCTGAGCTAATGATTGAGGATAACACGGTGTGTATTTGAAACTGTCGATCACATTCTCCGATAACCAGACCTCGTTTTAAAAGCAGCGCTGTGTGTACCAAATGTAGCTACCAAATGTAGCTACATTTAGCTACATTGTAGCTAAATGTAGCTACCAAATGTGGCTAAATGTAGCTACATTTAGCTAAATGTAGCTACCAAATGTAGCTACATTTAGCTACATTGTAGCTGGACGCGGGCCCGTCTATTCCAGCTCGTTTCACTCATTCAATAACTTTATTTGCTGTATCTGTCGTCTTGGTTGGAAAGTTGTTCCAAAAAATGAAAGTTGTGCTAATATTGGAGACATCAACGTCTGCTTCACTCGCTTCTTGAACTTTGAGGAGATAATTCACTGTCATAGGCCTGAACCTCATGCTCTAAAGTCTATTTCTGATCCCAGCTAGCTAACTGATCAGCTTCAAGTCAAGAGCTGTGTCCCAAAACGTCGGCTGCGTCCTCCTGAGGCCCCATTTGTAGACCGATTACGTCACAGCGACGCAACGAAGGCTGTCCAAATTCGTAGACTCCTCCGAATGCGGCCGACAAACGCGTCCTCCTTTTCCCCAGATTTGAAGGATGGGTCGTGTGTGTCCTTCATGGTCCACCATATCCCAGAATTCATAGCGCGGCCCAGTCAATTCCAGTTTCCAACAATGGTGGCAGCTACTAAGTTTTAATATTACTCTTATTAATCTTTCTGGGTCACAAAATAAAGCTTTAACATATTTTCAGGTGAGAATGTAGCTATGTAAACCTCAAATATCTGCTCGTTTTATCAAGACATCGCATATTTGCAAAAGTGCTCTGACGTTTTCAGAGACGTCTGTTACCCACCAGCTCGATCGCTGACTGGGAGGTCGAGGGTCACTGGAGCCGACGAGAGCAGCGAACTCCCAGCTTCATCGTTTTCAGACCCCCTGTTATCTTTCGTTACTCAGGTTAAACATGATATATACGTCACTCGGATAACCTAAAAATGTAATTGTTTGGCTTTTTTCAGTGTTTTATTTGTTCGTGAGTAAATCGGTTTGGCTGAGATCAAAGTTATTAGATTAGATAAAATAAAACTTTATTAATCTCCCAGGTGGGTTCCTCCGGGATTTTCACACAGCTGAATAAACGTCAAACAGAAAACTGATTAAACAGAAGTGTGAGACGGTCGAGAGTTTACTCCAGCGTCCTGTTATATTTTAGATAGCAAGGAGCAGACGGCCGAGTTTATTACCTCCACCGAGACAGCGGTGACGCAAATCTGAAGGCTCGACCGTCCAATTTCACAGCCGCTCACTTCCGGCCTTCGAAGGACCCACCGGGTCCACCGAAGGATGCAGCCTAGGTTTTGGGACACAGCTGGGTTTTCATCAACAGGATTAACAAAAGATGATGTCAGAGTTTCAGCCTTTTTTCTTCTTCCAAAGCAAAGAAATCGATCCGATTCTTTCAGCGAAGACAGAAAATGTACGTGTCTGCTTCATTTAATGCTTTAATAAGTGATGGAGTCCACTTCACGTGTGCAGACTCGTAATGCTGGACCGTGTTTGTTCCTCTTTCTCTTTGTTAGAAAGTCCAAGAAGGCTGGCACTTGTTGTGTTTACATCTCCGGCATCAGCACAACTTTCATTCTGGAACAAGTCTCTACATAGATAAAAGATGGTCGGCTGTCGGTTATTCAAGATTAAAACATCTGGGGCGCAGGTCAGTAAAGGCACTGGACTATCAGCTCGACAGCATTCGGGAGCTGGCAGGTTAAAGAACAGCTGAGGTCTGAGTCAATCTTCATTTGCTTTGGGAATTTCAGAGAAAGGTCTGCAGTCCAATGTGACCCAGTTTAAATACAGATGAGCTGTTTCTGCAGAACTAAGCTGATAAACGTAACTTCCTGTCACAGAGGGAGAGGCATCCTAACATCTTAGGACCAATAATTAATAACCAATAATTAACTGGTCCTGGTTTAAAGATTAATCCTTTATTTAACCAACTATCCAGCAGTCCCAGTGACATGTAAGCATCCACGTGACTAATCACTCGTGAGTGCAGACAGAGTAATCGAGGGCGTTACCTCCATGTCTGCACAGCGAAGTGAACCTGCATTCTTTGTCATGGCCACAGAAAAGGACCCTCGCCTCCCTTCCTGCTGAGTTTATGTGTCAGTCATTAGTTTCAGGTAAAGTTAAATAAAACCATAAACTTATTTTTAACGTATCTGTATATATGTGAGAGAATAAAACTGCAATAGATCCCCTTTAAGACTGGTGGTCACTGCTGTGGATGGAGTGCTCGCTGACGCACATGCTTGAGTCACCACAGAGTAATACATATGAACAAAAACTTTTACCAGAGATTATTTTAAAATGCAGTTAGGATGATATTTGCATGGTGCTCCGCAAAATAAAGCTTTCCATCCAAACTCCATCAAAAGTGTTTCTGGCCCCAAACCACAGCTACAGTAAGGAAAAGCACCCCGTCAAGTCTTTTTCCCCAACAACACACCACATGAAAAAGCTACCCACTGATTTAAACAGGTCTCATTACCACAGACGTAATGTTACACTGGAGTCGTAACTGAACTGAAGTTACATTCGTCATTATTTTCAACCATTTTTTACCCACAAAACTAAACCAAATGATCCACGACAGCGAACAGAAACCCCACGTCCTCTGTGTGAGGGCTGAAACTCCCTGAACCCATGAGTTAAAACACCACCAACTGTAAGACTCCACTTTACACCAGCAAACATAAAGCTTCACGTTGTCCATATTTTGATATGTTTCATCTTTAAATGGGTTCAGCTTCCTCTCCACACGTTACTCCACGATGCCGAAGCACATCGAGCTGAAATATTCCGTTTATCAAAGCACCGACTGTCACATAAGACTTTCAGTTCAGACACGTTATGGATGCTAGGTCGGTTAAAACTGAAATGAAATTTGGACTTTTTGTGCAGGAGCAGTTGGAAATCATTCAGAGCGCCCCCTGCTGAACTGCCGACATTTTGTGTCAAATGGGATTAACAGGAAGTGGATCAGCTCAGCTGTTCTTTGCTACAAGTCCATTAGCTTTTTAGCTAACGTTAGCGCTCAGTTTCTCCCAAAAGCTCTTTTAGCCGTTAGCTATAGTGCAACACAAGACACGTCCATGCATGTTTCTCACAGTCTGGATTATACGTACATGTAAACCTGGCACAGCATGCTGTGTAAGTACTGCAGGACTGAACTGTGCTCGAGCAAAGGAACAACAGTTCAGTGTAAACAGAGAACAGAGATTTTCTGACTGCTTGACTTTCTCGTTTTTACTTTTTAAAAGAGCACCAGACACGTAATGCACAGGAAAATAACATGCAAATCCATTTTAGCCTTAATTAAATTCCACACATTTTCTCTTAACTTTGATGAGTTCCTATGATGGCGAATTAGGCCAAGAGAGGGCAAAAATCACAACTAAGGGGCTCGGCAGAGGAGCGAGATTATGAGGGAAAAAATGGCAAATTTACAAGAGAAAATATAAAATTACTGAAGAAAAACAGCAAAAAATATGAGAAAAAAATTGTATATTTACTAGAATTTAAACTTCTCCAAAAAAAGGAAAATTCAAGAGGAAACAGGGAAAATGTATGAATAAGAATGAAAAAAAAAAACAAAGACAAAAGTCTTTTGATGTGAAAATATAAGAAAACCAAACAAACTAAAAAGAAACAAATACACAAATTTTATGAAAAATGGGCAGATTTACAAAAAAATTAAGTAAAATTTAAAACAAGGTTCATGAAAAACTGCCAAAACATGTCAAAGATAATATTAATGTTTACAAAACGTAAATTTTTTGTGGCAAATTTGCAACTTTTCTCAAAACTTTTGAGGTTTTTGTTTTAATTTTATTGTAATGCCTCTTCCAGCCCCTTAGCTTCTGTAAGTGTTGTTTGCCATATCGCGTCATCGGAGAGTTCCACCCTTCATGAGTCGGGAGATTGACCCCGTTTTTTGTGACCTGATGCTGAGTTCAGATGTGACGCTGCTGATGGACCCAACGGCCTCTTTGCTCCAGATGACTTACAGATCAATAATGAAGGCACACCACCATGCTGCTCCGGCCTCGCCCTGCTCTCATGGCGGCTCATATTATAATACACTCGTCCATTAAGTTACCGCTGTTTCCTGTGCTGAAGTCGCTCACGTCTGTGCTGTAAAAACCCCGAGAATCTCTGTGAACATCGACAGCGACTGTCTGCATGCGTGGACGCCGCTGCTCGGGGTTAGTCGTGGCTGAGGGTTCGCGGCAGCTCGTTGGTCAGGATGTGCCACCGCTCCACCCTTTGGCCCTTGTTCTTCAGGCAGTCGGTCCAGTGACGGAGGGCGTCGCCCTGGGACTTGGAGCTCAGACAGACGCCACCTGAACAACAGGAAGGAAGCACAGGAAGACTTCCTGCAGTTAGCGTAACAGTCTCGCCTCAGGTGTGCTCTCTGGCTGTTCGAGGACAAACATGAGAATACTAACAGAGTAGGAACCGTTTATGAAAACGGAAGAATTAAGTCAGTAATCCAGATGGTAATTGTGATAAATATGCAGTGATAAGCTTAAACACACTAATCTCAGCATGTGTTAGACTCATGAATATTTACAGCAGTTTTTCACAGCTGAGCCAGAGGACGATGTTAAACGTACTGAGACACTCCACGCAAGTACAAAACACATTTCTGACAACTTCCCAAGAAGCTGCAGGGTTCAGGCGAGTGGTGGATGGGGCTGATCGCTCGCTCACCTATGAAGTCGTTGGAGCGGCCCAGGTCGTAGTCCCACACTGTGACCTCCAGAGTCTTGTTGGCCAGCTCTGACAGGGAGATCTCATAGAAGAACTCCTGCAGTGAACACAGAAACAAGAGGAAGAGATGCAGGGATGGAGTGCATACTCAACGCTGGGTGGACCTGCAGCTCAGATGAGGCAACCAGACCCTCCAACCCCATCAGGAAACTAAAATTCACTGATTGGTCAGATCCTAATGTTACAGATCCTCCTCGCTCTGACCCATCGAGAACTCTGCGGACTTCTGAAGGTGTTCTCTGCCCTCCATGGATCGGCCTCATTTTCCCAGCAGACCCTACAGTTCCTCAGTCGGATCGAGATCTTGGGAATTCAGAGGCCAAGTCAACACCTCAAACTAGTTTTCCGACCTGTTCTCATCTCTCGGTGTTGAAAAGTCGTCTTTGTGGCGTTGTTCAGACCAGTCTGTCACTCCCACCTTGTCTTTGTCGAGAAGGTGAACCCGGGGTACATCTGGAACTTGGTAGAGAGACCTTGTTTGGCTTTGAAGTGCTTCAGGAGGAACTGGAAGACAATGCTGCTGGAAAATGATGTCTTATTCATCTCTCCCATGACCTCCCTGAGCCTGGTTCTGCTGAAGGTTTCTTCCTGTTAAAACCTGTTAAAAGGGAGTTTTTCTTTCCCACTGTCACCAAGTACTTGCTCACAGGGCTTTGTGTGATTGTTAATGTTATTGATTCTCTGTATTATTGCAGGGTCTTTACCGTGACTAAAACTGGAATACCCTGATTAATTGGCCGCCATCACATGACTGGACTTTTAACACCTAAATCACATATTCTAAGTTTGTTTTTTGTAATAACTTCACCAAAGTCTTCTCATCAACAAAATGTTTCTAGCAACATCTATTGATACTTCAAAGCAATACATTTTACACTTTCTTCCATAAAATTAGGAAATAGTGTTTGCACTTGAATTTTTTCCATCACCAGCTAGAAAAACTCGTTTCAGTGCCAGAGAAGCGCAGTCGGTCGATCATCCGCCGATGTGGGAGAAACACGAGTTATTTCCTCTGAGAGGAAAACAACATGCAGGAGATTCATCCTCCAGCGATGGCGTTGGCGAGCCGGACCAGATATAAATGAAACTTTAACCGCTGAGGTGAATGGAGCGAGCTTGTTAACAGCACTGCTGTGTGAGGGCAGAGCTGCCGTTCGGCCGAGGGGAGCAGCTGCGGGGATCTTACCTCGTTAAATTCGGGGTTCAGGGTCCTTTTCATCACGGCCGTTTTGTGCTTGGATTTCTTCTCTATGTCGGGCTTCAGGTATCTGACAGCAGAAGCAGAAAAGGAGGAGAAACATCAATATGTATGTCTGCAGAAACTATTAATATACAGAAATATCTGCAGAGTTTCAGTGGAAAAGTCCTGTGAATGCTGAGGAAGGGGATAATAAATAAATAAAGACTGAATTCAGCTAATTAAACAGATCTGTTCAGTTACTCTGTTTGGGAGTTTCATATCATATCAGTGACTTGGAGAGGAGGTGAATGTTTCCGTTGTGTGTGGTTGCTGTTAATAAGAAATGCATTAATGAGAGAAAACAAAGCGATCTGAAGTCATAGACTGTAAATGAAGCTTAATTAAATGAGTGTGTGGGAGCCCGAGGCGACAGTCGCTCTGCGCAGGATGAATTTCATGCTGCTGTCTGATGAAATCCTGGAAGTCATCGTTATTGAAGCTGTAATGCAGAAATAATCGAGTCAGTTTTACAGTGCTGACTGCGAAGTGATTAACCCAAACCTAATCATGCCCCGAACTCTTAGAGCAGAAGGTAAAAGGATGCTCTGAGGGGCTGTACAGACGGAGAACAGCCAGATGAAGGCGAGGAGAAACTGTGAGTGCGGGCAAAGCAAAAGTCGATCTTTATCGGGATGTGAACCTCCCAACCAGGACTGGTTGTTCTGGCTGCGTCTCTGTTTGTATTCAGCGAGCGTGCAACAGGAAAAAACAAAAAAACAACGACTGTCGTCCTCTTCAAAGCGAGCGTCCCTCGAGACGAAACAAAAGCAGAGGAGAAGCTTTAAGCTCCGGCCCCCAGTGTTTCCCTCTGACAGAGCCGAGACGCCACTCGCAGTGCTCTCTCCTTCACGCTAATTATCCTTCCTGCCAGGAAACAGACGGAGCTTTTAAACAATAACTGCTTCCTTGATTTGCAAAAGTTAATAAGATGGCAAAACTCCAGCTTTTAATTGTCTTTTTCAGGCAGAAGTGTCGGGTTAAGTCCTCAGCGATGGCTGCAGGGAGGAAACCGCAGAAAAAAAACAAAGAAATCTTTGTTTCCATTCTGGACCAACGTGCCGACCAGCACCACTCACCAGTCCTGCTTTTAAACAGTTACTCGGGGAGACCATTATCTTTTTGGTTAACGGCCAAAATGCTGAAACATTAACAGAAGCTTTTCCACAAAAAGCCACTTCACTGCCCAGACACGCCAAAATATCTCCAAAATATGACTTTTCTTCTTTAAATAAATAAATATATCTGGCTGGAAATGCAAAAGTTTAGGTACAAATTAGGAATTAAAAAGCTCTCACTGATTAGAAGTAACCTCTTAGTGCCTAAAAGCAAAACACACTGAACTAAAAAATTATTTTTAATGTGTCTGAATGAAGACCTTTTGTTTCGTTATACAAAATATATTTACAGAAGAATTCTTTATAATGATCGGCAGTTCAGATCAGTTCAAAAAGACTTTTTCTGGTCTGATTCCTTTGGAGAACTCTGAGCTTTGTCTTCACTCTGATCGCTTAATCTGTAAAATTCTTCAAAAAAGTTTTACTGCTGAAGACAGCATGAACACAGGACTGCAGCGCCCCCTGCAGGTTATGGTTAGGATCTTTTTCCACCTTTGGGACATAAAAACTAACAATGAAATCTGCAGTCCCCCTAGTGTCCAGCAGAGGCAGCTGTGAGTCAGTCCCATAGACTGTTAAAGCTTCACAGCTGAAACAAACAGCCTGATACACAAACTGATTGGTCTAAATCAGACCCATCCACAGCCAATGAACAGCGCCGTTCATGATTTCAAAGGAAAATGAATTTAGTCTTGGACTCACACACACACACACACACGTGGGGCTCTTACATTTTCACGTAGGGATCGGAGAATCCGTTAACATCCATGGCTGCCAAGTGGGCGCAGCGCTTCACGCCCACACAGAGACCCCCGTTGCGAGGACCTTCACCTCCACCTTCTACGGCTTTATCCTCCAGACTGACCGGAGGCAGGAACTGAAGGGAGAGGAGAAGACGACCTCGCTCCTCCAGGCTGTGCAGCTGCTCGTTCTCCCACTGCGGACAAGATTACATCGTTATCAGGGAAGTCGTGTCAGGTGCGTCATGTGACAGCTCAGGTTAGCCTGGGATGGTTTTCACGTGTGCAGAGGACGATGAAGATGGAACTAACTCATCATTAAGCTGTTTTCTCACAGCACAGGAAGTCTTTCTGCAATCACAGCCACCTGGTGGCCTTCAGGTAGAAGCAGGGTTTAAGGCATTTACGCTTCATTTTAACGTCCATGGTTTATACCCTTTACCCCAGCAAGCAGTAACATTCAGGGAACCTTTCGGGAATGTTCCCTGAAGATCCTCTGGGTTTTTTCATCGGGTTAAACAAATGAAAGTTTTAGGGTTGTGCTTTAATTTCTTGTCTTGGGTATAAATGTAATAAATACAAAAGCAACGAATGTGCTACTGGACATGTAGATTTGAACTCAGCACCAGGTGTTCATCACACCATTGCCAGCTGCCATTAAACCCCAGAGAAGAAGAAGAGTCTCCCAGCCTCGTTTTCACCAGGATTATGTGGAGGAGGCGTTTTTCCACACTGAGCTGATTCTGTCGCAGTGTAAACGTAAAGCAGGCGAAACTGTTTTTTAATAATGATCTCTCACTGTGATGATGTCACCCTCTGACCTGGTTATGTCTTCATAATATAACAAATTATATTTATAATTATATTAATTATTATATTATTATAGTTATTAACTGCAGACCTGTAAGTACGTGTTGGAACAACTGGGAACATTTCCCTTTATTTTCCTGTCAGTGGGGAAAATATGGAATTGCGAGCTGTTATCAGGGCTCGCTTTAAATCTTTATGCTTTCTACATGCTGACAACACACAACAATCACAGTTTCTACGTTTTAAGGCCTTTTTATCATTTTCCACCAATAAATCAGGACGTTGACCTCGGTGGATGGAAGGAATTTTAATGGTTGTTAACATGAGCTCGCTCAACACGCCCACAGAGTTTTATCAGAATTCATTAAAATGTTTTCGAGCTATCGCCTTTGCAGACAGAGGGACACACACACACACACAGACACACACACACTCACACACAGATGCATATCATCTCATTGCAGAGGTATATGAGCTACAGCGTGTGGAGTCACATTAAGCTGGTGGTCTTTCCTGCACAGTCTCCGTGCCTGAGGAGAAAAACACTGACCCTTCATAAACATATGTATGTAAAACTTAACCATGAAATAAACTTCAGCAGAGGTTTCTCTGAGCTAGTCTCAATTTATGCTGGACATTGCTGCTCTGTACCTGACAGCTTACATTACAACATCCTGTGAAACCATGTTTGTGATTCTGCGCCAAATCACAACAACAGAGAAAAACCCAGCAATCATATGACCCCCTATGAGCAGCACTTTGGCGACAGTGGGAAGGAAAAACTCCCTTTTAACAGGAAGAAACCTCCGGCAGAACCAGGCTCAGGGAGGGGCGGGGCCATCTGCTGTGATTGGTTGGGGTGAGAGAAGGAAGACAGGATAAAGACATGCTGTGGAAGAGAGACAGAGGTTAATAACAGATATGATTCAATGCAGAGAGGTCTGTTAACACATAGTGAGTGAAGACGAAAAACCCAGTGCATCATGGGAATCCCCGGCAGCCTACGTCTATTGCAGCATAACTAAGGGAGGATTCAGGTCACCTGGTCCAGCCCTAACTATATGCTTTAGCAAAAAGGAAAGTTTGAAGCCTGATCTTGAAAGTAGAGATAGTGTCTGTCTCCTGAATCCAAACTGGAAGCTGGTTCCACAGAAGAGGGGCCTGAAAACTGAAGGCTCTGCCTCCCATTCTACTTTTAAATACTCTAGGAACAACAAGTAGGCCTGCAGAGCGAGAGCGAAGTGCTCTAATAGGGTGATATGGTACTACAAGGTCATTAAGATAAGATGGGGCCTGATTATTTAAGACCTTGTATGTGAGGAGCAGGATTTTGAATTCTGGATTTAACAGGAAGCCAATGAAGGGAAGCCAAAACAGGAGAAATCTGCTCTCTCTTTCTAGTCCCTGTCAGGACTCTTGCTGCAGAAAGAAGTTGAACACTTGAGGAAAGTTGCCTGATGTGAATCTAACATCAGACGCTTTGGATTAATTAAGCCCTGTGTGTTCTCTTTGAGTGTGAGGCTGCCAGATTTATAATGACTGCGTCTACAAAGAGCTCTGTTCATTATTTCCACAGAAGAGGCCACGCTGTGAGGCAGGAATGCTGTTTTTGGCTTGACAGGTGAGGATTTCACATCTGTAACAGTTCCCTGTGTGTCTATGAAAGCAAAGAGTGGCAGTGATCCAGAGTCCAATACCCATGTGACCTGTGGGAGTGGGCACAGGTCTGTCTGCTGTGAAGCACTTTGGTCCACGAGCGTCTGAATGCTGACGCGTTATTGCTGTTTTGTCTCTGTCCTTCGCCACAGCAGCTTTTAAACCATCAGCTGTGATCGAAGTGCAGACACGCAGCTTTAATCCCAGGGCTTTATCTAAAGTGTGGCATTAAAATTCGACTTATGTATTTCAGACATTTTTATGCACAGTCCCACGTCATCAGAGGCTCAAACGCCATCAGATGATCGCCTGACAGACAGTTTCAGGTCAGCCCAGTGCAGCTGATGCTCCAGTGGCACAATCGGTTAGCGCGTGGTACTTATACGACAGTATTCAGCAGAGCGATGCCGAGGTTGTGAGTTCGAGCCTCACCTGGAGCACAGGTTTTACTCTCAGCCTGAACCAGCAGGTGAAGAAGGCTGAGTCTTAGGAGGCCATGCGGGGGTGGGGAACTGCAGGTCCTGCAGGGTTTAGAGCTCACCCTGGGTCAACACACCTGAATCTAATGATTAGTTCATTACCAGAACTTCAAGACATTTAAAACAGCTGTGTTGGATCAAGGACACGTCTAAAACCTGCAGGACACCGGCCTTTGAGGCCTGCAGTTGGACACCCCTGGTTTAAAGGTTGGTGGTTTGATCCTTGGCTGCCCTGGACTGTGGGCCAAGATGTATGCAACAAGGATGCAGATGGTGCAGATGATTCCCTCTGCAGGACTTCAGGTGTAATTATTTTGCCACAGATCCACCTCCTCTGAACGTTCACCTTCCTCCTCCTAACATCTGACCCTCCTCCACCTCATCCCTGCTCCTGTAGTCCTGCTGTCCGCTACAGAGGCCACAGTTTTATCATGAAAGGGTTGAAATTACTGCACATTTCTGAAATCTTACTAAAACATAAGTCCAAGATTCTCATATTAAAGAAACAAATCGATTTTTGTTTCTTTAAAATGTTCCCACAGATGGAGGAGGTCAAACAGACGCGTCTCCACAGCGATGGCGTTCGTTAAAACTCGTCTCACAGCAGGTCTTCGATTTGATCTCTCTGATCACGGCACAGCAGAAGGTACGAAGATCGATAGTTTAATCCTCCGTCTCTGCCTCGCCCTTCTCCCGGGGGGAGCTTTCCTGTCTCCGTCAGATGCCACGAGTTCACTCCATCACTCCCGCCGTTCTCATTACAGCCCTACTGAGCGCGCTCACAGTTTATCACCTGGACCTTGGCCTAATTCACACTTCGACCTTTCACTGTGCTTTAAAAAGACAAAAGCTTCAGTTTTGAACTCTGTGAAGGGAAAATGAAAGGGCAGAGATTTTATTTAAGTCGTGTACTAACCGCCTCCTACGGTCTGAGTTGGTATTCAGCTCCAGCGAGCTCACTTTCCACCATTTGACACGAAGAGCTGCAGCTAAAAAAAGGAAAACAGGTCGGGAATGAGCAGATCGATGGCTTTTACTGGGAACCAGCAGGGCCTGGCAGGATTTCTCTCCCACCCACCAAACAGAGGGAGATGCAATTTGTAAACACTCCCAGCTGAAATCAGAGTCTACAAAGTGAAACTCCCATCCACACTTCAATGACTCCTCTGCTGCAGGAAATGTCATCACACCGGAGGTTCACATTCCAGGTGAGTGGGTGACGTACAGCCGGCGCGCAGACTGAAGCTTCCATGCTCGACTTTGAAAGGGAAAGGTCTGAGCCGCACGGGTCATCCAGATAAACCGGCAGCAGGAAAGGATTTAAAATCTGCTGTTTGATGTTTTCCATGAGACTGAAAAGCAGCAAAAACACCTGAGAGACGGTTTTTTACGCTGCAAACTCTGCTTCAGTGTGCTTCACCCAACTTTTCATGTATTAAATGCTTTTGACTGCCTCGAACTGATCTCCACGTGAACGGCTCTGTGAATATTCCACTTAAGTCCAAAAAGGATTTGACATCTTTCTTCTACTCCCAGCATCAGCACGGAGTTCACATCAGGAAGGAAACTATGGACTGATGTTGACAGATGTTGACAGATGTTGACAGAGGATTCAGTGAACGTATGGTTTCAGCTGTCTTTTGGCTAACGCGGCTGAAAGCTAGCTCACAGTCACGCAACACAGACGGGAAAAACATGGACGAGGATTCGGGGCTCGGAAACATCAGTGCGGTGCTTGAAGCTGCGTACTCACCAGGAGTGACCCGATAACCAGAGACCGCAGAAAGCAAACGACATTCAGTGACATCAGCAAAAAAACGCTTGTGACAGGAAGTGGCGGGACTCCGATAAACATTTCTCAGATTTCAGCGGCGCGAGTGAAAGAGCTACCATGAATACATTAGAGTGTAACCTAGGCAACGAGAGCCTAGAATGTCCATAAGAGAGCAGCTGCTTGGTTGCAAACCTTTAGGGAACGTTCCCTGAAGGCTCCTTAGAGTTCCCTTAGAGATCCTACAGAAACAACCTTCAGGGAACATTTGGAAATGCAACATTTAGGGACCATTTAGGGAACATTCCCTCAAGGTTGCTGTTTGCTGCCTTGAGGGAACGTTTGCCACCAGGTGGCGATGAAAGACTTCCCACCCGATAGAACCTCTGACCTCTGTGTACCTGTCCTGCTGGGTTTATCTGCCCAGTCGCTTGTTTCTGGTCATACTGAATAAAAACTTAAAGTTTATTTCAGCTCCGTCATGCTGTGTTTCAAAAACCTGAGGTGTGAAACTGCGTGCTCAGGTCCAATGACTCCAATGAGCCTGAAAATGAGGCGCTCCTCCGAGTCACATCACAGAGATGCACGTCAAGGTTTCAAAGCAGGGCTTCAGTGACCAGCGAGTGATGTCACGGCCACTGCGTCGGTCTTTGTCTGTGAGACGAGGTCGCTAACATCAACTCATTCTGTGTTTTTCACAACAGGAAAAACTTGAAAGAAGATATTTTACCAGCTTGAACACATTGTTTCTTTTGTTGTTGTTGGAAATGTGAATGCACTGTAACATAAACTGATGCTTTCTCCGTCTCTCGGTCATCATATATTACGCTGTGAGTAAATTTAGCTGGATTAATCAAACCAGTTTGTCTGCATGGCTGAAGACGCCAAAACTACAAAGCCAAAGCCATGAGGCTCTGCAGCCCCAACTCCTGTTTTACAGCTGCAGGGGGAATTTAAACCATCTTCATCCAGCCGTCCACATAAAAAATAATAAATATTAATGGCAGAGCAAACATTAACTGCAACACATTATGATGTGTAATAAATACTGATGTCTTTTTTGAGCTGAGGGATGTAATTAAACATATTCTGTGTCGCTATCATTAGTTTAATTGGACTTTTTGTGTAAGCCTCTAAAAGGGAAAACACTCAGCCTTTTAATTGCACTGCTAATCAATCAAATCACTTCATTTCCACAGAGAAAACGTGGAAAATGAGCCCGGAGAAGGAGCTCCTCTAATCCCCGGAGAGACTCCGAGCAGCTGTGTGTGTCTGGGTTGGATTTTCAGACTGAAGGTGAGTCATTAGGTAAAGATCTGTTTGTCTCCGCGCTGAGGCCAATTGGCTGAAAACAGCAACAGTAAAACACCCCCGAGCGTCCATCTTTGTGAAAACACCTGTACGACCGCGGAGGCGAGCGCAGGCGGCTAATGAGCTCGCAGCCCTTTAAACAAATAAAAAAACAACAGCCGCAGCGAGCTGAGCCTGCGTCATCCACGCCGCGTGAATCCAGACTAATCTGTAAAAGAGTTCGACTCGACGCCGAAGCTCATTTCTTTCAAACAAAGACACGGCTCTGAATACATGTTTCTTTAATCACCCGAAGACAGCAGCCCCTCCACCATGTTTTTAACAGTCACAGACGGGAAACATCCAGAAAATCAGAACAGGAAGTGCAGGTTCAACGCGTCAGCGTTAACCAGCAGGACGATTAGCAACAAGTGAGAATCAGGGATTTATATACCTAATCTATATACAGTGATATAATCATATATATGATTATACATATAGATGGATTAGGATCAATCAGCTCTGTGCTCATACATCGAGTTACTTTTTGCACAACACACAGTGATTGTTGCACTTTTCTGTTGCACTGTTGTGTCTTTCTTTTGGGGTTTTCGTCATATGTAGCATCGTCGTCTTGGAGGGACGTTGTCTCGTTTCCCCGTGTGCTGTACGACGTCACATGATCACAGATGCAGGTTTACAGGTTCATATTTCAGGTTTCTTGTGTCGCCGTCAGGACCCCTCACGTGTCGCTTGTTGTTATTATTAGCACTGAGACCTCGTTCTGTTTAATACTGTTTAAAACTTTAATACTAAATGTTGACTTCCAAGAACTGTACAAACTCTGGATTTCCACGTACGATCACACACATCTCCTGTGAGATGAGAGGTGACTCGCTTCTTTTGCACATTACTGTAATATCTGAAGCTGTACATGACACTCGGTGCCATTATTAGCGATCAGAGCACACGGTCATGCCCTCGGACATGTGCAGGTACAGTTTAGTGACCGACGCGACAGACTTATAACACGACGTCCCGAGGGTCCCTGGGGTCGGTGGGAGGGGCATCGCGTTTCAAACCTGCGGCTCGGAGACGCCCAGAGGTCCTGAAGGACTCATCCAAGAGAAAATGAGAAGTAGTTTCAACTCATGATGGTTTAATTCACTGGAAATGATCTCAGTCAGAGAGCGTATAATGAGGACTAATTCGGATAATGGGTTTCACTCTGCTCTGCCAACTTTATCTGCCCACATGGAGAGGAGTGATGAAGAGCGCATCGCAGAGAGCAGAAATGAACCTCTGAAAATAGACTCAGAGCCCCCGAGCGCCTGACCCGCTGAGGCCCAAACATAAATCACCTGTGAGGTGGATAACGCCTCATTTTAATATGAAAATGCTCTCAGCTTAAAGCCTGTCACCAAGTTCCCTGTGTGACATCACTCTGCTTGAGTTTGCTCCTCAGACCACGGCAGACAGACTGGGCTCAGCACAGGAGAACACATCAGGGACACACGTGGACATCAGCCCGATGGCCGGATCAGGAAGGTCTGCGGACGATTCCAGAGTCCAAACCGGAAAACTAAACACACATCTGCACCGAGTCTGCGACGCCACATGAGCCAGTTCTCCTCATGTGTAAATAAAAGAGTAATGTAATATAAAATGTGACATCCATATTTATTGTCACATCTTCATAGATGGTTTTGCTTTTAAATGATTGTAAAGGATGCACTGACTCGTCTTTGCTGCTGATCCTGGATCAGTGAGCTTTTCCTTCTAAACCACCTTCACAGCCTCGGTGTGACCTCCCGGGAATCTGTGAGAGACACGTCAGGATCTGAAATCGTCCGGGCAGGAGGAGTGGCTGTGATGAGGTCACACTCCTTCAGGAAGTCTCACTCCCTACATTTCACACACGGGCCACGAATGTGTCTGAAAAAACAATCAGGAGTCGAGAGTTGTCGAAGTGTTTGTGAGGGCAATGTTTCAGCACCAAAATCTGCCCCTTGGCTTCCACCTCAGAGCACAGCAGCTGGGATTCATGTTGTTTTAACTGTGATGTGAGTATGAATCTGAGGCCTGAGGTACAGACAGATGAAACAAAGCTGCAGTTCCTCTGATGTCCAGCAGAGGCAGCAGTGAGTCAGTCCCCATAGACTCTCCTGTTAAAACTTTTCAACAGTAACGTGTTTTGTATAACTCACATGTTTAAAGCTAGCATTATTAGGGGCGTGGCCTCTGACTGACAGGTGGATGGAGACACAGGTGTAGCTGTCTGCTAGCTTCACCTGAACTGGACCTCTGGACCGCGTTTGTGCTGTTGGAGCTTTTTGGAGCATCTTTAATGACCAATCATATGTCTGCTGTGAGGTTACTGTAGTAACAAACTGTCCAATAAGGCTGAGCTCCAGCTTTAGCGGGCAGTGAAATTCTAGGATTTTGATTGGTTGTCACTGAGCCACAGGTGTGTCTGTGTCATGCTCTCAGTCTGTGGATGCACACTGTTTAGCAGGATTAGCTGCTGACTTAGCTAAACACAGCTCAGAGTTGGTGGCCTCACGGTCCCACAGCAGATCACAAGTCCCATCCATGGGACACTTTAGAACAAGCGCCAAATCACAACAGTCGCCTCCAGGTGCTTTATATTGTAAGGTAGACCCTACAATAACAGATACAGACAAAACCCAACAATCATATGACCCCATATGAGCAGCACTTTGGTGACAGTGGGAAGGAAAAACTCCCTTTTAACAGGAAGAAACCTTCAGCTGAACTAGGATCAAGGAGGAGCAGTCTGCCGTGACCGTTTGGGGATGAGCAGATGAAGTCCAAGGATCTGCCCGTGAACCACCCGACTTCAAGCATCTACCACCAACTTCTGCAGCTGGATGTCGGAGGAAGCCCTCGGAGGTCTGTGGGAGACCACTACAACATCTGATTAGTGTAAAAAAATAGTTTCTTCCATTTTAAACTGCGAGCATAAACTCATGAAAGTGGGAGAAACAAACACCGAACGTTCAGCAGAGGTTGTGTTTACACGTGCCTCGCTTCAACGACCCTGTAACAAACAGGAAAGGTGAAATTAAACTGTGCCTGACTGAAATGTTAAAACCCAGAGAGGTTTCTTTCAGTCTGACTGAGTCTGAAGATGTTACGCTCTGTATTTATGTCCTGAACCGTGAGCTCAGCGGGGGGAAGACATCTTTGTCTCCAGACTACTCAGGAACGAAGCACGAGTCACTGCGGGCTCCCCGCCGACCATCCAGACCTCTCGGTGGGTTTTAACTCGTCATCTGTCGCCTTTTTTCCTCCCGCTGTCACTTTCAGCTCAGGTGATGAATTAGCTCTCGTTTTTCTGCAGACTCATGCTCTCCGGCCTGCTGCTTCTGGCACAGGCTCGGGTTCTTTGATGACACGTATCTCCAGCGGCGGCGGCGGCGCGTCCTGTCTCGGTGCTCCCGTCCCGTCTTCGGTCCTGTGCTGTCTCAGATTTTTCTCATTAGTTTGAGCTCTTATTGTTTCCTGGCTCGGAGTTTCTCATTCTCTGAACCCAACACAGAAATTCTGCCCAAGATAAATCATTACTGCAGACATCAAACCTCTAATAACAAACTTCCCCAGATTCACGCAGGAATATTCCAGTTAGTGGAGTAAATGGACTGAATCGTGTAAAGTGTTTTTTAAAAAAGTTAAAGTTTTAAATGTAGGAGACAGAAACAGAGAGACAAATAATTAGTCTAAGAGCCCTGATGAGTCACACTACGATCGTAAACGAAACACTTTCCACTTCCCCCGGAGGACCCTGAGGATTTCCTGTGCCTGATGTACAACACACACTTCATGAAATAATCACAAGTTTAAATATTAATAGTTTAATATTTTCCACGTTCAGAAAACAAAAAATATTTGGAGGTTAGAGGTGCTGCCACAGACCTTCACTTTTTAATTCTTCATTCATTTCAAATACGTGGCTGGGTTAACGTTAGGCATCATAACTGCTGGGTTATTATTAACAGGGAGTTTTTCCTTCCCACTCTTGCCAAGTGCTCACAGGTTGTCTGATTGTCGGGTCGTTTCACACTTTCTTTTGTACAGCACTGGGTGCCGGCTGTAGTGATTTTCTTTTTGTGTGATTTTCCTTTGGGTCCACGGCTGCTGGTAAGTCCCAGTTCCACGATTGTTTTATCGTAACTTTAGGACACTGTAAACTACACTACATTTCTTTTTCCTAATATTTTACTCTTTATTTTTTTTACTATAAATAAAACTTTTAATATTGGAGCCAACCTGCCTCGGTGTGCGTCCTTGAATCTGTGCGGCCTCTTTTATTTGCTTTTATCTATTTTTCTTAAATAAGTCTAATTAACAGCTGTTCATTAACGATCAGACTGCACTGCAGGTGCACTGTGAAGTCCGCAAGCTCCAATCGGCCACACATCGTCTGATAACAGCGACCCTGCAGGTTACTCAAACTCGGTCATCCCGTCCCACAGATCCTGTCCTAACTGCGCTGTTTGTTTCTCACCATCTGTTTTTTGTTTTTTTAATTACGGGACACAGTCCAGGTAATGAGCCGCCAGGTGTGGTGTAGACTGTGAACCAAATGTGTAGCCTCCACGATCCTAACACGGCGACCTTTCACCTTTTACTGTTCAAACTGAACTTACTGCCACGCTGCACTTTGTTTCTGTTGATTTGGTTGGAGGTGCACTTTGAGAGGACGGGTGGAGACAGATCGATAGAGCCTGGGTTTGTTTTGTTTTCACACCCGTGGAGCTGTTACTTTACATTTCGACACTCGCTCCTGATATAATCAGAACATTTGGAGCAGCCTTTGAATTTGCTTCCTCCAAAATGAGGTCTGCAGAACACTGCAGGATGTGGAGAACACCGAGTTTGCAGTTGCCTGTTTTCAAAAGAAATTGGCAGGCAATTTATTTTAGGGAGACTGAATGAGGTGGAGCTGAATCTAAATAAACTGCAGCACAATGTGAGACACGGCAAAACCCCCGGGGGCTCCGAAGGAGTCAAAAACCAATCAGCTGACAGTCTGGGTTGTTACTCGAGGCCTTGGACTTCACGTCCGAGGAAGACCAAACGCATGCTCGTAGCTTTGTGTGCGTAAAATGTAATAAATGATCTTTTTGTCTTGAATCTGTGGATCCAGCGGTGAGTTTCTGCAGTACTTTGGGTCGTGGTTGTAGTAGCAGAAGGTTTTGTTGTTTGTGAGCAGCAGCATATTTGGGGTTTGAGGAGGGCCTGCTCTGATGAGCCGTTCATGTTTCTGTTTTATATCTCAGATTTTATTTTCCCTTCATCTGGGAACTTTTATCTAATTTTAATATTTTGCTGAAAATAAAGTCATCAATTAAAAAGCCTCTCATTAGCATCAACATGTGAAAACAGCCCTGCAGGGAAATCTTTAACCGCCTCCTCCTGAGGAGCCTCTCATAGAGCTCGATGATGTCAGAGGGGACTCCAAAGAGCCTCTCCTCTATAAATGTTTCGAATCCACTTCACATCAAATATCACTTAAAGACAGAGACACACTCTCTCTCTCAGCTTCCTCATCATGCAGATTATGCTTCCTTCGCAGCTCTCTGGGTTCTGATGAATAAAGACGAGGAGCCCTGGCAGCTCAGAGAGAGTCAGCACTCTGCAGCGTCCCCGACTTCAAGAAACACACTGGTCTAAACACAGAAACGGGGTTAATTAGAGCATTAATTCCTCCGACCTCTCCTGTTATCAGCGTTTCAGAGCATGACTCACATTCGACTCAACACGCTGGATTTATTCAGGAAGGTCGAGCTCTGAGACTTATTCCCCATGACAACCGTCTCGTCAGGACGGGAACAGCTGAAGTCGTCTTTCAGAGATCCGATGCACCGACAGCTCTAACTAATAATGCTGTGCAACCAGTAACAGCAGTAATGAGGTGTAATCTGGGCTTAAACTGGGGTTTGTCACTGGTGGGACTATTTCTTTAGCAGAAAGTAGATCCACTGGAAACTGCTTTTGTTTGTTGAGACTGTGGATTGAACCTGTCTCAGGTGTACCTGCTGTTTGTGCTTTGACTGCTGGGATACGCTCCATAACAACAAATCCTTTCTGCAGGTTTGACCTCTGAACTACACCCACTCTGAGTCTCTTTCTGTTTTTGGTCCTGGGTCTTTTATTTTGAAAACTGATATGATTCTCTCTGCTGTTCCTGTGGTTGACTTCCTGCCCTGCTCACCTGCTCTATGGTCGTGTCCAAATTCATGGGCTGCATCTTCCTGAGGACCTGGCCTTCGGGGTCTACGTGGGCCGGGTCCTCAGAAGGTCGGGTAGGCCGGAAGTGAGCGGCTGTGAAATGGGACGGTCGAGCCTTCAGATCTGCGTCACCGCTGTCTGGGTGGAGTTTAATAAACTTTTGCAAATATGCGACATCTTGATAAACCGAGCAGATAATTGAAGTTTGCACAGCTACATTCTCACCAGAAAATATGTTAAAAGTTTATTTTGTGACCCAGAAAGATTAATAAGAGTAATATTAAAACTAAGCAGCTGCCGCCATTGTTGGAAACTGGAATTGGCTGGGCCGCGCTATGAATTCTGGGATATGGTGGGCCACGAAGGACACACCCGACCCATCCTTCAAATTCGGGGAAAAGGAGGACGCATTTGTCGGCCGCATTCGGAGGAGTCTACGAATTAGGGCAGCCTTCGTTGCGTCGCTGTGACGTAATCGGCCTCAGGAGGACGCAGCCCATGAACTTGGACATCCCCTATGTAGCTTCAGACGGTGAAACTGGATGTGTCATGAGTTTGTGTCATCAAAGCCACAACACAACACATTGTGCACAGTGTCATTTCAGTTTCCACTGAAACAGGCCCCGCCCCCCCAGAGGGCCTAAAGCTGGGATCAAAGAACTGATTGATTTACGCTGTACTCACCCAGAGCATTAAAGTATTACACATACTCTCAGCTGAGTTTTGCAGAGAGGTCCAGAAGATCAGTTTGTGTAAAAATCATCGCCAAACAAGTCCGTTTGATTAAGCTCACCACAGAAGGACCAGTTTCTGCTGAGCGAGCGTCGGTGTAAGGTCCTGATGAGTGTTCAGCAGCACCACAGGACGCCAACAAGGAACTCCAAAGATCAAACCCTCCCTGTCAGAGCACAGGCATCTGCAGCCACGCGTTTAGAAAACATCATATAAATATTTCAAAAAGGCAGGAGCGCTCGTTTTAGACAGACAGCACAGCCAGATGATGCTGGCTATCGATCAGACCTCAGTGATAATTCATTACTGCACGCCTCCTGCTGCTGTACAAGAATGAAGAGTATGCACAGCACAGCGTGTTTAGCATGAGTACTATAGTCATGTGATCACCTCACAAAGCTGATGACTGTGGTGATCACATGACTTTGAGTCTGCTGTGAGACCTGCAGACCTGCACTTCTAACTGGGCAGATGGAAAGTTGAAGCTTTACCTCTCGTAAGTAGCAGGAAATTCCTCTCAGGGCTTCACCCATCGCAGTCGGAGAGGGAAGCTGAGGGAGAGACGAGAATAGAGCAGAGAGAGGAAACAGTGAGGATGACTTTTAATGCTTCATCGTATCATAGACTGTATATAGCAGATGGAAGTCTGTATCAGGCTGTAAACGTGTTTCTTTCTGCTGTAACGTTTTAACATGGGAGTCTAAGGGGACTGACTCACTGCTGGAGCCTGCTGGACGTTAGTGGAACTGCAGCAGATTTTTCTCTTTGTAAAACCTGTTTAAAGTCTGGATTCCATCTTTAAAGTGAATCACATGAAGGTGCACTAGGACAGTAACCTCCTCGTCACAAGGAGACGTCATTCGTTGCCTGGTGATTTTATTGCATTACGCTGAATTTTTTCACGTTGGGTGACCAATTCCACAAATTCCATGTTTATGTTGCAGTCAGTCTGCTGATGACAGCAACTTGTCACCAACATCTCTTTGCCACGGGCAACTTAAATCCTCTGGTTGTGACCAAGGTAGCTGAGCATCTGTGTCGTCCTGCAGTTACGTTGCCATCAGTGTTTGTGTATGTAGATAGCAACAGATTTGCGATGTCTCCCAGTTTATCACCGTTAATCGCCGCGTTATCACAGAGTGTATGTAACTGTGGACCTGATCCCATTCAGCTGCACACTGACTCAGCCTGCAGGACCTGATTGAAAGTGACCACAGACGTGGTCTCCATCTTCAGATCAAACACTTAAAGCTCTACAAGTTCATCACATACGGCTGCAATCTTTGTCATCATGCTGCAGTTTTTGTTAGTGTGACTGCAACACAAACGTCAACCGAGGAACAATTTTTGAAAATAAACCCAACGGGATCCAAATTTCTTGACAGTTTCTGAAAGTCACAAAATTTTATCTTTTTATAGCTTTTAGGAAACGTGTAATAACATTTTCATATTAGAGTCTTTTTCCAGTGTGTGTGTGTGTGTGTGCGTGTGTGTGTGTGCGTGTGTGTGTGTCCTACCGGTGGCGGATGCTCCAGGCAGGTGTGGAAATGTTTTGTCTGGTCGGGTTTCACGCGCTTCAGAGGGACTCGGGACTCCCCGATTAACTCATTATGAGTCAACTTGTCCTCGTCACACACGGACAACCTGAACAAGGAGAGGAAGCAAAGGAGTTAGGAGGGAAGGGGAGGAGAGGAAAGAGGAAAAAGTAGGAAAAAAACGAAGAACTAGGACTGTTGAAATCAAATAAACAGGAGAGGAGTGTGAAAGAGCACCAGAGGCAGGAAAGGAACCAGGACATAGCAGAGGAAACAAACAAAATGAATTTAGGAGACAGGAGATGAAACTGCAGATGTATTAGGAATATAGTAAAGATTGCATGAAACAGTAGAGCAGACAGGAAAGGGATCAGAAAACAAATGAAGGAAAGGAAGCAGGAAACAAATCAGAAGGAAAAGGAAAAATGAATGGGATAAGGAAACAAGAGAGGACAAAAGAGATGAAACAGAAGAGGAAACAGGAGAGGGAATGGCAAAGGAGACTAGTGAGGAAACAGGGGAAGAAGCAGAAGAGGAAATAGGAATGGAAACACAGAAAGGGATAGGACAGGGATAAGGAATCAGGAAACTAAGACCAGAGAAGGAACAGAAATGTGTAAGAAGACAAAAGACCTGGCAAGGAGATGAAAATGGGAAAGGAGACAGGAAACGAAAGAGGAAACAACAAAGCAATTGGGAAACAGAAGAAATAGAACAAGAAAAAAGACTAAATAAGAAAGGAGAGGAGGAGATTACAAAGGAATCAAAGGAGGAAGCTGAAAAGAAACATGAGAGGAACAGGAAACAGGAGGAATAAAATAAGGAAGTACATAAAGGTCTGAAGCTCAAAACAACCTTTTTTTCTCACTGAGAACGTTTAAACACAAGCTCACAAAGCACTTCACAGACACAGGAAACACACAGATGCACCTCTAAGAAATGCAAAAATAACCGAGTTCAAGATGAACCTCCGCCCGCACGCCGCTGCCGTGATGAGCCAACAAAAACAGCTTTATTCTTCTTTTGCTTTTCAGAGTGAGATTAATGATCATCTTTAGAGCGTTTCAGTTTCCACCGCGTGGCCGTGTTTGCATCTCATACTTTATTCAGTAGGAGAAATCTGGACACGAGCAGGAGACAGAGGGAGAGTCGACCTCCTCGGGCTCAACGTTAGACTGGAACTAGTTCAGAATATCATTATTCCCGTGCTTCCTCTGGGATTTCTGACAGTGATTCACGCTTCTCCTCACGCCCTGATACATAACCTCCGTCAGCAGCAGGCGTAGGAGAGGAAACCCTCCTCCTAATCGTCCTCCTCTTCCTCCTCCCGCTGCTGCTGACGAGCACTCGGCAGCTCTGAAAAAGGTCGCGAGTGTGATCGCGATCAAACTGCAGAAGCTGCCAGTGAAAAAGCAAAATGTCAGATCAAACGAAGCTGCCGACTCCCGACACGCTCCTCCTCATCCAGCCATCAAACACGGCACCTCCACAGGCTGTCGGGTGGTGTCGAGGCTGAGCGTCAGCAGGCCTTCGTCCAGTTCATTTACATTTAGCACACAGTGAGGGAAACGTGCAGGCTCTAACATCGAGCCCTGCTGAGGTTAGTTCATACCAGACAAGAAAGGAAACAGGAAACAAGAGGAAGTAATGAAGGAAAGAGCAGGAGATGGGAGAGGATACAGAGGCAGAAACAGCAGAGGAAACACTATAGGAAACAGGAAATGGGATAAGCAAACATGAAAAAGAAAAGGACATTGGGAAGGAAATGGGAGAGGAAACATAACAAAAAAAGAGAAATAATCAGGAAGCAAATGGAAATGAGAGGAAAGAAAGGGAAAAAACACTGAAACAGGAAGTGACAGGGGAAATGATAAGTAGACAGTAGACTAAATGATGCGAATCAGGCAGTGAATGAAACATCATCAGGGGAGACATCAAAGAAAAAAACGATGGAGAAAGATGAGGAGACGTGGAAACGACCAGAGAGGAAGAGGACACAGGAGAAGAGAAACTGGAGCGACAGCAAAGGCGACAGGAAACACAGAAGTAAAATAAGGAAGTGAGAAGAGAAGAAATGGAACAGCAGGAGGAGTGGAAATACAAGTGGGAACGAGACAGGATGGAAAACAGAGGAAACATAGGAGGTTTAAGGAAATGTAAGAGGAAACATGAGAGGAGACAGGAGAGCAGTGTTGGTTTGGAACATGTGCTGAGACCAGAGGCAGGAACGGCTTCATTTAATCCGCCCTGCTGGAGTTTCACCTGTCGGAGTTCTCACCTGTTTACATCTTCCTGTTCTGACAGTGTGCAAACACACACACATGCACATAACCACACTCACACACGCACACACACGTTTCTGCTTTTCATCAAACTGCATCAGATCAAACGTCGTGTTTGAGGACGACAGACGGCGTCAGCACAGCTTCGGATTAAACCTTAATACAAACGGCATTTTAAATGTGGATGCAAACAATGTGGGAATGCTGACGGGAAACATCGAGACAGCGAGTGCTGTGAGCCGAGCGTGTCGCCAAACTGCTGCCCACCAGATATATTTATAAAAAATGAAATTCACAGCGTGGAGCGCGTCGACACTGAGAGTGGGTCTGCGTGTTTGGGTGACTGACCTCTCCTTAGCAAGGCTTTTATTTTTATTTACAGCCTGAATCTGTCTGAGATTTCCAGCTTCTGGGGATCAAATCGGTTCAAAGGTCGGAAGCCTGCAGAGCTAATACTGAGAAATCGAGACATCTTTATCTGAACATAATGAAAACGTGAACTCTGACCCAGACCACGAACCTAAGCCCTGCTCTGACCTCTAAACAGCAGCTTAATGAGGCGAGGTCCACAGAAGCTGTGAGAACAGTTTTAGAAAAAGAGGATTTTTCATAAGATTTGTAAAGAAAGTGAAAATATGGACTGTTTTTTAAAAAGAAACTAGACGAAGAAATAAGGAATTGTTTAATATATAAGACCACAGCTGTTAAGAGTGGCTTTAGCTTCTTTTAAAGACGATAGGACAGTGGAACTGCAGCCCAGCAGCAGTATATTAATGACTAACCTCGTATTGTGGATGGATTATCTCAGTTGTTCTGACTGACGTTTGGTCCGTTTACAGCATCCTGCCATGCGATTGCATTTGTCTCTAACCATTAGTGATGCGCGAATCATGAACGAATCGTTCAATACTCGAGAATCACTTTACTGACTCATGAATCATGATTCACAAGCCCAACTGACTCACTGACTCATCCCTGTTGCTGTTAGCAGCAATGTATCTAGCTTATAATTAAAATTGTGGAGAAAAACACAACATCCAGTATCGTAACAAAAAAATTTCTGCTCTGAACTGGAAGAAAAAACCCTGAGTAGAAGCTCACATCAAGAAAATAGCTCCTCGGTTCACAGTAGCATCGCGCTGCTAACATGCTAACAGCACATTTGAGCTACTCACCCCCTTCCTTCCTGTGCTGAATCATAGAGCGAACGAATCACTCACACGGTAAAAATAATCAAATTTACCATCAATACTAACCATCAGGTACCTTCACGTTAACTTTTATCGAGTGGAAGAAAGTTAGCATCATCCTCCAGCTTCTCTGTGTTTATGCTAACATAGCTGTGTCGCTAGCTACCACGTAGCACATCAAATTTAATAAATTCTGTTTTCATTGTCTGGATGTTAAACCTGGTAAAGCAGCCACGCTATCATTGTATTACAGATGAAAGTGCAGTTTGTAGCTCAGTGATGCTGCAGAGTTCGTTTGGGACCTGCAGCAGAGTTTGGACCCGGAAACAGTTAATGACGTCAGACATACAGACCGGATGGGCTTATTATTATTACTAATCACTCTAATCACTCTAATAGGAGTGTTGATGCTATCATTAGTATTTTTCTTTTCTTTCCTTATTTTCTCCTTTTGTGAGATACTGAACCCCAGTTTGCTCTGTTGTGTTCATCAGAGTGTGACTGTCAGACAGAAAGTATTTAGGTGTAGAAAAAAGTGCTTATGTGAATGAGGCGCGTTTTATTTGACTGATCCCGTAGAGTAGAAACTGCTGTATAACCACAGATTAATCCATGATGTAGTGAGTCCACGAAAGGTACACATCTGTGTGGTTACACAATGCCTGAGCTGACGGGGTAAGAGGCTGTGTTCTTAAGCCCCGACTCTTTAATTAAGCTTGTTTTCCTAACAGGTGTTTTTGCTCAGAAAGCAAAAACCTGTTTGTTAAAATGTGAAGTTTTATAACCAAGAACTGTTTTAGGAAGTGAGGACATTAATACAACGGATTCTTAGAAGTTTTTCAAGTTTTGAAAAGTGAGAAGTGTCATCATCTGACTTTTACAGCATAATGAGGAGAGTATTTGAATGACACACAGTTTCAACTTTTTCCCAAACCTTCGAAAAACGAGGTTTTCGCAGCACTGAGATCAGACCCAGATCACAGCTGTTTTCATCAATGTTCAGCTCTTTAATCCAGCGAAGGTTTGACACTTATAGTTTTGGCTTGGGCCAAACTGAAAAGAGTCAAACAACTCCTGTGCACGGGAGGCCAAAGAAACGCCGCACTTACTGGGCTGCTGTTGCTCGGCCTACTTTTTCATTTGGATTTCAGAGGTTTTCAGGCTGTGAGCGAGGAGCAGAGACAGAAGAGTCATACGCTGCACATCAGATCCAACGATATCATCTGTATCGTTACATCTGATGTCCAAACTCATTTAGAAATCAGAGCACTGAGAGTCTTCATGTTTTTATACTTCAGTGACGGCTCAGATGAAACGATTAAAAGCTAATTCTGTGGATTCAGTCTTCAAATTGTAAAGAAATGAAAGGCTACAAAAACAGCGGGTAATGGCCCCGAACAGCCGAGCCGCAGACAGAAATGACCGATAATCACCTGAGGCTGCAATTACCAGATAACGTCTCTCTGTTCAGTCTGCTTTCATGGCTGTACTGGACCTCCATGGGATGAAATATAATATAAGTCTCTTTTATTTATGCAGCTTCAAATCACGGATGCATGTCAGAAGCTTAAAGCCAGAGACTGATGTCCTCATGGGAAAGTTAAAGCTCCCGAAGCAACAAGACAGCAAAGTTTTACCTCTAAAGAATAAAACTTGTCTCAGCCAGAATGTATTATCCCAAATCCTTTTAAATCCAAGCAGATCACAGCTTTCTTTGTAAAGAAGGAAGCAAAGTGTTTGATGATGAAAAGTTTTGGAGTGCAGGATCCCGTTAAGGAGCCAGGATGAGGAGGTCACTGCTTCAGGAGGAACCGTGAGACGCACGTCGGCCAGCTTGTGTTTCCCTCACAGGTTCATTCACAGCTTTGCTTCGGTGTTTTCCACACGTTTGCTCCCGAGCTCCGTAATCGAAGGCTTCCCGCTGCGTTCACCGTCCCGCTGTGCTGCAAACACACGTATATCAGTACAGGGGGGGCTCCATCGTTTAGAAGACCACACCACAATTCTCCACAGGACACTTCTGATTATGCTGCACTCTGAAGTCAAATGAAAAAGCAGCAGGATGATCACGTTGAAAGGAGCTGTTGCCTCTGTCATATGTTCTGTACGTCACGCATGTTGCCAACAGCCTGGAGGGCAGAGCACGCTGTATTCTGCTTCTACTTTCTGACAAAGCTCAGATCCTTCAGTGTGTGCACCAACATGTTGGAGATCTTCTACCAGTCGCCAGAGGTGAGAGCCGTTTTCTCTGCTTTTGTGCCAGAGGTGCCAGCAGGCTCAAGGCTGGAACGATTCAATCACTGGTCAGTCAGTCAGTGAGGGTCAGGACTGAACACACTGCTGTCCATCGTGGAGAACCCATCGTGAGAACCCATCGTGGAGAACCCATCGTGGAGAACCCATCGTGGAGAACCCATCGTGGAGAACCCATCTGAGGAACGCTGCAGGAGATGATGCTGTTCTCTCTGCAGGTGAACACTCCTGTCAGGACAGACTCCACACACATTTCTGGATCACCCTTCATGCTGCTGTCTCTTCAGGTTTACACTCTATATATTTGTATTAATGCCGCTTGCACTACCACTCTCTCTCTTGCACAATCTCAGTGCACGCTACATCGTCTGCACAGTTCAGCATGAGTCTGATTTTTATCACTGCTATACATAAAATTTTGCACTACTGCATTATTAGTCTTTCACTTTACTCTTAACAGTGTTGATTTTGTGAATTATACTATTTTATTCTGTATGCTGCTGTGGAAACAGTAACTTCTTCTTCAGACCAGCACAGTATCAGAGAATCAGTACAGACGCTGCTGCATCGTTGAACCCAGACAGACTATTTATTACTGCTGCCACTGTGTCACCCTGTGTCACCCTGTGACACCCTGTGTCACCCTGTGTCACCCTGTGACATCCTGTGACATCCTGTGATAATGTGTTTAAACATGTTTCAGCCCTACAAACCACAGCTTCTAACTGTGACTGCTGCAGTGAATGACAGCCTGGTCAGGGTTAGGTTTTCACTCAGTCGTGTGGTTGTTTCTCTCATGAACCATGACCGAGGACTTTCTAACTGCAGGGACTCACAACAAGTTTAAATAAGAAGCCCCAGATTTCACCTGATCAGGCAAGTGGGGAGTCTCAGTGTGGTCTGAATCTTTGTCATTGCTCTTTTATTTACTTGATGGTAGTTTTCACTCTGAAACTGGTGTTTAGTGATTTCATGAATAATGTTAGGCACACGCTGTCCTGGGTCGCTGATCCAGTGCTTTGTGTTTATGGACTTCTTGACTAATTATCATGGTGTTTCCAGAGTGACTCATATTTCCTAGTTCGGTTTTCCATAGTGGCTCTGGTTTCGTTCCCTTACCGTTTTGCTCGTGTGTTGTCGTCAGTGTTTCCTGTGTTTGTCAGTCTTGTTGTCACGTCCCGTCCATTATTCGTCTCAGTGCTCGGTCTTTAGCACACTCCTCTGTGGGTCCCTCTGCTATTGTTAAGCTGACATGTCTTTGTCTGTCTCACTTCCTGTTTTATTTTGAAGCTACCTTGTCTCGGGTGTGTTATCTTCAGTTTTGCTAACTCTGTTTCGTCAGTCAGATTTATTCCTGCTGCTGTTGCCCCTCCTCTCATCATCCTGTGTATTTAAGTCTCCAGTTTATCTCCGTCTGTCGTCAGTCTGCATGCCGCCCCTCCAGTGCTGTGTGCTTCATGTTTTGTGGAGTTTGTGGAGCCAGGAGTTTATTGTTTTGTACTTTGTAGTTCTCAGCACTGCAGCTGTTCAAGTTCATGTCTTGTCTCTGCAGTGCTGCGTTTGGGTCCAACCTCTGCTTGGCACACAGCTGGACCCTCACACCGACATCAGATCATGGACACTGAGAGTTCATTTCTGGGTTTTTGTTTGCAGTGTAAAAATCTGGGGGTGGGACACATGTTTTTACCTTCATCAGGGTAAAACTTATTTACCAAATCACAGCTTGTGGTTTTGTAGGGCAACTTGCTATTTGTCCATGTTAGCTTAGTGTTAGCCATCATCAGCCAGAATAAAGATGGCTGAGGCTCATTTGTCATTTAAAACCAAAAGTCTTTCTGATGTTTACTGTAGGTTTTTTTTACGATGGCTTCATTCACTACAACAAGCCTTTTTTGGCTGCAGCTGTTTATCTGATAACTCTGACAAACTGCTTCGCTGTGAGCTCTTTACTGTTGTCTCTGACTCCTCTGTGAAGGACTGATTCAGTCCAATCAGACTGTTAGAGGCAGCCAGAGAGTCGGGGAAGGATCTTGATACAATATTGGCAACAAAAAGTGTTTAATAGCTGCGAAATGCAGCAAAGACAACATTTAATTTCATCTTGGTGCAGCTTTTTGCTCCGACAGCTAAACTAATGAAATGTGACAACTGAGCTTCATATGTGAATGTCAGGATGTAACAGCAGCTGATTAATGGCTGTGAGCGTAATTGCTCTGAAATGAGATGTGATGAATTATCCCCAGTGTGTGTTTGTCACACACACAGATATAAACACAGACCTGAGCGTCTTCCTGTGCATGTCTTCCTCTGTGATGCCGACATAAGTGAGCGTTTCATTCCACACTGGATTCAGGGAGTTACGGATCGTCCTCGTTTTCAGCTTATTGGCCTGAAGGACACACACACGCACACACACACACACACACAGATATATTAGTAATTACTAACACAGTTTGACATTTCATTTCAGCAGCTCTGCACAGAAGTTCAAACAGTGCAGAAAATGTCTTTAAACCTTTTTAAACTCAGGTATAAATCTCATTAAAGACTGAATTCATGGCTGCATCGCTTCAAGACAAAAGTAAAATAAAAATAAGATCCCATCAACAACAGGACGAAAGGAAAAACAGGTCAGAGAGAAGATTTTCTTTTTCACACCAGAGCCAAGATGGAGATAAACTTTAATGTTATTTGGGGACCCATTGCTGTCTCCTCACAGCAATAAACACAAGTTCACAAAGATTGCACAATTAATAAAGCAACAATCAAAGCATCACTTCAGCGAAGGTGCCGGAAACCCGCCGAGAGACTTAACTACCATCAGGATAAAAGTCAATCTGTCCTCAGTATTTTTACACATTGCTCGTGTCAGGAGGAGGATTTCGTTTCATGGCTTTGAAACGGCTTCTGAAAATCCTGAAATGAGCTGAAGCCAAAAATGTGCTGCCAGCACCACCACTGAACCGTGGACGCTACAGTTCAGGCTTTACGTAAACACAGAGGCCACGAAACCAGAATAAAATCACTTTTTACATATTTCAGCTGAAATGAAATGTTCTTCTCATTTCCAGCTGCATATTTTTATTCTTAGAGCAGTTTTTGCATCATTGCCTGCTCAAAGTAAAGCGCACTCACACAAAATAACCTCCATGGGAAACAAAACCTTGTGACACTTTTTTGAACATGATCAACTTTGTCAAACTGATGTCAGTTGGATTTTCTGAAGCATAGATATTAAAAGGTAACAGTCACGTGATTCCAGCCTCCTAACTTCCTGTAATGTCCTGTAACTTCGACAGCGCTGAGTGTCCCCAACAGCTTCTGTAGTCTAACTGTTCATAATGGTAAATGAATAGTTATTAATAACTAAGCTCGACTTTTTGAACCTGAATAATCAGATTCGACCAATCAGACCACGAGGTCGACTTTTCTTCACGTTGAGGATGAATTTTATCCAAAAACAACATGTTTGGTGTTATTTGTTACACGGGAAGTTCAAAAACGTCCCACTTTGTCAGAACACACTCGGTGTGACCCGACGGCCGCTCTGACCGCTTCTACAGCACGCCACCTGTCAGGCCTACAGTGGTTCATGTCTGCATGTGCGGAGTTTGAAGCTTGAAGTGAAGCGCTGTGAATACTTTACTGATGCGCTGAACACTGACTTCATTATTAGAACCTTCATTATTTGTGAACGGCGTTGTAACGGCAAATATTTGAGAGGAAATAAGAAAAAGCAGAAAAATAAACCTGGTCTGTGGCTGTACGAGCAGAGCAGAGCGGCACCTTTACCTCCGGCTCATCAAAATTCAGAGAGAGAAAATAACAGCCTCCAAACAATGAGTCAGTGACACCGATGTTACCGAAGCTGCTAAAAAAAACAAAAACTCAACTCGACCAAATCTGGTGTGAGAGAAATAAACGACATCCATTTTAAGCAGCAGGAAGTGACACAGAGGTCAGAGGGCGATGCTTCGTCCTCTTATTTGTTCAGTTGCACTAGCTGTGCTGTGCACCTCTCTGTAGGTGTTTGCTCCGCCCACTAAGTTCCCATTTTCATGTGTAGAAACACGCCTGTCGACTGTTCATTTTCTGCTGATGCTACTTCATCCTCACGCTGGAGAGAATTTCACTTGTTCCTTTATCCAGCAATGAAAACGAAACAAGCGCCAAGCAAACAGTTTGTACTTTGGTCATACTAGTGACATAAAAGAAAACAATTTATAACACATATAAGATTCTTTTTAGGAGTTTCTAACCTGCCCACAGTGGTTTAGACTCAAGCCCGTCTTTCATGACGAAGGCTGTCGTGTCCTTCAAAGGGCCCAGTTTGGCTTTACTGTGAAACTGTTCCAAACAAAACCTTTAATTCACGCTGATGTTCATGTGGGATGAATTGTTGTAACCGAGTCATCATCTTTATTTACGTTACAGCACCAAACTGTGTGGCTTCCCCTAACACAAAGTCTAACGTCAACAGCAACTTTGTTCTAGATAAGCAGCTAGGGCTGTGCGATATGACCAAAATCTCATATCCCGATATAAGACATCTATCGTCCGATAACGATATAAATCACAAAAATGTAACATTTTCTGTAAATTCTGTGAATCTCGGGCAGCTCGACTTGCGTGACGTGTTTCCAGCTGGGCGTCATGTAGCTGGAGTCGAGTGTTTTAACGATGCATGAAACGATACATTTTTAGACATAAGTTGTAACGGCCGCCGTTTTCTTTGTGAGTATTTATTACACAGCGTGCTGCGGGGAAAAGCCTGTTCTAACGTTTGAGTCTAAGCTTTATTTTTTAGCACCTGGCGGCTCTTTTTTACTTCTCATCCGTAAATAATCTGCTCTTTCACGTGATTCAGTTTATTTTGAAAAGTCTCAACAGGATCTTGAGCTTTATTGTGAAAGGTTTATGTGGAACATAAACAAGCGGACACGCGATGGTGTTACCGTCGTTGTTGCTAACGACAACGCATAAAAACGGGCGCTTGTCCGTCTGTAGTGTGGTTATATTAAATATAAGAGAAAGAGAGAACTTTAAGAAATGAATATAGCCACTACAGTGACATCAAAACCATGAAAACATATTGCCGTAAACAGTTTATTTTGCGACACCACAAAACAAACAATAGCGTAAAATGAAACGATAGACGTTTTTATATCGTCATCTGATATATATGGTTATATCGAACAGCCCTATAAGCAGAAGTATGTGTAGCATCTGCAGGATGGTTATTATCCCTTCAGCTGTTTCGTCAGGGCACTGATGCCTCCGTGTGCACATCTCTCCAAAGACAGTAGGATCTAAAGGACGAGTAGTGTCTGATAGTCTGGGATGTTGAATTAGTCGGTACACTCAAATCTTGCCCTCGCCATGTTTCACTGGTATTACTGGTATAACCCTGTGGTATCGATCACAAAGAGGGCGACGAGCCGGCAGGTAGCAAAGTATGAAAGTGAAAGCATGAAATCTCAGAGATTAGTGCCGTGGTGAAGCAAGATGTCAGAGGAAAACAAGACAGAGGAGGCAAAAACACCAGAGACACACATGGTGAAAAATACTTTCAAAATAAAACAGGAAGTAAAGCATTTCTCATGAAGGTTTCTAACAGAGTGAAGTGATCTGGAGGCATCTGCAGTCATAACAACATTAAGATGACCTCCTTCACCTGAGGATACTCTGGAGCATCCTTACAAGCATCCTTCAGTTACTGCCACTAATAAGTCATCAGTCATTTTTGCCATCACCCACTGTGGAATGATGGGAGGTCAGCTGAGTGTTTCCTCTTTTTCTTTCCCTTCCTGAGAAGTGCTGTAGTGCTCCTCATCGAGCAACGCTTTGCTGGAAACATGAGGCACAGCCTGCAGGTTGGTCAGAAACACCTGAACACTCAGTGGGACTTTCTTCTTCTTTCAACTGGAGCTTTTAAGGTCCACACAGTCTGCCTCCATCCTGCCCAATCCCAGCGTCCCGCTCTGTCACACCAACCCTCTGTGGTTATGAACGGTCTCTCACCTTACAGGCTCCGGGCAGCAGGTGCAGTTTGACGTACGGGTCAGCTAAACCGTTGAAGTCCATCGGCTTCAGACCCTGCAGATAACAGAAGCAAGTGAGCATATCATTATTATTATTTGATGTTTCATTGCATCCAGATTACAATCACGAAGATGGCGAGAGGAACGTCACGGCAGGTACAGCTATCCTCTACATGAACCGTGAGACTAACCCAGGAAAGGTTATAAAAAAATCATAATAATAAAGTTAAGAGAGGAAGTGAAATATGTCACCTGAAACTTATCATTAGAATAAATACAGGATCAGAACAGGAACCCAAAACCAAGAATTCCCACTTTACTATAAATCCAGCCGCTATAATCTGTGATTCCTGACATTTTCTCCACATCTGTTCACATCTCGGGAGTATAAAAACTAAAAGAGGCGACAGGACAGATGATTTTTCCACACGGGCAGATGAAGCACTTGATTTGAATCTCTTGACCTCATCAGTGGGAGCAGATCATCGTGACAAATTGCTCCTAAATCTCTTTCAACAGCTTTGACATTTGCAGTGCCGGCAGATGAAGCAATTTCTTCTTCTGTGCATATTCCCCTCCACCCCCACCCACAGCATTTTTAATGAGACTGAGGCACCACACAGAATCTGACCTTCCACATCTACCTGAAATACAATCCAGTGTCACAAGTGACAGCTATGATACCTCGAGTTTCCATTACATGTACTTTTGTTCATCAGTGTCAGACATCCAGTTTAATTTGAATGGTGTGAGCAGTTAGTTGGTTCAGCCACAGTCATTCAATGCAAGTTTCAACCTCTGAAGATTAAAGTGCAGCATGTGGACGCATCGCGTTTGTGTCTGACTCTCCTAAAGCTTTGACTTTGGGCTCCAGCAGCTGAAGCTGAAGCTCAAAAACCTGCAGTTCCTCTAATGTCCAGCAGAGGCTTCAGCAGTGAGTAGTTAAAACTTTACAGCAGAAATAAACATGTTTACAGCACGAGACAAAAGTTCCCCACTCATAACCACTATACCTGTTTAAAGGCTTGAAGTTTGGATCAAACACACCTGGGAACACAGGGGAACTAAATCAGACTAACAAGAAGCTGGAAGCAAAACTGAACACAACCCAGGAAGCTGACGAGGTAAGACTCAGACATGGGACCAGTGGAGACAGGACCAGCACAGGAACACGGGCTGATAAAGTAAAAGAGGAAATAACAGAACAGAAACACAGACTTGACACTGAGACAAAAACAGCTTTTGGTTCATTTTTGCCTGTTTTATATTGTCTTTTTTTTTTTTATCTTTTCATGACTTGTTATCTTATGTGCAGCACTTTGTGAGTCTATCTAGAAAGGTGCTGTATAAATACAATTTTATTTATTATTTATTTATTTAAAAGTAAACAAACACGGAAACAAGACTGACCAAATACGAGGGACGCCAGGGAGAGACGAGACCAAGGCATGAAAGGGAACTGAGGAAATAAAATAGGGAACCAGGAAGCAGAACTAACAAGACTGAGGTAGCAGGAAAACTACATGCTGGACCAACTAACACAGAATTTGAATATTAATTATTATATAGCTCCAAAAGACTGAATCGTGAGTCTATAACGAAGCCTCAAAACAACAGGTCCAAACCCAGACCGTCCAGTTTTGGTGAGTGAAATTCCCCAACTCTAGAAATATTTTGATTAGATGTTTCTGGACAATAGATGATTACAAGTGAAGACATATCAGCATTACTAACGTTTGGCTAAAATATATTTTCAAGCCACAAAAGTACGTTATTAAAGGTTCATGACCCACAGGACAGTGGTGCCGCCATAACACAAAACCTAAGGAAGTGCACGGGTCTTGACCTGACCTCTTGACTCGCCTGAGCCAAAACCATCCACCTGCTGCCCTTTTTCCAAAGTTGGGTCATGGCAGCGTCAGGCTTAACAGGATATACCTCAGCAAAGCTCCCCAGGTCCTCCTGGAGGATCCTGAGGTTCTCCCAGATGGTTTAAGAACAAAGGAGCAGCGACTTCTCTGGTTGAGTCGAGTTTCCAGCTGCTTCTGGAATCTTGGATTCAGGAGGAGCAGTGTTAATGTTCACATGTGTAAACCTACGAGAGGGACTCGCTGCACCCGTCAGAGGTCCCGTGTCCACGGCAACATTGGGTCAGAGCCAGTGTTGGTCAAGTTACTTGAAAAAAGTAATCAGTAACTAATTACTGATTACTTCCCCAAAAAAGTAATCCCGTTACTTTGCTGATGACTTATTTTCAAAAGTAATTAATTACTTAGTTACTTTTTAAAAACACGATTTACAACCTGAATAGATGATAAAGTGATAGATCTTTCAGCCCAATTCTACTTTTTCTGCATAATCCATCATACAAAATGTAATCAAATGGAAAAGTCTCTTTTTAAAACTTGTTTTATTAGTTTTAATCTTTTAACTTTATGCATCAAGCAAACAGTTAATTATCTGCAACATTCTCTGACTGGAAGAAATTTGTTTAACATTTAAACCTATTTTCTGCACATTCCAGCACATAAAATTTTATTTTTTTTGTGTTTACACTCAGTCTTTCAAATAGATGCAAGTAAAACAGCAGAAAATAAATAAAATCAAAGACTAGCGGTCCTGTTGCTCTATTTTCACCTGTAAAGCAGGAGTGGGGCAGGCGGAGGTTTACCCTGGTGCAGGTGAGCCGCAGCGGTCAGTGGAAGAATCCGCGAGTTTCTCTGAGTTTCCCATCACGCCGTAGCTACTCGGTGCTTGTTTGGAAGTTTAGGGGTTTTTTCGGTGTAAAAAGAAGTTTTCTTCCCACGCACAACGGACACTAATGTTTTTGTCACTTTTTATGGAATCAAACTCAAAGTAAGGTCAGTACTTCCACGCTTTAAACGCTGCACGCTCATACTCTCTCCGCACTCGATATATGATCCATTGTTGATCTGCACACAGCTGTTGTCACGAATGTTGCACTCGCTTACGTCACTGTCATGAGACATTCTCGCAAAAAAAAACACGGTTTTAGTAACGCAGTAACGCAGCGTTCCTACGGGAAAGTAACGGTAATCTAATTACCGTTTTTGCAATAGTAATCCCTTACTTTACTCGTTACTTGAAAAAAGTAATCGGATTACTCTGGTCAGAGCTGGATCGTGCTTCATCTGTGACTGTTTGAATAATGTCGGATTCACTGCCCGCACAAAAAGCTGCTTCTTAATGTTTCTATCAAATATTTAACCTTAGAATTGGTGGATTATTCTGCTGAACGTTTCTGGCAGCGGTTACCAGGCATGTCTTTTATTTGCTGATGTTAAAGGTGTTAAAAAATTCTCAGCTTTCCCTCGTCCCTGCAGAAAGAAATGTGTGCACGCAGCAGTGAGCACTGAGTTAATCCACCTGCTCGAATCTGAAACTGCTCCTTCATCTGCTGCAGAAATGAGTCGATGCCAGGAGGGAAATCACTGACATTCAAGTAGGTACTCAAATTAAGAAAACAGCAGAGGAAACAAAGGATACAGCAGGTGCTCAGATTATCTCCCATCCCTCACAAAATGAAGCAATTTCATTCTCACATGTGTTTCTATTAGTGTTGCACTGCAGAGCGAGAGCAGCGCCGACTGCATCAGTGTCACGGTGATCTAAGAGGGAAGGAGAGGACCGTCGGCAGCTTTCACAAGCGCACGTCGAGCTTTGCCTCTGTGCTCGAAGCGGCTCGTGCTGATCTCCGCTTCGTTAAAATCTGAAGACTTTGCAGCTTCAGGACACAAACGATAAATGACAGAAACAGCTTTGAGCTCCAACAACTTTATGTCACCAGCTGTGGAGCACAAAGTGTGATTCAGTAATGGGACCAGATTCTTTTCATTTGTATTAAGTGTTCAGAATTCGACTGTAGTTCATTATGACCTAAAGTTAGCTTTCTGCTTTTTGTCCGTGTACATTAAATAAAGCTGAATCTGTTGTTTTTGTGATGCTTTTACTTTTTCATTTCCTTTTCATTTGTTGGTTTGTTACAGGAAGCCATTAAACATCCCCAGTTAGATTTAAGCACTCGGGTTCAGGCATCACACGGTGCCCCCTGAACCTTCAAACATACGCATGTGGCAGAAGGGAAACTTCCAGCTCGTCTAAGAAACGAAAGAGTTCAGATAAACAAACAGCGGTTATCTTTCTCATGCCAGGGTCATGGCTTTGCCTTCCAGCACAACAACAACCAGAAACGTGCGTTTGGTCATCACGTTGGTCTTGGGGTGAAGACCAACCTCCAGAAGACCAAAGTGAAGGTTACTGATGGGCTTCAGCCCCACTGATGGTGAAAACACCATCAAACCTGGAGTGTGTGAGAACCGCTGCAGCTCGTAGCACAAAGGACGACCGTTAGCATCGTTCTGAGCCTAGTAGCTCCTGGTTTTTGTTCCTGTGTGTGCAAAGTGAAATTATGGATGCATCCAAAATAAAACTGGGATGTTTGGAAATTTGTCGGGGAAACAGTTTGTGAAAGGTGCACTCACGTGTCCTCATGTGTAACACGGGCAGAGAGCTGAGTAGAAAAAATGCAGTTTTTTGAATTTGCTGAAATCTGTTTCTGGTTCTTTGAAGCTAACTTTGGTGTGACTAATGAAAAGCTTTTTGTGAAATACAAACACTTTTGTGTTGTTTATGTAATGAGAACAAAGAGTTTATTCTCACCGTGAAATATAAAGCCAGCAGCCCGAGGGGACGAAACAAACCTGCTTCAAACAAACGGTCTCTGGACAGATAAACAAGGTAAAGGCAGGAGGTGAAGCACCTGCGCCATAATTCAGATCAAGCTGTCACAGCAGAGTCCAATTTAAGTGTCACAAACAACAAGAGGGAGACAAACGGAGGCTGTAAAGAGACGACGGGCTGCAGTCAGAGCAGGTTCAGCTCCCCACACTCACTGTAACTGACTGGATCTGTGCATGCACACTGAGACAGCGGTGCATGCAGCACACGCCAACATGCAGGGAGGAGAAATCTCTTTAATATATGCTGCGTTTGTGCAGGTTAGCAATGCTGAACAGCCTCAGCAGTGTGCGCACGGCGACAGCAAACAAACACGTCTCCATCATATTTGTGTTTGTAATGATGGGAGACGCCACTCAGAGGTTCTCTGAGACAGACAAAAATAATCTTTCATTTCTTTCCTCACTCAAAATAACTCTTTAGATCCACTTTTTATAAACACCTAAAACTTCATAGACATTTTTTGTTGATGTCTGAAGGCATCAAACACCAACCCATCACTTCCTGGACTCCACAGCCTACTGTGGTTTGCAAATCCCACTTTATAAAGCTTCATGGAGGGTGGAGTGTTACATCCAGTAACATGCAAGTAAAATACTAGAATTCCACTCAGCACACCTGGAGCTCAGGCTTCTTGAACAGTTAGTACAATAACCTCGCAGCTGCCATATTACGGGTCAAATAATGTCATTATTATAATTTGAAGGCTCCAACAGCACAAACACAGACTGGAGGTCCAGGTCAGATGAAGCTAGCAGACAGCTAGCAGCTATAGCCACCTGTGTCAGCTACAGAGGCCACGCCCCTAATAATGCAAACATTGAGCCAGGCTATAAAACGTTGGAGCCTCTAGTGGACATTAGAGGAACTGCAGATTTTGGTTCTTTAGCCCTGTAAAGCTGATGCTTGTTGATGTTTCAGTAAAATCAGCACCAAAAAGTATCTGTTGGGACGTCTACAGTAACTCCACATCATCCTCACGGAGCTGCTGTTGGTCCATCTGCATTCTGAAAAAGGTGGTGCAGATTAGCAGCTGTCAGATCTTTAGGAACACCCCGCTCTGGATACATGGATCAAAGGTGGAGCTGTTGGATGGAGTGGTTTGGCCACACTGAGCGCAGTAGTTATCAGGAAGAGAATAAAATAGAGAATAAGAGTTATAATAAATATTCCTGATTTTTCCCATCTTCTGCCACAAGCTGAACCCAGATAAGTTTGCTCCATCTCTGTGGGCTCGTGCTGAGGGTGGGAATGTAAATGGAGAGCTTTCCTTTCAGCTTCAGCTCTCTCTTCACGACGTCTCAAGCCGAGAGTTTGAAATCACCGTCTTGGTGTAAGATGTGCGAAACCAGGAGTACCAGGTGCTCGTAGCGATTGTGATTGATGGCTCGTTAGACAGAGCTGGATGATTCTCCTCTCACTCTCAGAATGACCATAATTTACAAAATTCAATGTTTTATTCAGACTTGTGACCGAGCCCATAACCCCATCAGGAGAGTGTTTACTGAGGTCACAGAGTAAGTCATGTGACTTCTGCACAACCAGGAATCTTTTTGCATCTGACAGAGTCGCCTCCTGTTTGACATTAGAAAGAATTACAGCTGTCGCAGTCAGACGCAGAGGCGACGCCATCTTTTGTAATATCTGTGAACAGTCATGGTGAGCTGTGAGATGATTCTCCGAGCAAGCCTGACGGATGATAATCCAAAACAAGGTGCGGTGTAACCTGTGCCAGGTACAGGCAGGCCGTCACACGTCTACCATAAGGAGGAGTGATCTTTGGTGAAGAGCCAGATTCTCCATAAATACACAACAATATGCATCCTTTCCTGGCATGTCCACCCGGGCTTTAAGCAGGATGACTGTCTGTGGTGCTCAAATAACTCCGAGGAACGACTCAAAAACAGGAAATGGTGTGATTTGATGGCTTTAAAGCCAGGAATGAATCCCACGTGGTGTGAAGGAGAAAAACCTTCAAACATTTTGCAGCTGAAGGGATTTTAAAAAGAAGAGAGGTCAAAGATTTCAGCGAGCCGATGTCAGACACGGCTGGACAATTATGCAAAACGCCTACGAGGAGGTATTTTGGTTAAAGTGGGCGACGCTTGTACCTGATGCCAGCGGAGTAGTACGTTTAGTCTGTCAGTCTGATGTTTGTAGTGATGTGTATCGCTGCTGATATTCAAACAAAATGTCAGATAAACTGAGGAACGGTTTTAAAAGGGATGAACTACGTGTTGTTTTTCATAATCGCACTTTGAGGTAAAACCTCAGTGAAACCAAATGCATCCTGATGTAAAACAGCAGAAAATGTCATATGTTTCATCTCACTTTAGGCTGGGCGGATGCGACTGTTTGCTGGATATAGCACACGGCACGCCCATCAGAATCACTTTGGTGACTCCAGCTCGACACCTGCTCTTCACACCAAACACGGGTCTCCAGCCCGAGGCTCGGCTGCCTCTTATCTCACCTCCTCCTGACTCCTAACACCTGCTCTGGGACTGTTACTGGGTCAACAACGAGCTGAGGATGCACGCAGATGCATCGTTTTCCTGCAGCTTCCTCAGATCCATAATCAGAGATTACTCTCGCTCCTCAGCAGCAGCATCCAGACGAATAAAAGTGTGTGTGAGTGAAATTTACTGACCAAATAACAATCTGTGCAGCAGACCCACAGGTCCAAGTAGCTCAATAAATCTGAATTTGCACAGAAATACTATTAGAGCTCATATTTATCTTTGACAGCACAGCCTTCATTATTCTTCACTCTGTGGAGGGAATCTAATTCGTAGCAGTTCATGAAACTAGAGCAGATTTAATTTATGATGAGTGGTGAAAATCCACAGCTGAGAGCAGACTTTAATTCTTATTATATAACATAGTTCCCTGTGTTTAATCTGCTTTATGCAACTTTCTCATATATTAATATTATTATTACTCTTATTGTCAGCGTCTGCATGGATTGAAACTTGTCTTAAAAAAGCTAAACAAAGTGATTTTCACGTGAAGGGCTCGGGGCGGATTTTTCTTTAAAATCCTGGGATCCTCCTTAAACGTGTCTTTCATTCCTGATATGAAGGTTTATGAAATATACTGAAGTTACTGCACAGCGTAAATCGGCTGATCGGTTTTACTCCATATGGGCTGTATGCTTCCTGTTGCATGAAAACAGAGAAGAAGAGCGTGTCGGCGTCTGCAGAGCGTCCTCACCTTGGCCCGGAGCACGGTGCAGTGCAGCTTGTTGGAGCTCTGCTCGTACCTCAGCTCGAACTCCAGCGTTCCCAGAGCAGCTGGGGAATCATCGCAGGCAGAGGGAGGAAACAGACAACATCCATGATTCATAATAGAAAACATTCAATTCAATTCAATTTTATTTATATAGTGCCAAACATGATTACAAGCCTCGCGTCAACAAGCACAAGAGATCAAAACTGTTAGATTTAATTGAAAGCATGCAAGAGAACAGAGAAACATGTCAGGCATGTCATGCAATCAGAAGATGGGAATCCAATTCGGAGGAGAGCGCACGTGCCCGTGACTCGCAGTCTTCCTACAAAGAAGAGCAAACATTCACAGCCGTGCACGTGTAACAGGGCACACATGCTCGCTCAGATAACACGTATGATTCACACTAACACATCACTGCTTACATAACTAACCGCACTCATACGCTATGAGCTGCTGTGTGTAGCGGACTAACGGCTACGTTACTCTGCTGCACGGTGAACGAGAGCGGCCTCTGCCACGTCCTGGTTTTTCTTCTTCACTGAGTGAACCTCCCGGCTCAGGGCCGCTGTGACTGAACATTTTAATGTTCAAATGACAGAAAGACATGAAAACGACTGCAGAGGCCACAGGACGAGCTGGCAGTCACAGTAACACAAAGAAAAAGAAAATCAAACACAAAGGCGTGATTTTGGCATTAAGTTCATTTCTACGGAGCCCCTCCGATGACATGGTCCCAAAAAAGAAATAAATTGTGGCCACAAAATAGTATAACATGCCCACGAAGTACTTATTTGTGGCCACAAAATACTATTTCGAGGGCACGAAATGGGTATAAAGTGGCAACGAATTACGCATTTGTGGCAACGAAATAGATAACGTACGCACATCATATTGATACAATTCCTGGACAGCTGCGTAGAGACATAAGCATGAGAGTAGGCTAAACCTATACACTGTGGACAGAGACAGTATGATGAAGTTTTATTTTAGGCTGGGGATGAGCTACAAATGCATTTTGAAAAACCTGCAATGCAAGGAACCATTATTACGGAGAGACATTTAAACAGGATACTGCGAGCCCAGTTGCTTTACAGACGCAAGTAGGACCTGGATTTTATTGTCAACCAATTGCAAGGGCCTGAAGGATCACGGTTATCGGTCAAGTGTTTCGTGCCCACAAATTAGCATTTCATGCTCACGAAATAGTATTTCATGGCCACAATTTATTTATTTTTTGGACCATGTCATCAGAGGGGCTCCGTACATTTCAGTCTTCTGATGAAAATGTTTTAGTTTTACACAGTTTCAATTCAGGTAATCAGGTAAACTCCCAACACACAGTGATCAGGACCGAGTCAGGCCACGGGCAGGTTGTACAGGACTTTGTGGGTTGTTGTGATGAGTCCTTCGTTTCATTAAAGGCGTCAAAATCAAAAGACGTGATTATTGATTTTGGGAAGTCTTCTTATAGCTCATCAGCTGCTGTCATTAAAGATACTGAGATTGTGCAGAGTGTGAGCCTGTGATTCGCTGTTTGGTAACATGACTCTGAAGAACAAGAACCAGTTGGGAGTTTTGCTATAAACTACCAGAAAGCTGTCAGGGCCTGTGGCCATGTATAACAACGCGTGCTGAGGAAGGCTCGTGTTCAGTTTGACTCGTTGCCTTCGAGTTTTACCTGTGAGGTCAACCAGGTCTCTTTTATCCCGACTGCGACTCGTCTTCTTAATGGCAAATAATCCAAATAACTGTCGTGTGGCTTTTTATAATAATAATGGATTGGATTTATATAGCGCTTTTCAAGGCACCCAAAGCGCTTTACAATTCCACTATTCATTCACTCTCACATTCACACACTGGTGGAGGCAAGCTACAGTTGTAGCCACAGCTGCCCTGGGGCAGACTGACAGAGGCGAGGCTGCCATATCGCACCATCGGCCCCTCTGGCCAACACCAGTAGGTGAAGCGTCTTGCCCGAGGACACAACGACCCAGGAATCAAACCAGCGACCTTCCGGTTACAGATGCGCTTCCCAACCCCCTGAGCCACAGTCATTTCATCATCACCATCACTTTTATTTATTCTTATTGTTGCCTTTGCTGCTAAACTAATTTCCCCTGTGGGACAATAAAGACAATAAAATAAATTGAGTTGAATTGAAAATCCATGCATTCTTTTCCGCTCGTATCCTTTTGCAGGGTCGTGGGGAGCTGGAGCCTATCCCAGCTGTCTTACACCCCGGACAGGTCGCCAGTCTGTCGCTAACACACAGACAACCATTCACACTCACATTCACACCTGTGGCCAATTAACCTAACCCCACTAACTGCATGTGTTTGGACTGTGGGAGGACGCCGGAGTACCCGGACAGAACCCACACAAACATGCAAACTCCACACAGAAAGACCCCGGCCTGAACTCAGGACCTTGCTGTGAGGCCACTGTGCTGCCCATGAATTGAGAATCCCAGATATTTTATTTGTAGATAGTACTCATACGCAGATCAACGTAGCGAACACTTCTAGAAGCAAAATATTCAAACAAAAAAAGATGTAAAAAAAATGAGAAATAGGGGGCGCTAGAGAGGCATGTGCGAGTGTAGACGTCCCTCGTCAAAATTACTTTAAGAAAATCTTTTAATACTCTCAAAAGCACGTCAAACCCATCTTTTCGCCAAATTCACAACCTGCTGATTACTGTGGATATATTTCTGGCAGCCTTTCAACAATGGTGAAGCCCAAACTTCAGAAGAACGATCGATGTAGGCCTGGAAGCCTCTTCGGACTCAGCTGGTGGGGACCCCACGCCTGCACTGGAAAAGGATGAATGTGAGCCGTCGAATAAACTGCTACTAACTGCTATAACTAGCTTGTGTTCAGAGATAAATACGATCAAGCCCAAATTGTGCGCCACACTGGACACTCACATATTAGAGATTTCTACCACCATAAGAGGCGAGATATCGTCCTTGAACCAGAGCATCCAGGCCTCAATTTCGGACATAAAAAGCGACGTGGCCAAGCACGATAACACTTTGACTGAACTGCAGGCCTGTGCCTCAAACCACTCTGACACCATCGCCACTCTCCAGGCCACTGTGGAGCGTTTGTCTACAGAGTTAAAGAAGTTAGATGAGAAATGTGAAGTTCTTGAGGCACAATCCAGGAGGAATAATGTAAGAATCACGAGAATACCAGAAGGCATAGAAGGACCCAAAATGAGTTTGTTCCACAACTTTTGGCGGAGGCGCTATCTCTCGAGGAGAAGCCGCTTATCGATCGACCACATAGAGAAAAAAATTAAAAATTTAAAAACTAGGAAAACACGAGGAAAGTAAAGCTTAAGTAAATCCCTCAGAGGCTGGATTATGTCTTCAGTACAAAGATGATGTGGCTAACTAATCCGGTCCTTAAGTGATGACGTGACGAATCCTACTTCCGGGCCTAAAGTAGTCTGCGTTTAATATGGCTTTTGTGTTGTTAACATGTTTAATGTTTTGTATTTTCTTCTATTTAATCTCAAAAAGCTCCTAAAACAGTCAGTGATCACTGTTGACCTCCCTCGGCTTTTATTACCGCTAATCATTTATTTAAGCTCAGTTTTTAAAACCTTAGGATGTAACTACAGCCCAGCCCATGCAGCAGTATATGAATGACTAACCTCGTATTGTGGATGGATTATCTCAGTTGTTCTCCTGGCTGAAGTTTGGTCCTTTTACAGCATCCTGCCATGCGATTACATTTGTTCCTGACCACCGAGAACACTCACGTTAACTTTTATCGAGTGGGAAAAAAGTTAGCTTGTTTATATTATGCTAACATAGCTGTGTCGCTAGCGGTCACGTAGCACATCATTATATACCAGCTAGCCAAACTTCAGTAACCCTACAAACGTCACTACTGTTTAGCTTTCTGTCTTCATTTATGTTGGAAGTGATAACAGAGCTGTACGTTTGAATTTGTTTCCAAAACCCCGCAGTCAGGACATGCTATATTGTATTTAGATAGAAGCTAGCGAGCTAACTTCCTGCTAACTTCTAACTCCGTTAAATGTCATAAATTCCGTTTTCATGGACGCCTGGATGTTAAACTCAATTGTTACACCTGGTAGAGCAGAACGCTGATCATTTTATTAAAGATGAAAGACTTTAGACAGTTTTTCAACTCTCAGTAATGCCATAGTGATCGTTTGATATACGGACCTGCAGCGGAGTTTAGGTCCAGACACGGCTAGTGACGTCAGACTTAACGACCGGATTAGCTTAGCTAACTGCACACAGTTGGTACAGAAAAAGGCGGGAAAACCAACTGCTGTCCAGCGTGAGACACAGACATGGAAGCCTGTTGATTTAGTCTCAACGTCTGTCCTGTATAAGAGTAAAACTCAGCATCTCAACTAGGGATGGGTACCGGTATCCGGTGCCATGATGGCACCGGTTCTGACATAAATGGTAGTAACCAGACCGAAAAGCAGCGCACATTTCGGTGCTTTATTTCGGTGCTTTTTTTTCCTGAGCTGTGATACACTTTAGATTCTAGCCAATCATTTTACGTTTCCGAGGATAGTAGGCGGGTCCAGGTACGTATGTTCTTTTAGAGCAGAGCTACAGATTAAAAATGACCAAGGCGAAGCGGTCAAAAGTCTGGCTGTACTTCACAGCAAAATATGCAAACTGAGCAGCCTGCAACAAGTGCTTTAAGCTGATACTGTGATACTGCCAAAGGAAGTAACACCTCAAATCCGATGAAACACCTGGCGACGCATAGCGTTTTTTTAAAAGCCGAGAAATGCGCCGTATTTGATAGCTTGCTGCGAGACCTCACACCATGCACATCTACTGTGGGTGTGCTGCCTGTTATCGGACCCGGAGTGAGCAACATCCCCCAAAAACCCGAAGAGGAGAGTCCTGGCCCCTAGCCCTGCCAGTGTAGCAGAAATGATGAGGATGATGATGCAGCAGCAGCCGTTCTTCTCTGCGTGAGTAGCTTAATGTTGTTCGTGTGTAATTTACGTTGAGTAAGCTAACCACGTTATTACATTAATGCATGTAAGGTGAACTAGCAAACATCATCATAGCTACATGCGGCTGCCTTCTTGTTTGATGGCAGATGCTCCCTTCACCCTGGCCAAAAAGGCTAAAATGACCAAAGAAAAAGTGGAAAACAGTTAAACATGAGAGGTTTTTGGACAAAGTTTGTGTTTTTTCCATTGTTTAAGCACTGCTTCCAGCCAAGAGTGATACCATATATGCCCCATAGCTGCAAAAAAGGCTAACATTGTTATCTTTTTATAAAAAAACAGCTGAACATGAGAGGTTTTTGGACCAATTTTGTGTTCTCCATTCTTTAAGCACCGGTTTGAGCACCGGTTTGAGCACCGTTTAAGCACCGGCACCGTTTCAAAAGTACCGGTTTGGCACCGGTATCGGATAAAACCTAAACAATACCCATCCCTAATCTCAACACTATGAGACACATTTACAGAACAGTTAATGATGACTTTATATCTCATAAGGTCCTGTTTGTATCTCACAGTGATAGCTCACTCTGCATCCCAAAGACATGATCGCTGTCACATCCAGGTAGCTTTGCATCTCGTGGCACCGACTCTGTATCGTGTAAGATAACTAACTGTCCCACAAAGGCAGCGTAGTGTGTAATGATGCTGTATTTTAAGTCTGTATGTCTTTTAGTATCTCGAGGCAGAAGCAGACTTCAGTTTCTGTATTTCGAGTCTTTTGGCCTTTTTTTCTGTAAGTAAAACATCAGACGTCGTCCTCAGAAACTTAAACCAGTGCTTCTGACTGTTGGATGCACTTTTCTGAGTCCATCCTATAGTCGTCCTCTCTCTGCTGAATCCACTGCAGTCCTGAACACTGAGTAAAAATAAAAAAGACTCCGAGCCTGCTTCCACCCACCTACATTGACTTACAGCAGCCCAAGGCAGAGACGGCTGGAACATGTCAGCAAAACCTCAAAACGCCCTGTGACCGTCCTGCGCAGGAATCATCGCTCTGCAGCAGCGAAGCCCGAGGCTGCAGGGATCACGCGTGCACAAAGGAGCGCCCCTGTGAAGGCGTTCTTTGTTAGCCAGAGTTTCTTTTATGTTTGATCAAAGCCTGGAGTTTCAGTTCGAGGAGACGGCCTGTCAAACTTTGGCGCTCCGCTCCTCCCTCAGGCTTTCCCCGCTCTGATGAATCTGACGCCTCGTTATTAAAAAGCACAAAAAAATCATCAAGTGGTGACTGCAAAACAAATATATGTTAATGAGGGGATAAAAATGGTAAAAACCTCTAATTAGTCTTTGCTTTCTGAATCACAGCGGAGCTTGAAAACATGTCAGCAGCTCTGAGAGCATTCAGCCTGACTCATTTATCACAATTTATTCACGTTTTGTAACTGAAGCGGCGATGAAGGAGAGGATGAAGGAGAGGATGAAGGAGAGGATGAAGGAGACGACGAAGGAGAGGATGAAGGAGAGGATGAAGGAGACGATCGGCGCACTCGCGCTCCTTCTGCTCCTCCAGACGAGCCGGTCCTGTCACATTTCAGCCATCTCTGAAGTTGACGTGTTTCTTTTACCTGCCTCCCCAAAAACGCTCAGCATCTGCAGTCTGGCCGAGCTTCAGCACGAGAGGCGTACGCGTCAATGCGTTGGTTACGTATGTGTGAGCTGCAAACACATGAATTATGTATCCACGGTGCAGCGGTGCAGGAACGGCTGTTAGGGTTGCTGCTGGTTAAATACATGAAACGATCAGACTGGAGCTGCTGCAGCGTTTTTAGGTCCCTCAGTTACTCCGAGCGACCTTCATGGTGTTTCTGCAGACTCTGTGACCTTTCATCCCAAACCCACATCGACATCTCCATAAAAGGTGATTACGGCACATTAGCCAAAGGAGACTTGAGCACTGTTGTCTGAAGGAAATTCACAATGAAAATATTTGTTTTCGTTCCAGCCTAAGCCGGCTTTCAGCCTCCAGTAAACAACATGATTCACTAAAAAAGACGAGAAATAATTCAGCCCCAGATTTGTTCTTCAGAGAGAGAATTAAGAGATTTAAGAGACGTGGAGAAAATATTTCAGTCCATCTGACAGAACCAAAACATGCTGTGATGTCACGCAGAGGTTTCTCAGCCCTGCTTTATCTGCACTACTGTGCATCCACGCAGGGGTGTTGATCTGGTCAGGCATGTAGCAGAGGGGTTGTTCGTGAGTTTCAGCTGCTTTGGTGTTCATTAAAATAACAACAGGGGCAACAATGAGTGGGATCATCCTGACAGGGAGCAGCGCAAAGGCAGAAACATACAAAAAGAGCTTTGGATGTCCTCCAGGAAGCCTGGAGATACATCTGGAGATCCTCACCGAGCCGACAGAGCCTGAGCTGGAGGAGGAAGCTGCTCACAACACGCATTCACTTTCAAACTCATTGCAGGCTTTTGTTCTCTATAGTGTTGTGTTTGCATGTTTGAATACAATTTTGAAGCCATTTTCCTGCAAAATATAAATGAATGAAGGGTAACTGTAGACTGACAGCTCTCACAGTGATGGTATTTTAAAGTCCTCTGTACTGTGTTACAGGCCTAACGGTGGATAACCGAGAAGCAAAAACAAATCCAAACCCCAAAAGCATCACTGGGACCGTGACAGTGGCGAGTCACGAGCACTTCCTGTGTGATATTTTTGAGCCTCATGAAATGTATGAAAACAGACTCGAGACGGCGCGCCGTGCAGGAAGCAGCCTCAGGGTGACGTTAAACAGATGTGTACAGATGCAGGGTGACACACGCACACAGACACATGCCGACAGCGAGGCTCACTGCAGTCGTCGCTGTCGGAGCTGTTGATCTCCACCGACGTGTCCACGCTGCTGGTCAGGGATAGGGACCCGCCCCCGCCAGGCCTGCCCTGGGCCAACAGAGGAGACAGGAGGTGAGACCCGCCCATTCCCGAGGCCACCGAGCCGGGGCTGAGGGACGGCGGCGAGGACACGGCGGGGTTGGGGGAGACGGGGGTGGGGGAGGTGGGGGACAGGCGGGGGAAGTAGGCGGAGATCTGGCGGATGGGTCTGATGGGGCCGGGGCAAACGTCTATGGCCATGTGTTCCTGGATGGAGATGCTGAGCTTCTTTCCTCTCCGAACCGTCATAGAGTCTGAAGACAAACAAACAAACAAACATGTTTACTCACTGAGAGCTTTGATCTCAGCACATTAACAGCATTTAAATTCAGATTATTTCGTTTATTGTGGTTTTTTTTAGTTTAAACTAGATTGGTTTAAATACAGATGAATTAGATTTAGATTAATAATAATTAATTAGATACATAACTTTGATTTATTGGTTTAACTTTATGTGGGTTTAATTGAGTTTACTTTGGTTACAGTTATATTAAGTTGGTTTAGTTGAGTTTAAATTTGGGTTAGTTTGGATTAGTAGTCTGGTTTATTGTCTCTGCTTTGGTTCGTTAACCCAGTTAGTCACAGACCCAGAATAAGTGTTTAACCCAACAGTTTCCTAAACCTGACCGAGCATTATGAACACTGACTGACACGCAAACATCTGACGTGACTTTCTTTACGTGTCCTTAAGAAGACATTCATGAAGCCGGGTCTGGATATCGTTTGGATCCGAGGACTCATTTGTTTGAAGTGACTCACAGAAAAACTGAATAAAAGCTGAATAGATCTGTTGTGATGAACACCTGAGGAACACTTGAGTGCGTTTGATGTCAGATTTCAAAGGAAATAGCACGAGGCGTTTGAGAAATTAGTCATGGGAAAGGTGTTGCTGCTGTCACAGGACTTAATTGAGCCACCAGGAGATGAAAATAATTTGAAGGGAGCCTCAGATTTTAGGCGGTTCATGACTAATTATCCCAGATTTTTCTTCCTGGCAATGAAAGGAGAAATTGTCGTCATATTTTGAGGAGAATCTCTGACAGTCACGGCCCTGAAGACACGGTGATTTTAAGGGTTCTTTGTAGTGAATTGTACCTGCTATCTATCAGAGATACCTCATCACACGGCGCTGCTTTCTAAGAACTGAATGTGACGAGCTTCAGGTTACATCAGGTAAAATAATGGCAGTGAGCAGTGGAGCCTGTCCCAGCAGTCATAGCTGTGAGAGGCGGCGCACACCTGGACAGGTTATCCATGTGCCGCAGGGTGAACACAGAGACAGACGGTCAGTCACACCCTGTTAGCTGCATTTCATTACAAAATAAAATCCACGAGGAAGAAACACTTTGACTCTTCCTTCTGTTTGGTCTTATTATCCCCGCCCAGCTTTTCCTCCTTTCTGAATAACTGCACTGTAATTATACACTTTGTTTTCCCAACCTATGCTATTTAAAACATCCTCAGCTGTCTCTGGATAACTCGAGTAAGGATGTCTTTTCCTGCTGCAGCAGTTTGTTCAATAATCCTCTGACCTGAAATTAAATGCAGTGTTTCATTTGACAGAAACTCGGTTTTATTTTGGCACTAACAGCACATCTCACACAGACGGAGGCAGTTTTATTGACAGCCGGCTGTAACACTGATAAATATGTTAAGCCAACTGCAGGCGACTACTGTTGTGGTCCAAAGACAGGAATAGACTCGAGCTGCAGGAGAAATATCAGCTAAACTCTGCAAAGAAGCCTCATCGCAGCCTGCAGATACAGCCCGTCTTTATCCAGATGTGTACAGATGTACAGATGTTCAATCCTGTTGTCACTTTTACAGCTGCTGATCTCTATGAACATGCCGGGTCAGAGATGAAGATCTGGACCAGCTGACTAACAGCAGGCCAAGAAAACTAGCATTGGATTAACGGGGAAGAGTACAGTCCAAGATCCAAGACCCAACCAGGCAACCCACATCATCACTGAAAGATCAGAGTCATAGTCGGAGTACCAAGGCAAGAAAAACAAGACCAAAAAGCCGAGACCAAAGCTCAAGATCTCCACTTTATTTATGCAGCACCAAATTACAACAACGGTCACCCCAAGGTGCCCAAAGTCCACAATAATATAGATGAAACCCAACAATTATATGACCCCGAGCACTTTGGCGACAGTGAGAAGGAAAAACTTTGTTTTAACAGGAAGAAAGCTGCGGCAGGAAGGCGGGGGGGCATCTGAGAGACGGGTGCAGTGAAAATCAGCAGGGCTGAGAGGACGTAGACCGAGATACATACAAGTCAGGGCACATCAAACACGTGAGCAGAATATCCCAAATTAAACACAGCAAACAAACCAAAGTCAAGACCAGAGTGAGTTAAATATCAAGTTAAAACCAGGCTGAACTTTAAGTGTTGCCGGACGAGGGACAAAGTCTTGCTGATGAAAAGAAGACACGAAAAACTGTCGATGCCACTGAAAGCAGATGGAGATACTCCTCAGAGTGACATGAGTGAGCTGACAGAGTGACAGAAAGTCGTGGAAGCCTTTCCACAGGTGTCTGTCTCCACAGGAATGACGAGGCCAAGTCTCAGCCAGGTGCTGCTAATCAAACGCACCCGATTGGCTGATCATCATCAGTGTGAGCACATCTGTAGAGCTGAGGTTTCTGATGTTTGCAGGTCTGGAGCGTTCAGGTGTGTTAACAGCGACACAGTCGTCCCAGGAGTGGACGTCCCAGCAAATTCAGCCTGAGTAAAAACCCAGGAGCTCCATCTCAGACTCCACAGGCCCCAGTCAAAGGTTAAAGGTTAAACGTAGCAGCACAGTTAGAAACAGACTGAGCAAGTATGGAAAGTCTGTCCATGAAGCACAAAACCAAACTCATAAGACCTCAGAGCAGCTGTGAGCGCGGCGCTGGAGGGATGATGGTTTGGGTACCTCGGGGTCACTGAGTGGACCGTGAGCTCCTTCATCAACAGCAGAGTGTTGGACCTCAGCGACACAAACAGAAACACCTGTGTGGACGGACACCTGCTGCTGCGTTCATCATCAGCTCGGCTGTGCTCGAGGGAGTTATTGTCTAAAGCTATGGGCTCAAAATGTGGTCATAAATATTTTGTACTTGTAAATTGGTTTTGTACTTGTAAAAAAGATTTGTATGTGTAAAAAAAATTTGTGTGTGCGTAAAAAAGATTTGTGTGTGTAAAAAAGATTTGTGTGTGGACTTAGCCAAAAAAAACCCCTGCAAGTTACAAGTACGAATTTTGACCCTATTTTTCTTCCTTTAAGCTGATTGGTCAATGTCATGTCAATCACAAATTAAACAATCCAATCAGAGAACAGATGGGTTTGGCTGTCGGAGGGGCGCTTTTTTGAACTGCAGGTCCTTGAAGGGCAATCTCTATATAAATATCCGATAGCAGCTAGGTCCCCTAACTTTCAGCAGCTGTTGAAAGGATAAAGTTGTGGTATATCAGTGGTTAGAAATATCATTATTACTTTAGGATTAGTTTAACACAAAGTCAGGGCTGACCCGGGACCATGGCTGTGAGTCACAGTGCGCAGCATAAAAGTCCTTTCACATCAGACGCAGCATGTGCTGCTAATGCTAACTGCTAACTAAAAGCCAAGGATCCAGAATTTGTTGCGCTGGCTGCTGAGCTCTGTGGGTTTTTGCAGCAGCTCTACCTGTACTAGATGCACCTGCTCCTTGTCTTTTCTATCTCTGACTTTATGTCCTCTACAAGAGTTTCTGTTTTTTTTGCTGGTTCTTCAAATGTTCAATAAAAACATGTATGCTAATTCATAACGAAGAAAGCTTTGTAATGAAGACTGTCATTTCCAAAACACTGCCCCCCCCCCGCGGTCCGCAGGCTGTTGAAAAGGCTGTGGAAGTCCCTGTATTAAACACGTAGTCCTGTGACACAAAAATCACCAAACTCGGACGACCACAGACTGTTTTCCTTCGTGGTGATGAAGGAAAACGCTGGGTTGGCATGTAAAAGGGCATTTATTCCCTTCAAGGACCTGCAGTTCAAAAAAGCGCCCCTCCAACAGCCAAACCCATCTGTTCTCTGATTGGATTGTTACATTTGTGATTGACATGACATTGACCAATCAGATGAAAGGAAGAACAATAGGGTCAAAATTCGTACTTGTAACTTGCAGGGTTTTTTTTGGCTAAGTCCACACACAAATCTTTTTTACACACACACAAATCTTTTTTACACACACACAAATCTTTTTTACACACACAAATCTTTTTTACGCACACACAAATCTTTTTTACGCACACACAAATCTTTTTTACACACACAAATCTTTTTTACACACACACAAATTCTTTTTACACATACAAATCCTGATTTACAAGTACAAAATATTTATGACCACATTTTGAGCCCATACTAAAGCTGCAGAAAAGGATCAGTGCAGCTGTTTAAGCTCAGAGCTAACAGTCAGGAGGCGAGCATGTTCGATCCCCCGTGTTAAAGGAAACCCTTTTCTTCTATTTGACACATCGTAGTCCTGACAGCAGCTCCACGCCGCTGCAGCAGCTGACAGCAGGTGTTTAATGAGGAGTGTGTGTGTCTGACACATGAAAAAGAGGGAAGCCCGGGTTCATAGAAAGCACAAAGAAAAGGTGTCGCAGCAGGACACCAACACACATGGGCCGATGAAAACAGGAAGTTTAACAACCACAGTCCTGTAAGGAGGTGTGGACATAACGGGGGGTAAATCACACGACCAGAACGACCCGAGAGTGAAAAGTTAGCTCGCTAACAACACACACACGCACAGCCTGCAGGTTGCATGAACAGCAGGGGGAAGTCAAACAGCTTCTTGGGCCTCGAGCCAGAATATTTAATCAGCGAGTCCCTGAGGGAAGATCTCCACCTGCTGCAACAGCGAGACAGGTGAGACGCCTGAACGCAGCTCAGACTGCAGAGCGAGGCCTCAGCAGAGTTACCAATGAGAACAAACCGCAGTCAGAACGGCTCACATCAGCCCCAATGTGTTTGCTTTAGAGCAGCTTTGCTTTCAGATTAAACAGATCTTTGAGTCAGGCTCACGTTTGTGCAACTTTCATTTAGTTTGTGTGAAGGAAGCTCGAGGAGAAATACTGAGCTACAGATGAGCTAAACGAGTCCAAGAAAACAGTTCAGAGATCTGCTGTAAATAAGCAAAGGCTCTGCCATCACGTTTACATCCCTGTACACGCCAGAAACCACGTCACATTGTGCATCAGGCTGGAAACGTGTTTATTTCTGCTGCAACATTTAACATAGGAGTCTGCTGGAGCCCCTAGTGGACGTCAGATGAACTGCAGGCGTCGGCTTCATTTCGAACATTGTTTTATCTGCAGGCTGAATAAAAACCACATAGATAAATGCAAAGTCCCTCTGAATTCAACATGCACTGTTATTATTTTTAGAAATGTACGCTGATGACGTCAGCATCCTGTGCTATTTAAAATATCTTTATTTACTGTGCAGATTAAAACGTCTGATTACATTTCATAATAAAACCTTCTAGACTTTATGTTCCAAAGCCTGAACACAAAGTCAGTTAGTCATCTTGCTCCTGAGTGAAAGAGCTGAATCCTCACGCTTTGACCTTTCAGAGTGATTTTGGTGGTCAAATGTGGCGCCAACAGCCCTCCAGACCCGAGGAGTGCAGATCGCCGCTGCAGGCTCGAGTGGACGCTGAGTGACCGCACAGGTCGAGGTAAACAGTGTCAGAGGTATTACACGATGATTCACTTTAACATTTACCTGTGACTATGATATAAAAACACATTTTATTTTTCAGTCTTTTCAGCTGCAGCACACGTATGACTCATGCCTTGAAGTGCTGATTATAAGAAATGCTTAAGATTGCTTATTCAAGGTAAAGTCTTTTAACTAAAGGCCATGATGAAGCAGAAAAGCTTTCTCAGAGTTTCTTCCAGAAATGTGGAGCATAAAGCAGCGAGTGCTGCCTCTGCTCGAACACTCTGGGGACGCTAAACAACACCAATAAATATGCAACTCCAAACCAGCTCCACCCTCAGGAGAGCCGACTCGATTTAACCAGAAAAATACACAACAGGCAAAATAAAAGTACGCAAGTCACTGCTTCCACCAGTGTCGCTCGTTTTTCTGCTTTATTTACTCCACAAAGACTAAAATTCAAAATATTACATTTGTATTTCCTTCTATTACTGGCTTATATGGAAGGCCACGCATAAAATTATTAAAATAGATTAATTAATGAATCAATATGCCATGAAATGCATTATTATTGCTTTTGGTTGTATTACACTATATTCCCTCTATTTATGTACTCTGTGTGTAATCCATTACTTTGTTTATTAGATATCCATCTCACGGGAACCAGCAGCCCTCTCTCTCTGTCAGCCACCTCATTCATTTCCTGTTTTACTTTGATAGCTGGTCGTCTCTGTTTTTGAGTTTCACTTCCTCCTCGTTATCTTGATTGTGTTCAGCTGTTTCTCGTTGCCCTCCTGTGTTCGTCCCTGTGTATAAATAGTCCTGTCCCTGTCTATGCCCTCTTGGACCTTACAGCCGGGTCTTTGACATTAAAAGTTTGATATTTGTGCCTGAGCTCTGCCGCCTTCGTTCTGCGACTCGAGTTAGGAAACTCTCTCTGTAGTTTTTGACAGATGCTGTTCAGTCTGTAAATCTCCCACTGCCTCCCTCTCTGACTCTTGAAGCCTGACTCCGACTTCTGCATTTGTTGCACCAACATGGAGTCAGCATCCACCCTTTTCTGACTGCGAGCTGTGGCCTCAGATGTGGATGCTGATTCTCATCCCGTCTGCAAACTGCATCAGAGTGTGAGGGTGGATAACCCCTGCAGTTATGAACTCACATTACATTACAGCAGATTGAATAAAAATGTAATAGTTTTAATAATATTATAATAATAATATTGGCGGTTTCAGCCTTCGTTCGTGCACTGATGACAGCACTGAGGTAAACTGAATGTAGTGCGGCTCAGAGACGACCGGACTGAAACCTCTGAGAGCCGAGGCTGCAGAACAGAACTGTTCAGTTTGTGACAACATTTAATCGTGCTCCTTATTTTCTGTTTAACGAGCGCGTGTTTTTCAGCTTAGCGGTGTTATGTTGAGATTCGTGTCCACACACTGAAGACTTCTGCTGTTAAATGAGCGCGGCGGCGAGGACGATGCAGCTGTAAGGAGATGCAAACTGCTCGTTTAGGTTTCGATGAAGTGTAGAAACCGTTCGGGGGGGTTTTAAAGCTCAGTTTTCACCAGGCTGAGAAGAGGCCATGTTCACAAACACACACAGTGTTGTAATGACTAGTTCACCTTCTGCTCTGAGACCACCTCAGAGTGAAAGGAGGCAGGGGCCTCGTCATTAGCCCAAAATGTTCAACAGCTGGCTCCAGTTATCTAACGCCTGAGCTTGGACCTGCGGCTTCTTTCTTGTTAAGTGATCATAAAGAGAGAGGACGACTCAGATGTCCGACAGGACATTTAAGCAGTGGGAGATGTCACACGCTGTGTAATTGGAAGGAGATCATGCTTGTTTAAGTGTCTCCTCCTTAGAAACTCTGCAGGGCGTCCTTAACAAAGCCGGAGCAGAACCTCAAATCGTACATGCACGCGCCGATCAAAGTAAAGATTTAGGATTGGACGCGTCCTGCACATGATGTTGCTTATTGTTCTTAAATATTATCTTAAACCAGTGGAGCAGACAGGGTAAGAGATTAAGAGCTAACGACCTGCTGCTGGATGCAGTTTGGAGAATGCCCCAGTTTTGTTTTTGTGTTTTACTCAGAGATCTGAGGAGAGATTCTGCTGTGTTGCTTGGTTCGGCCCTCAGAGAAGAGCTCCAAATAAAATTAACAGAATAAATCCTCATTCTGTGTGTTCGGCCTGCAGGAAGCTTGAAGCTTGTTTTCAGGCAGAAGTAGTGCAGTCCTATTAGCAACACACAGGACATAAACAGCAGGGTCACAAAGCATTGCAAGTGTCTGTGATGCTCCTTCAGTTCCCAAAACAAAAACACACACAGAGCTCACGAATTTACACGTTAGCTACACCTAACAACCAGCAAAACACCTGTATATGAAAGACGGTCATAATCAACCCAATGGTTAGATTCAAACAGCACAAACAGGTCCAGAGGTGCAGTTCGGTCCAGAGGTGCAGTTCAGGTGAAGCTAGCAGACAGTTAGCAACTAGAGTCACCTGTGTCACCATCCACCTGTCAGTCACAGAGGCCACTCCCCTAATAATGCAAACTTTAATCCTTACTACAATTTAAAAAGGTGAGTTATAAAAACAGGTGTTATGAAGGGGACATGATCCACAGAGACCAAACTGTTTGTGTATCAGGCTGTAAACGTGTTTATTTCTGCTGTAAGGATTTAACATGGGAGTCTATGGGGACTGACTCACAGCTGCCTCAGCTGGACATCAGGGGAACTGCAGGTGCTGGGGCTTCATTTTTCAGCCTTAGATGCTAATGTTTGGGCTATAGCGCTTTATTAACGGGGAAAACTAAGTTTTCTAGATAAAATCTCAATTCTAATCAGCTATTTTATTCTATTTAATTTATTATATTCTATTGTTTTTCTTAATTTTTGCTGCTCTTAACTTTGTACTGTCCACTTTCTGCCGTGACCAAGCAAATTTCCCACTTGTGGGACTAATAAAGGTTTATCTTATCTTATCTTCATTCACCTAATTTTCCAGGGAAGAACAGTGAGCTTTGAGATACTGAGGCATTTCAGCATCAACATTTTAACTTTACTGAATTTAATTTGAACTTAATTTAATGAGAAGTCAAATTTATTAGGCTGTTGTTGAACGTGTGCTAATCACTTTGTCCCACTGAGGAGATCTCCAGGCATCGTGTAAAATTTCAAAATGTAATGAGGATGTAATTATAAATTAGAAGTCACACATCTGAGACGCCGTCTCCTGGGTTTAAATCTTCCTGTTTTGATTTTCGGGCCCTTCCCACTCTGTCACGTGTGTTTGCTTCCCGAGTGTCTGTGGCGCTCAGGCCGTCATGTTTAATTCAGGGGGAGGTGGCGTTTATCAGCCAAAACATTCTCCCACATGAAAGTGAAACCTGGTGCCCGTCCAGTGTTAGATATGCAGTCACAGCAGGATTACTGGTGAGACTTCGACACAGGGGAGGGTCTTAATGAAGACACACAAAACGCCTCTCCCTGCCGCCACTCACTCGTGCCGGTCTCGTTCCCACCCTGGAGTCTGCAGACGCTCTCCCCTCCCCGCTTGTTTTTACTCGCCCTGTCACCGTTTCATGTTCCTCTCCGCATTAACAGTCTCAGCCTCGCTGTGCAGAGGCGACTCGGTGGTCAGAGAGTCCTGTCACCTCATATACGCTCACCTGATGGCTGAGTGACAGGTGTGAGGGGAGCTGCAGCCGCACACGCCGCTGTGATTGGACAGATTCTGTCACTTTTCAGCTCCTTGCAGTTTCAAACCAAACTGCACGACAATAATTAAGTTCATCGTTAATTCAGTCATGCACTGGAGTTTTCTGTTAATGATGACGTCACAGATCAGCTGTTTTCACAATACACCCCTTCACCAAGGAGGCCACGCCCCTAATGGTGCAAAGAGTTTTTTATTAGCATCAGACATGAGGATTACTTTGAACTGTGACTCATGCAAAGTCAATGTAGGGACAAAAGATCTGAAATTTGGAATAAGCATAAACACACAGGAACCACCCGCTGCTCCTCCATAACTTCATTAATTACTCATGATTATTTGATTATTATTGCAGGGTTTTCATTATAACTCTCTCTCTGTCTCACAGCTTCCTCTCTTCCTAAACTGAGCATCAGCTCGTGCGCTGCAGAGAGGAGAGACGAGGAAACCTAATATAATTCAGTTGTTCTGCCAAAAAAAATCTCTGTTCCTCTCTGGGATTTGAAATCCTCCAGCCATTCATAATGGCTGGAGGCAAAATTCATAACCAGCTGCATGCAAATCAATACCCAGGCCTGATGTTACTGGCTGATGTGAGGAAGCTGCTTTGGCACAGAAAAAGGAGGAAGGGGGGGAGCAACAACACATTAGCATAGCATCCATCACAAAGCGACACGCAGTCAGAAGCAGGAGGCAGCGTGATCCAAAAACACGGATTTGGACATTTGTTTTTTCGGTTGTGGTTGTTTGGTTGGAGTCAGCGGAGAGGTTGTAATTATTTTAATGAGTTTAACGAACACACCACAGCTCGCTCGCCTCAGAAGCAAACACATCGTCATCACACTGAAGCTTGTGTGTCATCGGTCCTGTCTTCCTCACACGGCCCCTCCCTGAGCCTGGTTCTGACGGGTGTTTCTTCCTGTTAAACGGAAGTTTTTCCTTCCCACTGTCACCAACTGCTTGGTCATAGAGGCTCAGCCTATTGCTGGGGTCTCTCTGTGTTCACATTATAACTGCTGCTGTGATTGGTTGCTATATAAAAAAAAACTGTACTGAACTTTATTAAAAGCTGAGCGAGGCCGGGTGGTCGGTGTGCAGGTGTGCACGACCATGAGCGCGCAGTCTCTGATCTCATTGTTCATCTGTGTGACGCTGCAGAAGCTTCCAGTTCGTTTTCATCATGTTCGAGGTCTGTCACATTAATAATTATCAGACTTATCTTTGTCCTCTTTAAGTAATTAAGATGAAATTAGCTGGCTGGGCCGAGTATTAGATTTGGGACATTCGCTGGCTTGGTAGCATCCACCCATCTGTTGGAGGGTGGTGCAGCTTCCTTTGATGTTTTAACTGCTGATTTTAATTGGCCTGTTTTCTTTGGGACCAAATGGCGCCACAGCAGATCAGCAGCAGTCGCGCGAGGTGCTGCTCGGTCCTGTCTCTTTAAGAACCTCCTTCCCTAAAAGCCTACTTTCCTCTGATTGGCTAACATCCAGAAACCTGCTGAGGGGCGGTTTGTGCAGCTGAACAACTGAATAAAGAAATCTGGCTGGAATGTACGACAGAAACACGGTGAAGCATGAAGTTCCCGTTTTTCCCTGTAGAACAAAGCCAGTGGATGACCTTTACAGCACAGCTGTATACAGGAAGGTCCCGTGAATCATTAATGACTGCACGCGTCGCTCTATAGATCAGCCCCGACAAGGAGAACCATCCACGAGGTTCTTTATTCTAAATGCCATTAATGTGGTGAGCAAACTACAGCACACTCACACAGTACACTATACTGCTGTTTTTATCTTTTAGGCATAAAATCTTATTTTCTGCTCATTTTATATGTTTTTGTGGCAGCATTAGTGATTATTTGTAGCTACATTATACACAGGAACTCTGGCCCCAACAGTGTGGTTAATGCACTGCACTTCCATCGGGTCAGCAGAAACGGTGGAAGGTTAAAGTTGCGTTTTAGCCTCATGCTGAACACGTTCATATCAGATCTCTTTCTTGTTCTTCGGCTTCACTTCTGTTTAAGATTTCCCACTTGGTGCTAAATGGATTAAAATAAATAAATGGGTGGATATGAACCTGAAGCTAAGGGTAAACCTGTTTGGAAGTTAGGAGGTTAAATCTACCAACGTGTTGCTTTCAGTGCTCCTCAATAACCTCGCAATAAAAAATAAACTTTTGATTAAGTTATAAGTTGAACCATTGGAGTTCATGTCTCTGTCCAGGTCAGTGGAAGATTGATGTTGGGATTAATTGAGCCTGACTCAGACAGAAATGTTTAAAGGACACATCATTTAGTGACGCATCAGTTTGGCTGAAACAAAAACCAACCTTAACCCTGCAGAGGTCGCGTGGCTGATGTTACAGTTGATTTTTCCTTTTCCTGAAACCTGAGGTCGAGGAGCAGGACCACCTCAACGACTCCTGTAACCACCTGCCCACCCAGAACTCCCGTCATCAGGTCACCCTCCTACGTTAACCACCTCTTACCCATCCCTCTTCTGTCCTTGCTCCAGAAATGGCACAACAGCCATGACCTCACCAGAGCCAATCAGGATGTCTCCAACCTGTCAGTCATTCCTTATTTATCCCCATCATCTGGAATTTGCTCTGCTCTTTAAGCCTGTAAACTCACATTATTTTGTCATGGTGCTCACTATTAAAATAATATAACATGTAATTTCAATAAAAAAAAGTGACAGGGCCTCCGTCATACTTTCATCCATTCTTTGAATAGTGGGTGGTGCCAGTCCTCCACTTAATGTCATTTTAACCATCGCAGGATAACAACAGACGAGCTCCGCTCTTACTTCGAGACAGGAAGAGGAAGGAAATCTGATTCTCCTGGTTTCCTGTTCAGTTCAGGTTTGGTTAGAGTCTCATCGCGTTCGTCTCTTCACTGGATCAGAAGCTTGAAGCGGACCTTAGCAGACCAAAAGTCCAGCAGCTGAAAGCATCAGCATGGACAGGATTAAATATGAGTCCAAGGTCCTGATGCCACTTTTGTGCTGCAGCTCTGTGTTGGTGCTTTTGCAGTACTGCTATCCAAGTTTCGTCAATGAACAGTGAGGTCAAAGGAATAAAGTTCTGCAGAGAGAACAGATGTTCTTCAGGCTAGGCAACCTGTGGAGACTTTCTTCTACTTGCAAATTGATTTCAGCTTAAAGTAGCTGAGGTACCATCGCAGCTTCAATCGCGTCTAAACTAGACGGTGTCAGTCAGTGACGAACATGATACAGAATCATTTCCAGAGTCATCATGTGTGCTTACTTCTTTCTGTCTTTATTTCACGACGACTTTTCCACCAGAGCAAAGTTATTGAGATAAATGTTTTAAATCATCATAATTCACAGCATGCAACACATGCATGACGTACTAAACTGCACAAAGATCCAAACAACAGACAAAACTTAACCACAGCGATGCCACAGTTTGGTCTCTGGGCTTTATTCAGATTAACATCCAAATAAAATCCCAGAATTTAATCAAACCTGGAGCTCAGCCTCGTTGCACGGTCTGTTGCTATAGTGACCTCACAGCAGCCATATTATTGGTCAGATGCTCCAAAACGCTCCAACAGCACAAACATGGTCCAGAGGTCCAGCTCAGGTGAAGCTAGCAGACAGCTAGCAGCTACAGCCGCCTGTGTCACCATCCACCTGTCAGTCAAAGAGGCCACGCCCCTAATAATGCAAACTGTAAACCTTAATACAATTCAAACAGCTGATTCGTCTTGTATGGAGGTCGAAACCAGCTGAATAAGTAAAAAAAATAAATAAATAAACACCATATCACTAATCACTTGCTTTAGTATGTTTTCGCTTTTTGTTCATATTTTTGCTCTCCCATTTAATATTTTATTTTATTTATACATATATTAATGTAAATATTTATTTCCCAAATTGTTTCCCTCTTCACACCGTGTCCCGTACTCGTGTATCAATAATGTACGAGTCATTATTAACAAATAATGTAAATTATTACAGAAATAATTAAACAAATTCATTCTTACAGTTGTATACGGAGGAAACTGAATGAGAGGTCATTTTGACAGTAAATATTTCTGTGAGGAAGCCAAACTATGAATGATTTCACACTTTATTAACTGACTTGTGTGCGCATATATTTCAACATTATTTCCTTCTATCCTCTCTTTTATTTTTTTGTCTCAATATTAATAATATTGTTGCATTTTCAGTCCTCCATAGCTCACACATCACCAAAATAAGATGATAACAACATTTAAATCTGATTTAAAATGTGAATTTTTAGCTACATGATCAATAAACAGACCATCTGTGGTTAGTGTTTTATTTTTTTCTCAAACTCAAAAATTAACCATGGCTACTAAAATACCTCCAAACTGTAATTAAAGCATTAAAGTGCAATAAAACAGCACAGCGCGTCATGCAAACCTCGCTGCATCAGAGTAAATGTACTTTGCACCACTTGCAGAAACACAGAATTTTGTTGAGAGACGAGAGGATGGAGGGATACTGAGGAGGAGGCGGAGACTGGAATAAACGGGAATAAAAGCTTCTGAGAAGTGAATAATCCCCCCCCCCAATAAAAGAAGAAGGAGACACGCAGCAGCATTAAGGCAGAATAAAGAGTAAATGTTCGTACCTTTGATGGTGAGTGGAGGAGATTCCTGCACAAACAAGTGGATGTCAGTGCATGAGGGGTCCGCACTAACAGGTGGTGAGAGAGGAGCGAGTAGCCGAGCGGTCGAGAGAGGTAGGAGGGAGGAGAGAGAGAGAGAGAGCTCCTTCTCATAGATTCGGACTTTTAACTCTTTCTGCCCCCCACCCCACCCCCTCCTCACTGCCTCTGTTTTCAGTGCGGTATTTAAGTGTGTTTAATATCCTTTCGCCGGGCTTCACATCCATCTGAAATGTCACCGGCGATGAAGCTCTTCCTTTAATCACACTACACATGTATTAGATTAACTCCCCCTCCCTCCCCTCTTTCTCCCCTTCCTTTTCCTTCCCAGGGCTGCAGATTGCAGGGAGCAGAAAAATGTGCCAACAGCAGCATCTGTCTTTCTCTCTCTGTATAATTTGTGGTTAATGATGCCTAATGATACATTTGTGCATCCAGCACACATATACAATCACACATAGCATTTTTTTTCCTCCTCCCTTGCAGGAAAGGGTGTAGAACATGTGGCCTCCTCCTCCTCCCGACCCTTCTCGTCCCACCACCTCCTCGGCCCTTTGTTCCTCCTCTTCCTCGCTCCTGTGGTCACAGATAGGTGTCCCTGGGGTAGAGGAACCCCTTGTTAAAAAGAGAGAGAGAGAATGTGCCACTCTCCATCCCTCCTCCTCCTCTTCTTCTTCTTCTCTCTGCATCTCATCCACCCACACACTGAGTCTTTCTCTCTCCGTCCATGCATGCCAAAATGGACAAGGAAACCCTGTGATTATTTCTCACGTTTCATGCACACCTCTCTCCTTCTCCACCTCTGGTCTCAAGTGCAACATGACAGGAAACCCTGCAGTCCACTTCAAGGGTAAAATGAGGGCAGGTACCACAGCTGCTCCCGCTGCTGATGTTCTTGGTTCTTGTTTTTAAGAGCCCAGATGGAACAGTTTCCTTTTAAGAGGCGGTAATGAGTACACTGAGTGAAACGACTGAACTCTGTGGGTAGATGGAGATGATGCTCTGGAGGCTGGCAGAGGTTTGAGGAGGTGAGCAGGGTGGAGGATTAGGTGGAGAGCGTTGGGGAGTCTGGGCAGGTAGGGCAGTTGAATTATTATTACAACTGCACAAAAGGAAAGAACTTTAAATCTGCTAACTAATTAATACTAATGACTTCCAAGTTTTATTTATATAGCAGCAAATCAGAACAGCAGTCGCTTCAAGGTGCTTTATACTGTAAAGTCCTACAGTAATCACAATAATCCAGAAAACCCCGACATTCACATGACCCAACTATGAGTAAGCACTTTGGCGACAGTGGGAAGGAAAAACTCCCTTTTAACAGGAAGAAACCTCCAGCAGAACCAGGCTCAGGGAGGGGCGGGGCCATCTGCTGGGGTAAGGTGGAGTCAGCAGCTCTGGTCAGCGTTGACCCAATGAGCAACAGCGTGCGTGTGAATAATTAGAAAAAGTAGAAGAGCAGACTAGTGAAGTGAGTGGCCACGCCCACAAGAACAACATGAATCACACTCCCTTTTAGCCCCACCCTTTTTCTTGAAGCTGTCCTCAGAAAGCTGACACGCTTTTTGCTCCTGTGTTATGTGTTTATTCACCTCTCTGCATTTAATCTTGAGTTATTATTCATCTCTTCCACAGCATGTCTTTGTCCCGTCTTCCTCCCCCCACCCGGTCGCAGGTTTCTTCCTGTTAAAAGGGAGTTTTTCCTTCCCACTGTCGCCAAGTGCTTGCTCATAGGTGGTCATATGATTGTTGGGTTTTCTCTGTATTACTCTAAGGTCTTTACCTTACATTGTAAAGCACCTTGAGGGGACTGTTGTGATTTTGTGTGATTTTATGTCTTTTCCTTCAGAGCTACACAAAAAATTTTGCACTGCAAAAGCTGCAACAACAATGTCTTTTCTAAAAAGCATTCAGGGTTGAGAGCTGCAGGGGTTTTATGATGATGAAATTTAGAAATGTGTGCAGAAAGAAGCTGTTTGCTGAGACAGCAGAGGGTGAACATGTGGTAATTAAAGAGCTTTTGCTTCCTTGTTTACTTTCTCGTCTGTTTCCTGGACTTTGATCCAAAGAAAACTTTGAAAATCCAAAACTTGAAGTAAACGTCTTCTGCTTTTCCTCACTTCCTGTCACATATGTGCTGCTCCTCTTGTAGACGTGGATATTAAACATAAAGTTTTTAATAATGAGCTCCGTGTATGCACAGACTGAACACTCCGTTTGTGGCAGGCTTTTTAAGTTGTTTTAATTCTCGTATTCTTCATACTGCAAAGTAACGACGGTACAATATGAACCCGAGCAGCCTCTGAAGATCCCACCGCAGCACTTTGGTGTTCAGAGGAGTTCACGGTCCACTCGGTGACCGCGAGGAGCCCAAACCATCGTCGCTCCACCACTATGCTGCCAGCTGGTCTGAGGCTTCCTCTTCACTTTGTGTGTTACAGACAAACATGTCCGCTTCAGCCTCGTCTGTTCCAGAAGTCTTTGTTTTGTTCAGATGCAGCTTTGCAAAGTTCAACTTTGGCACCATGTTGAGGACGTTTCCTCCTGCAGCTGTACTTGTTCAGGCTGTTTCTAAATGTGGTGTCATGAACTTTAACCTTTGACTGAGGCCTGTGGAGTCTCAGATGGAGCTCCTGGGTTTTTGCTTGGGCTGAAGTTGCTGCGACTTCCACTCCTGGGAAGACTGTGTCGCTCTTAACGCTCACACTGATGATGATCAGCCAATCAGGTGCATTTCATTATTAGCACCTGGCTGCTTCTCATCATCTTAATTCTGGTGGAAGGAATGAGAACCTGTAAAAAGCTCTGCCTCCATATTTTATACATCTGCAGTCTCGTGGATGTCGTGTAGTTTTTTAAAGTAGATTTAATGTTGGAAACCTCAGAGAGAAAGAAGAGCAGGGCAGGATTCATTTAGCTTCTTCCAGCAGGTCTGTCCTCTGAACGTCTGCCCTGCAGGACGAAGGATGTCCGCTATAAGAGCTGTTAAATATTTGATCGTCGGGCCACGTCCAGCCGCCCTCTGACAGACGTGCCTATAGTCAGAAACCTGGTCACACTGTATAATAAACTTCCTCACCCTGTTCTACTTTTTCTCCTCTCTCCTTCAGTCATTCTCCTGGCCAACAATGCCGTTAATTACCGATGATAATGATTCAGGTAATTGAAAATGTTAACCGGCCTGCTCGTGTGTGCCGATCTCTGCCTTAGAGACATGCGGTGCTGCTGGATTGTTGTGTATTATGCAGATTGAGTGTTATTAACCCCGATGGCCCTGAAGACATGAGGCAATACCCAGAGTCTGAATTCACTCGGGTTGTGTGTTGTGATCCTGTTGTCATGTGGAGCCTTTATCCTGCTTTGTGTCGGTTCATCTTCTCGCCTGAATCTCACTCGGTTTGTTGGAGATTCAGCTCACGTCTGAGTGACTGCTCAGCATCGACTGTCTTTGAATGCTTCACCGCGTGGGTCCACACTTCAACCCCCCTCAGCAGAAGATACTGGCTGAAACTTTGCTCCCTTAGCTCATATCCATCATCCACAGCCGCCTGGTAAGCCCCTAAATTAAGGCTCTGTGTGACAGCATTTGTTATTCATGCCTTAATTAATTCACACTAATGTCTTTGTTGATAATCACCCTGAAGACTTTGATTTGTTAAAAAAGCTGAAAGTAAAACTATAAACCTTTTGATTCGGTTTCACCTCTGGGTGAAAACTTCAGTTAGAAGTTCCTCACGGTGCCGACAGCATCTGCAGTGATGACAGAAAACAAACGTCCACTGAGATCCTCATCACACCATCGGGGATGTTTGGCTTCCGAACGCGGGGCCGCGAGAAAACCCGCAGCAGCTCATCCGTGAGGGACGGATCGTCTCAGATGTTCTCGTTGCTGAAGTTCGGTCACTGTTCCTAATGTGTCTTTGTTTGCCTCAGCAGCTCTGCAGCCTCCAGCAGGTATCACACCACCTTCACCCTCCAACCTTTCAGATCAGGGTGAAATGGAGGCGACTGGTTGAACAGGTACTGGTGGTGTTAAAACATGAACATTCTCGTAACGCTGTCTGTGCTTCATTCAGTGGATTTATTCAGCTCTGCAGCTGATTTTAAATCAAAACTCTGAACATCACCTGCTCCAGACCAGGTTATATATTCATCATCAGTTACCATGGTGATTTCGCCAGGCAAAAAGTGATCCACTTTCCTTCGACACAGCTCGTAGTCCCGTAGTCCTCCGGGGGAGGGAGGGCTGCAGAGCCGCTTGCAGCTCAGTTTTTGTTTTTGTCTGTTCTGTGTCGCAGTTTTTGGGGACGGTGACGTTCAGCTTTAACGCCATCTTTAGCTGCCTACAGCTCAGATGGGTGAAGGAAGTGCAGTCTCTGGTGTGTAGTTCATGTGTTTTGTCCACCCATCCTCCACCCCAGCCTCCTCCCTATGTCGTTCTGAACGGTGAAGCTTCATTCAGAACATTTCCTCCCTGCTTTTTCTGCGTCTCTACCTGACGAAGCAGCTCGGTGGTGTAGGAACATCATTTCTTTGAGCCATTAGTGACAGACTGGTGAAAAACACTTGAATGTCACTGAGTCAGAGGTTCCTTACACTGCATTTCCATTTCAGACTCCATCTGTGTGCTCCTGTCTGCTGAGGCAGTAACCAACACGTTGAACATCATCTGGGAGAGGGGAGATTAAAAGTGCCCAGAAGTGTCCTGTTATTGTTTCATAAAGCTCATCAAGCCTTTGCTGGCACCAGAGCTGATGTACGCTCTGAGAGGGTTTCATGTGCCTGCTGCCAAATGTTGCTTTGAGTGGGAAGTTTTGGTTGCAGTTTGTGTCACATGGTGACAGAAACTAATGCCGTCAGGTTTTATTTGGCACCGTGAGGGTGTGTTTTGACACTCGGTGTGTGTTTTTTGTAGAGCAGAGCTTCTCCAGAGAACAAAGGTCTGCTCGTACATCAGCCTTTATTTTAGCAGAAACAGAAACTCACTGATTGAGAATGAATTTCTCCGATGAGCACAGGCTCGGCTTCAGCCGGCTCCTCTGTGGAGTCGAGCTGTACTTCTTACTTTGTCGTTGTTTTTATTCTTTTATCTGATTTTTTGTGCTCCTTTTGTGTCTTTTGGTTGTTGTCAGTTTAAAGAATAAAAAGCAGCTCTGAGCCAGAAAATCATTCGGTGGATTTAAAATGTTTTGCTGCTAAACCACTAGATTTCCTGCAGCTTTGCATTTCATTGTTAATTTAATTAATTGTATGTTTTTTATATATTTGTATCATCATCAGCTGATAATGTCTGTGATTGGAGTAGGTGACACTCATAGGGATCACTTTGTGTTGATGTAGAGTCACGTGTGTCGTCTACTGTGGACCCTAATGCAAGATTCAGAGAAAGGCCGAGTTAACTCAAAGTGGAAACAGTGTGAACGACGCTGAGACGGGAAGGAAGACGGCGCTATAATCAGAAACAACACAACGGGCTAACAAAACACAGGTGGAGATAAAGATGGTGACACAGGCGAGGAAGTCAAACTAAACCAAAACACATAAAAGAGGAAGTGAGACAGCTCAGCTACACTGACACGAGAGGATGAGACGAAACACAGAAGGATTTTTTCTCCTGCTGTTTAATCTTTGCTCGTTGAAAAGGTCCCGATGAGCTAATGAACCGTTAATTTACCCACTTCAGTTTGTGCTCGTGCTTCAGCTGAAGCTCGCGGCTGTACAGAGACGAGCAGGATCATTTGTAACGCTCCCCAGTGTTTACGTCCTCCTGCCCGCGTGCCGGGTCGCGAGCCCACGAGCCTTAAACTCTTTGATGAGCGCCCGCTCCCTCCGAGCCTCATTACGTCGCTCGTGTTCGGCTGGATTTCCTGTCGCCTCTGCTTTGCTGCTCTTTGTCGACTCGCCGTGGCCCTCAGAGGGTCTCCGCTGCTGGACAGCGTGAATTATCAGATTCCTTTTTTATTATTAGGAGGACTGCATTTCATTCTGACGCCTAAAGCTTCTAACAGAGAAACAATGGAGGAAAAGCGCCCTCGTCGTGTTTTATTTATTATCTGCTCACACAGGGTCGTATCTCCCCGATTCAGTCATGACCTCGTCGGTGTCCACGTGCAGATTGATTTCTTTAATAGTCTGCAGAGACTAGGCAACAAATCCCAGTTAAACAGCCGCGTCCAACATCAGCAACCATGTGATTAGATTCAGAGTTTCCAATCTTTCCTTCACGTCTCGACGCTTCATTCATGGATGAATTTACGAGTTTTTAACACCATCGCATGTAAATGAGCTCCACGCCACGGGATTTGGTTAGTTGGAGATATAGTGCACGGAGTCGCAGCTGCTGCTTATCACCTTCACTTTGTCATTTTTTTAATATGTTCCCCTGATTCTTGCCCTGCGCTCCGCCTGGATTTAATCAGGTTTTCAGCTAATGTGGTGATTTAAGCTCGGAAATCATCATTATTAACGACGACGAGGCCGCTAACACCAGTCCTCTCCGCTGCTCGCCTCCATGTGCTGATGTGTAAACACCGTCTGTAACAGCTGAGAGAGCAGTTTACATACTGGACACCTCAGAGTGTGATGACAACAAAGCATCTGTTAATGACCTTGTAGTACCATATCACCCTATTAGAGCACTTCGCTCTCGCTCTGCAGGCCTACTTGTTGTTTCTAGAGTATTTAAAAGTAGAATGGGAGGCAGAGCCTTCAGTTTTCAGGCCCCTCTTCTGTGGAACCAGCTTCCAGTTTGGATTCAGGAGACAGACACTATCTCTACTTTTAAGATTAGGCTTCAAACTTTCCTTTTTGCTAAAGCATATAGTTAGGGCTGGACCAGGTGACCCTGAATCCTCCCTTAGTTATGCTGCAATAGACGTAGGCTGCCGGGGATTCCCATGATGCATTGAGTTTTTCGTCTTCACTCACTGTGTGTTAACAGACCTCTCTGCACTGAATCATATCTGTTATTAACCTCTGTCTCTCTTCCACAGCATGTCTTTATCCTGTCTTCCTTCTCTCACCCCAACCAATCACAGCAGATGGCCCCGCCCCTCCCTGAGCCTGCGGGAGGTTTCTTCCTGTTGTTTTTCCTTCCCACTGTCACCAAGTGCTTGCATGTTAGACATCCAACGGCGCTGTTTGCACAACGCAGCAGGTATAAAATCGTCTTTAATCCTCAGTGAAGCCACATCGGGGTTCGTCTGAGTTCTTACGTGTTTGCATTGGGATGTTTAACACGTGCGCTGCTTAGTCTTTCCCCCTCGCTGCAGTTTATTTGTGCAGATGTGGCGTGTAACTCGAGGCAACCACAGCTGTGAGGGGAGTGGTCTCAGTCCAGTTCCCAGTGACTGTTTATGGTGAGGCGGTGACCCGACCAAAGAACCTTCCTGAAGTCAGATATGCTTTGCATTCTGGGATGCAGGAGGATCCTCCATGTTGTCGACCAAACAAACAAACAAGGCACCTGCTTCCTCCGTCACACGGGTGTAGAGGCCGGCCAGCGACTCCTGGAAACCTCTGGAAGAGTGTCTGATATTACAGTCCGATACCAAGCACTAATATTTTTAACTTATAAATGCAGCTTATGCAGGGGAGAGCAGCGTGTCATAATTTGAGGTGAATGACCATCAGTATACTAAATCTGCATACATGTTAATGATCACTAAATGATGTGATTGCTGTTCTTCACTGTTACAAATACACCGTTCACAGGTTTACACGTGTTTTGAACCTACTGGAGTCCTGAATGAGAGACGTGTGGGTCAGCTTCTGCTCTTCAAATAAAAATGGACCTGACAGTTAACACAGAAGGGTTTTATTTTCACACACTTTCATAGATGGAGCTTCAGGTTAGGATTCCAGCTCTAATAAAACGACACACTGGTGTCAGAGGGCTGAATGTATTATTGGACTGTGTGAATATAGTCTGCTGAAGAACCAGCATGATGACCGATAACATTTACTGAAGCATCGCTGTTATCGTCATCAGTTACCTGGAGATTCTTTACCTCTCTGAAAGAACTGCCTGTGACCTCTGACCTCTGAGCTGCAGGTCTGAGTCTTGTCACAGTCGAGTTTTGCTTCATGTACGCCATCAAATATCTCCATGTGAAGCTGCTCGCTGTCACTCGCTGCAGCCTACCTGCAGTCAGGGGGAGGAGCTTCTTTCTGATGAGCAACACAGTGAAACTAAAACATCGTTCCCATCGTGGTAGTATCGATTCAACACCAATACCTGTGTCAGTACTCTCAATGTTTGTGTCAACACCCCAAATCTCCCGATGCTTGTAAACTTGAAACAGTCCTGCAGAGAAACACCAGCAACCATATGAGCGCACGCTTTCAGAATCAGAATCAGAATCAGAATCAGAATCAGAATCAAAAAGGGTTTTATTGCCAAATGTTGAGCAGGTTTACAACATTAGGAAATTGCTGCGGTACTTAGTGCAAACATGCTGTCAGATAACGCTTAAATAAACATAAAAATAAAAATAAGAATTAAAAGTGCTAAGTAGATAGATATATACATGATATATACATGAATGCAGGTGGTGATCAGTACCAAACATGGAATGATGCAGTGAACACAGTGTAGCGTCATGTGTTAGTGGTGGGAACAGTCATATGGTTATTGTTCTTGAGTCCAACAGCAGAGGGGAAGAAACTGTTCTTATGGCGGTTCTGGTCTGAATGGACCGGAGCCTCCTGCCTGAGGGGAGCAGGTCAAACAGACTGTGTCCAGGGTGAGAAGGGTCAGCTGTGATCCGAGCTGCACGCCCCAGTGTCCTGGAGGTGTACAGGTCCTGCAGAGATGGGAGTCTGCAGCCAATCACCTTCTCAGCACAACACGCTGCAGTCTCTGTTTGTCCCTGATAGTGGCTCCAGCATACCACACGGTGATGGAGGAGGTGAGGATGGACTCGATGATTGCGGTGTAGAATTGCATCATCGTCCGTGTTGGCAGGTTGAATTTCTTCAGCTGCCTCAGGAAGTACATCCTCTGCTGGGCTTTCTTTATGACGGAGGTGATGGTGGGCTCCCACTTCAGGTCCTGGGTGATGGTGGTACCCAGGAAGCGGAATGAGTCCACAGAGGTGACGAGGGTGTCAGTCAGGATGATGGGGGGGAGTGGGGCTGTGTGCTTCCTGAAGTCCACAATAATCTCCACTGTCTTCTGGACATTTAACCCCATACGCTCAGTCTGTGTGACCTCAGCCCACTGAGTGTTTGCAGTGCTGCATCGTGGTTCACTCGCAGTTAGCTTTGAGCTTTCTTTGTGGACAAGAAACTAAACCACAAGTAAAAACTGACAAACTCAAAGGATTCAGACCAGAGTAAACGATCTGGAGCTGAGAACGCTTCTCTCTGAAGGCGGGACCACAACAAACACACGCATGAACATCCTTTGAGTTTAAATTCATCTTTCAAACAGTTAAAGTCTAATTTTCTAGCACTGACGACGCCGAGTGTTTGGCACACGAAAAAGAGTTTATGCGTTTTTTGCGTTTTTATTTTTGCAAACCTTCAAGCGGAGCTTTTTTCCTCTCGTGCTCTAATCATCGTCATTATGCACGAGTCAGCGGGTGTCAGTGTGTGTTTGTGAGCGTTCGATGTTCGGGGATCGTCGCGTTCCACTAAGACCAAAGTCAGCTCACTGCTTTCGTGGGGAGTCGCTGCGCGGTGAACTTAACATTTCATAACATCTTATTATTAGCAGCCATAATGACTTCTGTAAAGACCTGCAGGCTGCACTGTGGACGAGATTAACTGCAGACTCACATCGACTGCTGCTCCAATCTCAGGGCGGGAACATTTTAGTCAGAATAACCTCTGTTTCCTCTTTATGATGCTTTTCCTTTTCTTTAACAAATATTTATATTACAGTGTCAGATATTCACAACTGAAGTTAAAACTGACGTGACCCAGACGCTCAGGCCTTTGCTGCGGTCATCTGTTACCACTGCAGGCCACGGCGAGATCATTTAACACATTTTATACAGGAAGACATTTCAAAGCACTTTTTTAAAAAAACAGCAAATCATTAAAATGCAAATGAGAAGAATCCGAGGAAAACAAATAGACGTATAAGATACAGAGAAGACGACACGATTACTGGAAGTGGAAACAGGTTTAAACCTGATTATTTTGAAGCAGCAGTAGATTAAAAGCTGTGAAGAGAAACTGATTTTACTTTTCAGCAGATGAAACTGAATCTTAAACTGTGTAAATCAGATGTAAATAAATGATCGTAGCTGGGATTAAATGGTTCCAGCAGATATTTAGGATGTTTTTTCACAGATGAGGAGAACAGGAACGCTTCTTCAGCCTGAAAAGTTACAGCCCTGAACGAAACGAGGGCCTCGGATGGCCGGCGAGCTCGGACGCGTCCTCTGAAAGTCAATCTACCGTTAACAGCACAGACACTCAAAGTCCTCAGTGATCATCTGCAGAAATGCAGCTCTGCTAAGTTTCTGCTTGGTTTCCCTCTTATCTGTTCTTTTATTTGTGGTGTTCCCCAAGGATCAGTACTAGTTCCTGCTTAGTTTCTGTTGTCACCACAAACAGAACATTCCCGTGGGTTTGGGCTATATTTGGAGAGAGAGCTGTGTTTGTGTTTGTGCTTCTAACCACACCTTAGCCTGCCTAACCCTTCCACATATCCTTGGGCAAGACACTAACCCCAAGTTGCTGATGCATCCATCAGAGTGTGACTGTTAGAAAGCACTTACAGAGAAAGAGCAAACGTTCTTGTGTGAATGAGCAGAAAAGCGCTGGATGAGAACCGGTCTGTTTACGTCTGTTCCCTTCGTTCACTTACCTGTTGCGGTGGAGGAGATTGTGTTCCTGCCTGTGTGGATTTGTTCTTGCTTGATGATTTTGTAAATGGTTATCTTCCCCCAACCACCACCACACTTCCTCCTGTAACGCTGCATCTTCGTGTAGCAGCGAGCGTATGCAGCACTGCACACCTCCAATCTAATCCCTGAAAGCAGCTACATCAGGTGTGATAGCAGTGTGTAGGTGGTGCAAGCAAAAACAGGTCATAGCAATGTTTTTATTTTTGAAATGAAACCTGCATATTTGACGAGTGGTTGAGGAATTCATCCCTTCCTTCCTTCCTTCCTTCCTTCCTCTCCTCCATCCCGCCTTTTCCTTTTCATTCCTCATATTCCTTCGTTTGCTGCTTTTTCTTTTTACCTTTTCTCTTCCTTCTTTTTTATTCTTTCTCCATTCTTTGCCTCCTTCCTTCCATCTTTTCTTCATTTTCCTTTCTTAGGTTTCTTTACTTCCTCCTTTCTTTCTTTTCTTTTACTTTCTTGCCTCCTTTGTTAACAGCAGCTGCCTCAGAGCTTCGTGCTGAATGTGCCGCAGCTGATCCAACAGGACATAAACTCTGCAGACAGTTCACGTATGTTACGTGTTCGTTGTAGCCAAACTGTAACATTAAAGTTTATTTGTGTTCAGCTCCCTCTGCCCGCCTGCTCGCGTCCTCTCTCCCGAACACGGTTTCATTCGTATAACAGGAAGCGGCCTAGTCGATATTTGTGACCCGCAGGCTGCTGAGAACGAGAAAACAATGTCTGCAGGGCGACCTTTCCCTCTCGCCCGCTGTTCCCTGTAATAAAACCAGCAGCTCACACAGCAGATACCATCGGCAGCAGGAAGTTCGATCTGGGCTGATTTCATTCAGCTCTCCACATCCTCGTCACCGCCTGAGTCTCCATCACGTCTGAAAGCGTGTTTATCACCGTCGGCCTCGATATGAGATTCGTTATGATGCGAAGACGGACTCCTCGCCGGTCGATGTGTTTTGTTTTCATTTCACTGTATGACAAAGGTTTATAGATTTTTGTGCTTTAGGCCGACCTCTCTGACCTTTAACCGCTGTTAACCTGCTGTCCACAAACATGGAGGCCAGATTAGTAACCAGGACTGAACCTTTAGTACTCAGCCTCGACCTAAATGTTCCTGTGTGTCACTGTGGGGCAAAAAGAGGATGAAATTGTAACGAAGCTGGAAGTTTACTTAACAGGCTTCATACACCCAAACAGATACATTTATATAAACACAATGTAAAAATAATCAGATTTCATCAAAGGAAATTTACTTTATTGGTTATGTTTCAGTTTATATCATGAATATTTTTCTTTAATGGTTCAATATTTGATAAACGTTTGTCCCCAATACACAAAATGTGTCCCAACTTTACAGAAACTCCATGAAATGTCTGATTTGCGTACATACATGCAGAACATGTGGTGCACCGAGTGACGGTCGAGGGCAGACGTGGACGGCGTCCCGACTCATCACAGCTGAGCCCTCAAACGCGCTCTGGTTCCAAAAAAACTTCAGTCGGTCCTCACAAACATGGACATGAAAGCTTACACCCCCACTTACACAATATCATATTACCCACTCATAACAGACGAATGATCTCTGTCTCTTTGGCAATCCTCAGGACCAGTTGCTAGGCAACCAGGGGAGTTTCTAAAAGCACTGGTATCTCCTCTGCAGAGGGGGAGGTGATGGGGGAGGTGATGGGGGAGGTATTGTGTGTGAGATAGTGGTACAGAAACACTGATCTGGATGTTGAATGGTGAGGCTGGTTATGTAAGCGTGTATAAATATTCCTGATCCCTGTTTCCACATCAGAGCCAAATCCTGCAGGTGTGCGGGGGATCCGAGCCGTCCTGCTCCCCGCTCGTCCAGCAGCAGCAGATTTTTCCAGCAGCATCGCTTACAACGGTGGTGGAGCCAAACATGAAGTCAGGATTAAGCAGAAATAGACCGTTTAGTTGGCCCCGTTCGCACCGCACGAACTGATCCTGTCTCACTAAATGCTCGGGATCTGGTTTCCCGGCAGCAGGAGGCCCATGAAGGCTCCGGACTGAAGGTCATGATCTGCAAACAGGTGAGACGGTTCAGGTGTGCTGCGCGTCAGCCCGTGGACCGAAAAACCCTCAAATCCCTCAGCTGATCAGAGCGGCAGGGTTCATGCTGTGACAGGCAGACGATGCCAAAGTCATGAATAATACAGGAATAAATAATCCATCAAATGCATCAAAAATATAAAACATAATAATACATGTTTGGTTTTGTGAGAATCACAAATAAGACAGCTATAAATAAAAAATTACTACATTTTAAATTAAATATGAAGGTAAACTCCAAACATGCCCGTTTACATAAATGAATGAGTAAATAGATTTATCTGAATGTTTTTGTCCCTTTGATGGCATCTTGATGATACGGAGCCATTTATTTGTTCCAGCCTCTTACTGAAGAAGGCCTCCATTAAAAAGGGAGCAAAGTCGTTTTTCCACGGATGGGGCAAAAATACCTAGAACTATAAATCATTTACAGGTATCTTTCCGAGACCGATAAAAAGTTGGATGAGCATCCTTTAGCCTGCAGGTGTAGATTTGATGAAACGTGTTCTGTTTTCACTCTGACACAAATCAGCCTCCAGTCTCTGAAGTTTCCACATCCTGCCCGGCGCCCGGCTAACTCCCGACTCCCTCAGCTGAGGCAAGTGAAGCCGGTGCAGAGTTGGATGTTAAATTATAGATCTGACTTGTCAACTTCTTTAAACTTTGGGCCTTCAATAGAGACCTTTATAAAAGATATATGTCGCCATGGTGACGTGACCCAGAGGTTTCTGAGTTCTGCCTTTTAAAGTTTCCACAAGTTACTACTGATGCTAACAAGTTTTGCTAGCAGTTAGCTGCTAGCTGTCTTTGCAGAGAGCTAGCAGCTAACAGCCACCTGTAGCTAACAGCCACCTGTAGGTTCCTCTAACATCCATTTTTAGTGACATCATCTGACCAACAACACAGTTAAATGCAGTCGCATGGCAGGATGCTGTAAACGAACTTCAGTCAGGAGAACAACTGAGATAATCCATCCACAATACCAGGTTATATACATATACAAACATTAAAACATGTTAAAAACACAACAGCCTTAATAAACACAGAGTAGTTTGGAACCAGGGTTCATACGTCATCACTTAAAGACCAGATACAGTCTAACAAGCTAGCTAGAATTAGCTGATAACAGCACTCCACCTTCTTGTCTAAATATGGCAAAACACTAATGTTGAAGGGTGCCTACATGCTTCTATTATTAACAGTTTTTGCAGTTTAAAAAACAAGAGTAATAAAGGGGAACCAATCAGGAAAAAGCAGCAAATTACTCTGTATTGAGTATTGGGGTCTCTATTGAGTCCAGTTTTAAGGCTGTTAAAGAAACAAAGGTCAAGCAGAGCACAGCTGGGTTTATGCCACACGTGAGATTTGTTGTTGAGATGAGGAAAAGTACAGAGTAGCGAGCTCCTGTTTTTTCTGGAAAGACTTCAGATATGAAATAATAATGAAAAAGTGTCTCCGCCGCTGAAGCCCTGACGGCACACACGAAAGTGCCTGTGTTCAATAAGCATCCCGCCTCACGCCGTATCTGCGCTCACACGGAGCGAGGCGGGCATTGAACCAATCACAGCGATGGTTCAGATTCAGCCGACGTGAGCGGAGGAGAGCTGCTGCAGGTACGCGGCGCTTCACTTTAATAAACACACGGCCAGAAACATCTGCACAGCTGCAAACACACAGTCAACCTGCAGGTCACATGACCACACCCAGCTCATACCTGAAAAGCTTTTTTTAAACTGTCACCTAATCAAACTAATCAAACATTTCTTTATAAAAACAAGCAAACAACAACCCACCATCGCTGTCACAGACCTGATCTCGCCAGCCAGCGAAGACTGATTTGATCCTTTTATTAGTTACAAAAAATTATTGACCCGAAATGTTTCCATGAGGAAGAATAAAACAGCTTTGAGAGGGAGTCCCAAACAGGTCGAGGTGATGTGGACGGTTTGTTCTGGACTCCTGAGGCTGGGCACTCAAAAGAAGTTCAGCACAGCCCGGCTGCTCTGTGTTAGCTGGCTTAAACTTAAACCCCAGTTGGTGATAACAGGGATCACAATGGCGAGCATAGATACGCCCACATCGCTCTCCTGCCCAGGTCCTCAGGCTATTTCTTCTGGAGTACTGAGGGGTTCCCAAGCCAGCTGAGACATACTCTCAGGTCTGCCCAGAACGTCCTGAATCACCTCCACGGGCTCCATGTGGAGAGGCAGCGACTCCACACCGAGCTCCTCCTGAATGACTGGGCTCTTTACCCCCGTGTGCTTCTTTCTGAACAGTTTCATTAGTTAAAACAAAAACCCACAAACACGATCAAATGTTAATGCAGGACATGGATGACGTCATATTTGCCTATGTCCATCATTTATATACAGTTTGTGTGCTATTAAAAATGAGAAGCTGAAGGTTGCTATGCTAATTCCTAATGAAGTGCTCGCTGAGTGTAGAAACCTGTGGGATGATTTTTACTCCACATAAAAACCCAAAAGGTCGTCGGAGCATCTTTGATTGTGGGGACGTCTTTGATTGTGGGGACGTCTTTGATTGCGGGGACGTCTGAGCGTTGAGTGCGGTTTCATCACCTGCTGCTGCTCACAGCTCTGCAGCTTGTCCTGAGCTTCAGTGTCTGCGTTACGTAACGGCGCACTGTTGCATAAGCTCGCATCTAAAACTGCAGCACAATAAACTTCAGTGTGATCAGACACTTTTCTCTGAGTCCTGCTCAAAGTCTGTGCTCACAGAACAACAAGGCCAGAGTCCAAGTGGAGCCAGGCAACACATCACTGTGACCTGTAAAGTCCTCACACACTTCACACATACCAGACTCTCAATGGCTGAGAGATGCTGCCCCCTGCTGGAGGATCCATGCTCTCCACCAGTGTTGGTCAAGTTACTTGAAAAAGGTACTCAGTAACTAATTACTGATTACTTCCCCAAAAAATTTATCCCGTTACTTTACTGATGACTTATTTTCAAAAGTAATTAATTACTTAGTTAGTGACTTTTTAAAAACACGATTTACAACCTATATAGGTGATAAATAGATCTTTCAGCCCAATTCTACTTTTTCTGCATAATCCATCATACAAAATGTAATCAAATGAAAAAGTCTCTTTTTAAAACTTGTTTTATTAGTTTTAATCTTTTAACTTTATGCATCAAGCAAACATTAAATTATCTGCAACATTCTCTGACTGGAAGAAATTAGTTTAACATTTAAACCTATTTTCTGCACATTCCAGCACATAAAATAAAATATTTTGTGTGTTTACACTCAGTCTTTCAAATAGATGCAAGTGAAACACAGCAGAAAATAAATAAAGTCACAGACTAGCGGTCCTGTTGCTCTATTTTCACCTGTAAAGCAGGAGTGGGGCAGGCGGAGGTTTACCCTGGTGCAGGTGTGCAGCGGTCAGTGGAAGAATCCGCGAGTTTCTCTGTGAGTTTCCCATTACGTGATAGCTACTCGGTGCTTGCTCGGAAGTTTAGGGGTTTTTTTGCTGTAAAAAGAAGTTTTCTTCCCACGCACAACGGACGCTAATGTTTTTGTCACTTTTTATGGAATCAAACTCAAAGTAAGGTCAGTACTTCCACGCTTTAAACGCTGCACGCTCATACTCTCTCCCGCACTCGATATATGATCCATTGTTGATCTGCACACAGCTGTTGTCACGAACGTCGCACTCGGTTATTGTCATGAGACATTCTCGCAAAGAAATCACGGTTTTAGTAACGCAGTAACGCAGCGTGCTTATGGGAAAGTAACAGTAATCTAATTACCTTTTTTGCAATAGTAATCCTTTACTTTACTCGTTTAGTTAACAGTAGCCCCTTACTCTAACTATAACTCACTGTAACCCTGTGTGAGTGCTGCTGGTGAAGTTACATCGCTGCTGCACGTTCTCAGTTGTTTCCATCTTCGTGGCGTCTGTTATGACCCAGGTCATTGTTGCCGTGTGGTGTTGTTACTCGCCACACCATGCGGGGGCATTGTTTGTACTCTGTTATGTAAGTTTCCAGGTGGAGGCTGACCATTGGTGGAAGAGGGAATGAGGCCAGCTACAAATTGGGACCTGACTGGGCCGGCAGCCTCTCCTACTACTTCCTGTTTCCAGTGAGCTGCGCGTTTGGGGCCCTTCGTGGCGTGTGACAGAGCTGGGCTGCAATAAAAACAGTTTAGAGAGTCGTATCTGGACATGGTAGCTGTAGGGGTGGGAAGCCGTTTCTTTTACAACCTTTTTCTCCTGTTTCGGGTAGGGAGACAGGTTAGAGGTTTGTATTTTCTTTTGGGGTTGATTCACTATAGGTAAGTTAGTTCTGATTCATTTCCAGTGTGTTTTGTTTGTTGTTTTGGCCATGCCCACCCTGACGCTCGCTACCTGTCAAGTTAATAAAACGACTAGTCATTGTAAAGCTGTGGCTGTGTGATTTACTTCTTTTTATTATTTTTCTTGTGTTGCACTCCAGCCCCCCAGGCCGGTGTGTAACACGTCACAATCACTTTGTTTCATCACTTTGCAGATGAGATTGACCTTTAACCTGCACATTTTCACCTCTTCACCTGCATTCAAACAGCTCTGCCTGAGGAAGTGCAGCTGGTGTTAGCCGTACCAGACTCCATTCACAAAAACAAGAGTTTTACCTCATAAACTGAGTTGTCTGCTTCTGCTGTGATTGGTTAGCTTTAAAACCTTTCTTGCTTCAAATGACAGCCCACCAACTGCAACAGTTATATGTAGAACATTTTCACCTGTTTACCCGTCATAAGAGATGTCCTCCCGATCCCTTAGCAGCACTCAGCAGCAGTGCATCACTCCTGTGATCTGAAAGCTTTAATTCCTGTTTTTGTCAGTGGAGTCTGGTGCTTTGTTTCAACAAGCTGTCAGAGTGTGCTTCACATTTAGAACATCCACAAAAGCTCAGACGTTGGTATTTAAACACGTCAGTGTGGCTCTGAACTTTCCAGGCTCTCTTTCCTGGCACCTCACTACATCCATCTTTTATATACAGGCTGTGTTTTTTCACTGAGGCCTAAAAGGAAGAAACAATAAACACTCTCATTTCAGTTTAACAAGTCTTTAATCGTAAAAACAAGTTTTAAAAAACATCCTTAATAATGAGCCATTTGCCGCCACCGCAGTCTCGGTGCGCGGTCGCGGTCCAAGCGGGGACCCAGGGGCACGCCGCCTCAGGTGAGAGCTCTCTAACACCTGCGGGCCCATCGGAGCTCAGATGCTCCTGCCATCTGCACGTGTCGTTCTGTCGCCAAGGACGCCATGGTCGGTTTCCGGGATGAGCCGTCCGAGATTCCCTGAAGTGGAAAAGAAAAATATAAAATAATTAATTAAAATAAATAAACACGAGGAGTTCAAGCATCTATTTACCAACAGCAGCACCATGTGTTAAAAATTAAAAAAAAAAAATCCAAAATTAAACTTTTCCATGTTTTTCTTCATCTACAGTTTCATTAGGTGATCTGTCAGGTACATCTATGAGTTTATCCTGTAGGATTAAATCATAATAAAGCTTAAAAATGATGTAAGAACTGCATCGTTTCTAACTGACTTGCAGTACCTGCACAGGCCACCAGGAGGACACGTAAGAAGAAAAGAGATGAGGAAGAAGGAGGAGGAGGAGGACAAGGGAGAACATGAAGACGACGAACGGGGATGTGGAAAAGAAGGAGGATGGATGGAGAAGGCTTGGGGTGGGGCAAAGAAGGAGAGGAAGAGAGAGGAGCAGCAGGAGGAGATAAGAAGGAGGAGGATTGTAGAAGTGTACAAACTTCTACTGGAAATCTGCCCATTCAAACTATGGACCTGGTGATGACGTGCAGGAGGCGAAGGGCAGGAGTTAATAAACAGTTTTGTTCTGAGGGAATTCGTATTCTACATATATTACATATATTTTAGCTAAAACAACAGCTATGCTGTCTTTTCACACATGACGTCACTACTCCTCAACCTTAACTGTAACAAGAACAGCTGGCTTTAAATTCAGCTGTTAATTAACAGTTAATTATTAATAATAACTGTGGAGCAAGCGCAGTTTAGGAAAAGGCCTGATGTGGTTCAGTATCCTGTGTTCCAAACATTCGTTTAAAAATCGACGATTTCAGATTCAGACCGATCCTCGAGCAAAGAAACCGAGAATATGGATTCAAACTGGACCTCCTACACAGGAAACACGCTGTCTAAAATTCGGCGCAGGACTCGATATAAAAAGAAACTTTGGACTTTTTTCTGAGGGCTGTAAAGTCAAAGCGTGGCAGCAAAAGTGCTGCGGTAGAGGCTTAAATTCAAGTTCTGCACGCGGCGCGTCTGGCGTCACATTTGCCCAGTTCCAGCGTTCCAAACAACCACAGACCAGACAGCATTCAGAAATCTGCCCGTTTTGAAGTGTTTATGGCCTCTGTCAGTGCAAACGGACTCGTGTGAGTCAGACGCCTTTGCTCTGACTGAAACAGCATTCCTGCTTTACTTCGGCGCACAGTTACTGACACACAAACACGGTTTTCCTGGGTTTACCTCAATATTCACTCCTTGTCTTTCTTCTCGCTGTTCTGGAGCTTCTCCACGATCTTGCGCTCATGTCCTGCGGGGTTGTGTCTGTTGGTGTTGTCGCTGGCCTCCTTCTTTGTCCTGCCCTTCCGAGCCGAACCTTCTGCAACAGAAAAACTAAAGCAGTGAGTTTCCCGGGCCCGGAACACGAACCGGACCGAACCAGGACAGGTTAGCTCACCTGCGTATTTATCCGTCAGGTTATAGTACTCGTACTCGTCGTAGTACTCGTCCTCAAACTTGGTGGGCTTCATGTTTTTCACGTCGACGTGACTCATGTTTGTTTTTCCACAAGTTTGTCTGAGATCTTTGCGTCTGCGCAGTAAGCCTCAGTGTTCGCAGGTTTGTCTGTTTTTCGTCTTTCTGTGTTTATATATGAGAAGCATGCACCTCCTCCTCCTTCTCCTCCTCCCGACTCCTCCTGCAGGGCTCCTCTTTCATCTGCACTAATGTTGCATCAGCCACAGAGCTGCAGCCTCTGGATAACAAGAACACACTCTTTGTGTCAAATACACAACTTTTTGTTTCATATTTCTACATTTTATTTTTGTAAAGTCACATTCAGTATTTCTTCTCATAGTTTTAAACCTTTGTTTACATAGTTATTAGCTCTCGTTGGTTTTTACAGCTAATTCTCACTTATTTGACTGGATACTCTTGTTTTGGTACTCTTTATATACCCACCAAGGTATCCTAACTTTCCTTCACCTGTCCTGTTTCTGACCATGAAGCTTGTGTTATCTTCATCACATGCTGACACTCAGGTGTGCAGTGAATACCTGACACCTGTGTACGTGGTCTCTGGTCCTGCGACTCACTGTGAGACCCGACCTTGGTTCCCCCGGATGATCCCAGGTCTGTTTTCTTTGGTTATCAGCAGCTGCTGTGGTCACATGAATGGTCACATGTGGTCACATGACCCTGACCTGGTTCATGGTGTTTATCTAAAGCTGCTCCACCTGCGCTGCAGGCTGTGACAGCAGATCACAGTCATCCTGCAGAAATGTTTCCATTAATGTGACCCAGACTCTTCTCCAGAAGCTTCACTGTGACTCTTGGAGCCTGGCTCCTCGGTCTGTTTCCTCTCATCACTCAGAGGTCCTTTCAGACACGATCGTAACCGTTTTCACTTTTGTTTTTCATATCAGTTTAAAAACTTACTTTATTGGAAAAACGTGCAGCTAAAACTGAAGATCCAAAGCAGCATGAAAGGACCGCTGCAGTTACTTATATTAGTTAGTTAGTTATATTAGCTTTGTTTCAGTGTCCTTGTGTTCACATTTAATCTGAGTTATCTAATCTGTGTGGAACAAACTTTGGACTGAGCGTCTCAGAGGAACAAACAGAAGAACGAGCGCTTTGTTCTCTGCTCGTGGTTGAGATTCAGCACATTTTTACATTTGAGCTGTAAAACACTTCAGCTCAGCACAGGTGTCGCTTTCTGTCACACACACACACACACACACAGACACACACACACAAACACACACACACACTTTTAACCTTTGAATTGACCTTTCTGCTTTTTAGATCTAAGCTCATCACACGTGTGTTTGTTCGTCATTTGTAAGTTTTATGTTATAAATGTATTTTAATCTTTTCTGACTCACGAATCTTTCCGATGATGATTTTGTGTTTTTAGCAGCAAACTGTGGACGATCACGTCTTCGTGCTGCAGACTCAGTGAAACAGGATTCTTTGACGTTTGCTCGTCAGTGTGATGTCAGACGTCGAGCTGAAATCTCGTTATTCTGCTGAATCGGGGAAACTTTGTCTCCTCGCGTTTGACTGTTTATCTCACAGTTTGAAATATTTCATGAATAACTGACTTTTTTTATGAAATCAACCTTTTATCATGTTTATGTCGCAGCTCTAAGTCACGGCTGCATGTTTGCGCATTTTAAACCGAGTGTGTAATCTGCAGGATGTGAGCTCAGGATGTTTTCTTTGCTGCAGACGTGTGCGCAGTCACATGTGCGAGGCGTGTCGCGCTGCCAGAGAACACACAGCTCACAGATATCAGCTGGCAGGTAAACATTAACCGCAGCTGGAAACTCGCTCAGGTGTTTTCATCTTCATGAATCCTTTTACTGCACGTTACACGCACTAACACAGCTGTAAACGTTTCCTTTTAAATCTCCTGAAATTGTTTCATTTATCGATCAAAGTCCCTAAAAATCAGCAAGAAAAGCAGGAAATCTTCACCTGAGAGGCCACTGATCGTTGGACATGCTGAGGGTTTGGGGTGTACGTGCGTCCTCTCGTGCACTGGAGTCATTTTGGTTTTTATTTTTTACAGCTTCTTTGAACCAGTGTTTCCAGTTTTTATCCGTCTCAAACCAGCACAGCCACCTCTGATTTACTAAAGTCGGGGCCCAAAGTTTGTGCTGACGGGTTAAATATGAAAAAACACGGATGAAAAATGTACGGTGCAAAAGACGAACAGTGATGATTTCTAAATGCTTTATAATAGAATTCCATGTATGTAAAACAAAGCATCATTTTAACGTGAAATGATTGAACAGTTTTAATTCAGATTTTTCAAACACCTTGAACGTTTTAGTTCTTCTGATTTTTGGACGTTTGGAATTGAAACAGCGACGTCTAAACGACTCAGCTGATGTGAACATAAGCAGGTCCTGATGACATCAGTCACGCCTCATTAATCTGCTGCTGAACAGTGTTGGTCAAATGACTTGAAAATAGTAATCAGTTACTTGTTACTGATTACTTCTCCAAGAAAGTAATCCCATTACTTTACGTAGGGTGTCTTGCATTGAAACCTGCTGCAATGACCCGGTTACTGCGTTCACCAGATATCAACACGATTTCGATCCGCTCCTCACGTGTTAACCTCTTCGACATGTCAATGGCTGTGAACAAAGAGAAACTTGTAAATAACTGATGAAAGAATAAAGTTACGTTGAAACCGAGCACACCATTGTTTTTCTTGTGACATTACCAATAAGTTTGATGTGTCACATGGCCCTCTTCCTATTGAAAAAACAAAAGTTGTGTCCAAGATGGCCGACTTCTAAATGGCCACCATGGTCACCACCCATCTTGAGGAGTTTCCCCCTCACTTATACTAATGTGCCACAAACAGGACTTTAATATCACCAACCATTCCCATGTTATTACGCTGTATCCATATAAATGTCCCACTCTGTAAAATGTGTTTGATGTATGAAGCTAAAATTTCACCGTGCACATTATAGCCGCTCAAACTTTGGACCGTAACATTTTTGTTCAAACTGAAGATGGTCATGAAGAAATGGAGCGATATTTTCACCTCGGTGCTTCCTGTCTCTTCCTCTTTTGTCACTTCCCACATGTGTAGTTATTGCTGCTCACTTCCTGTTTTATTTTGGTAGTCTCTCCTGGCCTTGATTCTTATCACCTGTGTCTCCCTGTGTGCAGGATTCAGGCGTTTCATTATCCTGACTGGAAACTTGTTTTACAGACAGTCGAGAAATGATCCACAAAGAGCAGAAAGAACTCCACATCCAAAATACACCAAATATACAAAATCATGACACGTAATCCTGCAGTAAAAAAATCACTACTGTGTGTAAAACCCACTAAAACGGTGCGGCGATGGCTCCGATGGCACATAAAAGGATTTAAAGAGGTTTTTGGTGCTGTCACTCATGCGGTAGAATCCACAGCAGCTCGGGCCTGTTGCTCTGCCTGCTGCTCGTAAACAGTATTTAGTTTGTTTCCAACATTTCCACCAATGAAGGAAAATATTCAAACTGATTCAACAAAAGTTAAAAACGTCATTTCTCTTCTATCAGAAAAAGCCCAGGCCTCGTGGCTCCTGCTGACCTCTGCTTCCACATCAGCGACGGCCCAAAGTGTTTCTGTTGTTCCCTCCAGTATCTGAGCGCGTGATGTTGGACTGCAGTCCAGGGTGAGATTCTCTGAAGTCAGAGGACTAATGATGGCCGAGTCCTCTGTGAGTTTAAGGATGTGCCTGTTCGCATGCTTGGACAGTTTGGACTTGTTATTTTACAGCTTAAATAAAGGTTTGCTTGTGGTTCCCATCAGCGCACACAGCACAGCTCTGCCTGAGCCTGACTCTGGACTTGATATTTGCTGTTCATGGGCGTCACTTTGGTTATCTGTCAGGTGTGTGCTGACCTTCTGACTGCTTCAGGGATCAATAAATAAAACCAATAACATCTGGATTGCAGGTAGAGAGTCGCTGTGTTTATCTGCGGCGCTTTTCCTTTGAGTGTCTCCTGCACGTTGCTGCTCTGACCTCAGAGTGACGTGTCACCTCGCCACAGATGGTAATGATTAACTGTCAGGATGTTTACCTGCAGAGTCGTGTCAGTGTCGGACGACACCAGCAGCACACGCCCAACAACAGGCTCCTCCTCCTCTCACCTGAGAGATAACCACCCATTTCTTCTAACAGAAAAACAACAGTCAGCAGGATTTTATTTTGAAAGGGCCGCTATCAGACAGCAGGTTTAGAGAAGACCTGACACGAGGAAATCAGGTTTCCTGTTTCAGAAGTAGTGATGGGATTGTGGCTCTTTTTAGAGAACCGGCTCTTCAGGTTGTTTTGTTGCTTTAATTAATTTATTAACAATAATATAAAATTAATCACAAAAGGAATTACTAATGTAAAAAAAAAAACATGGTTTTATTTATATATGTTTATATATAAATATAAACGGTGGCCCCTAGAGACAAAACACGTACAAACTCCAAAACACATTTCTAGCGTTAACTGAACTTAAAAACAGAGCTACCTAGATCACTTAAATTACACAATTGAAAGCATATGTGTATTGTTTGTGTATTTATACACAAGCACTCATATGTATTCAAATAATTTGAAAAAAAATGTTCATTTACCTGTTACTACCACACACCAAATCCAGTCGTTGGTACTTGCTGGCTTGTGTAGCCTCTAGGTAACAAAAGCTCAACACTGCCCCCTAGCATCCTGGAGCACTTCTGTTGTCTTTTGTACGTGTTTTGTCTGTAGGGGCCACCGTAAATATACTTTATTTATTCACTCCACATAAAATCTAATAAATAAATCATATAATACAAAAACCAGCTATTTACATTTCAACTTTTAACTATTTAAATTTTCAGCTTTTTCCTTTTAAACAAATTTAAAGTGAAACAACACAAAACACTGCAAACCACAACACAATTAAATATAAATTAAAATATGAAAACAAAAAGAAGATGCATATTCTCTGTCATATGGACCTGCATGAACAAACTTTCTGAATCCTTTATCATCCGCAACTGAAAATAGTTGTGTATGATTACTATACCTTTGTAATGTGACGTTGTTGTCCCTGGCTCTTTCTCTCTCTCTCCCTCCCGCTCTGTTCCTGTGCTACTGAGTGTAACTACCGCCCCTCCCCCCTCTGCCCAGCGCAAAGCACAAGGCTCGCGTGCGGAGTGAAGCGGGAAAAAGTGTGAGAGAGAGAGAGAGAGAGAGGGTGAGAGAAAGAAAAGAAAAAACACGGCTCCCAATGAGGAGCCGGCTCGCGTCGTTCACTTCAAAGATCCGGCTCTAAGAGCCGTTTCGTTCGCGACCGACACATCTCTATTCAGAAGTGGTGAAGACTCTGTCCTCAGCCTGGAACAAGTTTATTCCTCTTTCATGCAGCTGATATCAAAGAACCAATCAGAGGCCTTCATCTGCTCGCACATTGAAATCTTAATGAACTGTATTTATGATCGATCAGTGATCGATGTGAGGACCTCACGTGCTCCTGTGAAACATTCACTGCTGGAATCAGAGTTTAATGAAGCTTCAGACCCAGAAACACTGATCAGCGATCAATCACTGCATCTGTCCATCACTGTAATCAATCGCAGTGATAGAGACAAACCCGAGGAAACCAAGAGCGTTGATGCTTTTAATGGAGGCTGCAGAGTGTGAATGTGTGCAGTTATCAAACACGTGGATCACATGGATCACACGTCCACCAGAAAACTGAATCTGATCTTTATCTTCAGTTTATGGCTGAATCTTTAAAGCCCTGGACTCCATCTTTATCATGAGACTGGAAACGACAACTGAGAGGTCCGAATGACTTTTCCCCTGTTTGTCGTCCACAGTGACTCACATTTCTCAGTCCAGGGGTTAAAACCGTGGCTCTGCTCTTCATATACTCGTAGCCATGGTGAATCCTGGTATCGGGCTGGTCTGTTTTTTAAAAAAAATGCAGGTTTTTTTAACATGAAGGTGATCTGTGGAAGGTTTATCCCTCCTCTCGCCCTGTGACGGCAGGGACAGACTCCAGATTCAGATTACGCAGTAAAAAAACATAAATCAAAATACAGGGTCAGGCTAGGAGAGAAGAAACTGGAATTTGTGACATTATAGTTGCAAGTTCACAAAAACACACACATTTTCTTTTTTTTTCATTTTTCTTTTTAATATTTCTTAAATATTTCTTTCTTGTAAATTTCCATTTTTAAACTCGCTCTGTCTCCTTCTTCTTACCCCAGCCTATATCTTGACAAAGGATCACAAATTTCCTCCAAGGAAACACTAGATTACCACAGAGGCAACTGTAAACAGCACAGGTAACGGGAAAGAGACAAAATGTTTGTACACAAAAAAATAACAGCAAAGAGCTGGAAAAATCTTTAAAAACCACAAAATAACTGCACACAAATAAATTACAGATAAATAATGAATGGCTACAAAGGGGTATAATAAAGTCACATAAGTACAACAAAAAAAATACAATTTTTAAAGTAAAATGTTTACGTTTTTTAAGCGCCCCGTGTCTGCAGTACCACACTCCGCCCAGTTGGTGGCAGTGTGTTCACCGAAACTGCTGCACACGATTAGCACCAAAGAAGAAGAACAGAAGGCCAGTACCTGCGGTTCCTGTGTTGAGCGCAAATAATAGAAGAAAGCAGCTCGGTGAGGAGGTTTGGGAGCTGGTTTTGAGGGAAATATGACGCTTATTCCGATCATTGATCTATCTGAGTTGAATATATATTGCTAATGTTTTTCTTTAATCCGATTTTTGGCGTTACGAAGCATTTCCGAGCCGTTTTTGTCTGTAGCGAACTTTACACCAAACCCCGTTCAGAAATCTTTTATTTAAGACATCCCGTGTTTTCCAGGCAACACCCAACACACATAGAGCACGACTTCAGTTATGTTACATACGAGTATTGATTCGGAACTTTATATGCAGTATGTTATGACCGCGGTGATCGAAATGTTCAGACTATTTGTGCTTTGTGAAGTGTTCACCGTCATTAAAACCGCCTTAAAGTAGACGTTTTTTAAATGAGGTTTTGTATGTTGTAACTAAGCGCTGCTGTTTGATGCTCCACATCCTCACAGGTTAAATCATGTCCGCTGACCCCAAGATTGCGGAGCTGCTCACTGAGCTCCACCAGCTCATCAAACAGACACAGGTCAGTATTGATCCGCTTTCTTTGTGATTGATCAGGTCAAGCTTTGATCACATCCTAATTACCTGCACTCGGCCCGCTTCAGGAGGAGAGGTCACGCAGTGAACACAACCTGCTCAACATCCAGAAAACACACGAGAGGATGCAGACTGAGAACAAGAGTGAGTGTCAGCAGCTTTGAGCACATGTGCTGAATTGTCGTGTGGTCCTAAACGTGGACGTGTGTCTCCTGCAGCTTCTCCGTACTACCGCACCAAGCTGAGGGGGCTCTACACCACGGCCAAGGCAGACGCTGAGGCGGAGTGCAGGTGAGAGGCCACTGAGCATGACCTTTAACCCTTAAAGATCATGGTGATGTCACTTATATGTTATACAGGAGACTTCCAGTCTCAAGCTTGTTACTGTTTTGTTTAAATAAAGGTTATAAAAATGAAAAAATAAAGGGGGACAGATGCATGAACACCATGACTGAAGCGCAATAAGCAGTAATTTCCTCTGAGTACAGACTGAGACTGTGCTGTTGGAGCCTTTTTAATGACATCATGTGACCAGTAATATGGCTGCTGTGAGGTCACTGCACGAACAGGCGGTCCAACAACCTGAGCTCCAGTTTCCGTTCATGTCGCGTTTCTAGCCTGTTCGTTTTCACATTTTTACTAAGAGTGAGTGAAAAATCACCTTTTTCTTCTTCTTTTGTGTCTTTTCCTTCCGCCTCTCAGCATTCTGCGTCACGCCCTCGATAAGATCGCAGAAATCAAGTCTTTGCTGGAGGAGCGGCGGATAGGTGCGTGTCCGGTATTCGGCCTCTCACATCTGCAGCTGGACTTCCTGTTTCATGTGACACAAAACTCACCTGTCTGTCTGTCTGCAGCTGCAAAGATGGCGGGCGTTTACAGCGACAGTGACCCTCCCAGGAAGACGATGAGGCGTGGCGTCCTCATGACGCTCCTCCAGCAGTCGGCCATGACACTTCCTCTGTGGATCGGGAAGCCGGGGGAGAGGTAGGTGGTACTGCCCCAACGCCGGTGGCCACAATATTGGGCTCTAGTGACGTCCCCACAGCGCCATGGAAACACCTCAGATGGTGTTAAAGAGCAGCTTTGCGTCCCCGCCCAGGCTTCCTGTGAGGTCACGTCTTTATTTCAGGCTTTTTATGCGTTTCTTTCACCATCGCGTTAAACGGTGGTGGTGAGGCATCTTATCTTTAAAATCGAGGACGTCACGTTTATCCGCCGTGTGTCTCTTCTGTTCCCGCCATGAGCAGCGAGCGGCACCGGCTCTTGTCGGTAGCTTGTACCCGATGCTCAGGTGTGCTCCGGCTGACTTTCTGAGGTAGCATCTTCTCTGTGACTCCTCCCTCTCCAGCCCTCCTCCTCTGTGCGGGGCGACCCCTGCGAGCAGCGACTACGTGGCCAAACAGGGAGACAAGGTGGCGGCGAGGGTGAAGAGCGTGGAGGGCGACGAGCAGTGGATCCTGGCTGAGGTGGTCAGCTACAACCATTCCACCAACAAGTAAGAACACGTGACCGTTTTTGGCGACGCCTGCGTGGTGTAATGCGATCATCAGCCTCTGACGCCTCCTCTGCTCCCCCTGCAGGTACGAAGTGGACGACATCGACGAGGAGGGCAAAGAGTGAGTTCCTCTTCGTTATGTTCTCTGACAGGAACAACGTGATGGGCTTTCACGTTACAGCTCGGACTGCAGCGAGGCTTTGTGAGCGAGGCCGAGTACGACTCCCAGCTTTAGCCAGAAGCAAGCGTTTATAGGATTTTAAATCTGCTCTGGTTCTTCGTCTCTTCTCAGTGTTTTCCTTCTCCACCTTTTCCTCTTCGTCTTTCTTCTTAGAGTCGTTCTCGTGCTGCAGATTTTCGTCCCTTCGCCTGTTTTTCGTGGACTTTCCTCCATTTTCAGTTTCCATCGTTATTCAGATCAGTGTACAGACGTTAAAATCAGAGGCTGGTTTATATGGGACGGTTTAAACCTGATTGCCACGCCTCTGACTCATTCATGAATGCAGTGATTGTGGGCGGGGCTCGTATGTTTCAGTGCGCGAAACGTGTGTTGATCTTGCCACAGAGGAGTAAACTGTGCCGGGCTCTGTGGGAGAATCTCAGCAGCTTGTTCTCTAAAAGTGACTAATCTGCTCCTCCTCCTCCTCCTTCTTCTTCTTCTGTGTTTTCTGAGCGAGCAGGCGGCACATGCTGAGCAGACGGCGGATCATCCCTCTGCCGCAGTGGAAAGCCAACCCGGAGACGGACCCTGAGGCGCTGTTCAGTAAGGACCAGCTGGTGCTGGCCCTTTACCCTCAGACCACCTGCTTCTACCGAGCGCTGATCCACACGCCGCCGCACAGGGTGAGGCTCGCCGCACCACAGCTTACGGTTTTATTTTGACAGGTGCGTCTGTGACGGGTCAGCCTCGGCTCAGGGAACGCCGATTAATAAAAGTCTTTTCATGTTTTATCCTCTAGGAGTTTATTCTGTGTAACTTTTATTCCAGAGTCATTAAGCTTCTGCATAGACTGTAGATAAAAGATGCACGTGGCCACTGTCACGTCATCCTCTGGTTTCGAAACATTCGTGTTTTTGTTACTGTGACGTTGGTTTTTGGCGTCGGAAGTGACGGCGCGCCGACTTAGAGCCAAAGCTGATCAGCAGCTCGCCGTGGAGGAGGGTGGGGGCCAAAAACCACTGGGTGATGTCACAGGCACTGCTTCCATCTTCTCTGTACAGTCTGTGGGGATTGACTCATTATAGGAGCCTCTAGTGGACATCAGAGGAACTGCAGCTGCTTCAGCCGCAGAGACAGAAACTGTGACTGAGAGCTGTTAATAAAGTGTG